>NW_026623244.1:325143-406574 GCF_030028575.1 Malurus melanocephalus | reverse complement strand
AGCCCTTATCTTTTGTATTTATCTATTGGTTCAATTCCCTCTGTAGCCAACAGCACCATCAATTACTCCAGGCCATGTTGCTGCCTAAGGCATCAAAATGTTGAGCCTCTTCTAGCCATTCACTGAGGTGGTGCTGGAGAAGCACAAATATTTTTCGTCACATTTTGTGTCCTGTGTACGTCATTTTGGGGCAGTACCCTGAGACAGCTGAGGCAGAGCACCCACAGACAGACTGACACACTCTCACACTCAATTAAATTCTTATGGAGTAGCTAAGTATTTCACTGGGACCACACTAATCTGACAGGGCCTTTACTATTCCTCAGAGGTTCATGCATGCTCTGCTTTTAYACAAGGGGGATTTCCTGTCTGCTTGCTGCTTCTTTTCTGTTCGGCAGACTTGCAGTGGTAAGACAATTCGTATAGACACTATGAGTGGGAGTTCACAAAAGAACAGATATAATCTAAAAATTAGGAATCAACTAGTAATTTATTAAGGAACCCAAGTGGAACTGCTGCGTACGAAGAATGATAAACAGATGGGGAATCAGGCAGCAGTCAAGGTAGCTGAAGAGTGGAACCTTTGCAAGGCTTTAGAGATTGAAGAGGCAGCTGAATARATATGTGAGGGTGTTCACTCTCATGTCTGTTGTTGAAAAATAATGATAGTTAGAAAAACATTTTATTGAAACACCTTTTTTTTCCCAAGGGAAGAGGATCTTCAAGAATATGTCTATGTAAGTGAACAGCCTATTCCACTGAAAGTTGTGTGTTGAGTTAGTTTCTTGAAATAATAGATATTTAAAGAAGAAAAGAAAGAAACACTGAGATTTTGGACAAAAGTATTCCAGTCTCTGAGCGTGAACCTGAGAAGAAACGTGGTCAAAGAATTCCTTGTTAGTTGGAAGAAATAATTTCTGTAGAGGTCTTAATTGTTACTTAATGGCAGCAAGGTGGAAAAYTAATTCCTGACTTCCTCCACCTTCTCTGGTCACTGTTTACTGGTGGGTTGGTTTGTACCTGTGTTTACACGTCCTTTCTGAACCCTCCTATGGCTCCATCTGTGTAGTTTCCATTCCAGCTGTGTCAGACCAGATTTAAGAGCCAGCAGTTCTTTCCTGCCTTCTGGCACACACCCTCAATATATGGAGGTGACAGACSTTTAGGATGTCAGTGACAAATGAAGACTTCATCACAGTTAATCAAAAACTGACTTTCTCGGGATCTACAGAATTAGCTTTRCTAGTATTCTTCACAGTGGTAATCAGAATAGGTGTGTGGCAATGGATGGGGACAAAGAAATGTAGAGTGACTGATGGTTTTACCATGGTTTCAGAAATGTGGGGCTGCACTGTGACCTGGACTGTGTATACATGCAAGGGAACATGAGGAGATGAGAACCTTYTTAGACTTTTTTTTTTATTCTGAGTTTGGGTTTGATCACAAAACTGTAACAGGGTGCCAGCTAGTTGTTGTGGATTTGTGGTCTTGACCACATYCACTGATTTCCATACTCAGAGCTCCAATCTTTGTGACAGCCAGTAGCTCCTTCYCTTTCAGTCATTTATGAGGCTTAAAGCAACAAAATGTGCCTCTTGAATATATATGGATAGCAATTATTTTTTTTTTTTCTTTTGAAGTGCCTCCACTTCCTTTTTATTTTAATTTATATTCGTAAAATCCAGAATATCTGATATCTTCGTGTGGGACTAGCATGCTTGTGGTAGTGTTTTATATATTGGATACATAGGTATGGAAGGAAAGAAAACATAATTAGTGTCATGGGCAGGCTTTGCATTGAGGACCCAATTCATAATGGGGTGAAAATATCTATTTAGTCACAAAAAAAACCACCTGTTCCTGCTTATCTACTTGAAACCTTCTCATYTCAGATAGAATCATATTGGAGGAGCAAGACGGAAATAGAAAAGAGAATTGTCAGGCAAGGGAGACGAGCTGCCATGATTAGTGCAAGAGATTTCAGCCTGAGGTCATCAGTGATWAATCCAGCCCAGATCAAATTTTTATCCTCTGTTCAGTATCTTCCGTGTGAGATGAACTTGTGSTCTTAGTTCATTCCCTTGAGGAGTGGTTTTGAAAGGTTTAACAAGCTGTGGGAGCCTTTCTRTCAAATAACTGAATATCCCAAGAGTGTAATTTTGATCCTGCTAGAGAATTTTTTAGAATGACTTTAAAAACTCTCTGTCTAAAGGATGTTATTGACTATTCAATATTATAGGTACGTTTTAGTGTCACTACCACTTCAGTCCTTTCTGATTGCTCTTTGGTTTATACTGAATCTTTAATGTCCTTTTAAGGCAGAGGTGAAAATGATGCCCTGAGYAAGTCAATAATCAAAACTCCTCTGGCTCCCTTGCAATGGGAATGATGGAGCAAGGAAGGAGAGAGATCTAACATATTTAACCAAATACCCATATTTMAAAAACTGCATGCCATAATCCTGATTATATGAGTATCTGAAGACCCCAAGTATGTGCTCAAAGCAAGTTCACATCTGAAAAATAACCTTCCTGCACTCTGATTTCTTCAGGCAGATGTAGTCTRTGAGCATGGCARAATCTGTGGGGGCTGTTAAGGCCCYRATTACCTACAAAGGGGACCTGCTTCTTTGTGGTCTGGCTTCTTATGTGTGCTCCCTGTGCATTTACAGCTATGAAGGTGTTTATGAGATGACTCTGAAAGATTTCTGATTTTCCCATTTAAAAAAAAAAAAGTTGATTTATGAGCAGCGATTTAAATTTTTTTTTAACTTTCCAGTCACATCCTCAATATATCTAGGGATTGATTTCAGTTTGAAGTTAGAAACATCTCCAAAATGTAGTGGTATCTTCTTCACCTGCAGTGAATGCAGTGCGGATCTTTCATGAAAGGAAATYACTCGGCGCAACACATTTTATATATATGCAGAAATCTAAAGCTGCAGAGACTTAATCTGAGTTGTAGTTTTATTTCAGTTTAGTGAAATCACTGCAGTGGGCTTTAGCTTAGTTTAAATTAGCCTTGTTTTGTGTTACGTTAGTCAGCTGGGGGCAAGTATAAAATAAGGCTCCAAGAAACTGAAATAACAGACACTTCCACAGTTCTATTACAGTAGTTTAAAGCATGATTTCAACTGAAACAGTGCAACTTCTGTCTCTAGACAGTACCTGTGGTGCTGGAATCTCTCGTCTGTTGTTCCCTCCTTCATTTAATAAYTGTCATTGACAGTAATCCTAGAAGAGATTTTCTCATCATCTGCTTCATTCTCCTGTGTATCCAGGCCCTGTCTCTGTGTTGACTGACATTAGAAAAAAATCTGTCAGTCCTCAACGCAGGACTCAACCTGTATAAATTCAGCCATCCTGAAGTTACATATCTAGCTGAAACTAGTCTTCTAAACTCTCTCTCCTCAGGGGTGGATATTTGCAAGACGTGATTCATGTCACCTGTTTCAGTTACCTTAGGTTGGGATGTTGTTCTTTTGCTGCGTCCAGCCACTTTGGGGATTGACAGAACAAAGCCAGGTTTTTTTTTTTTTTTTTAAGTTCCACCTTTGTACCCATGCTAATGAAATAGAACTAAGTGGGATGGAGAGTAATATAATAATATAATTTTTGATCACCCTAGTTTCCTAATCCAGTCTTCTGTGCTGCAGGGCGATCTCCAAAGGACAAACATCCAGCTTGATTTTGGAGAYGGCATTGCGGTGTCCTACGCTAATTTCAGCCCCGTGGAGGACGGCATCCGCCACGTGTACAGGAGCGCTGGAATCTTCCAGGTGACAGCATATGCGGAGAACAGCCTGGGCTCSGACACTGCTGTCCTCTTCCTGCACGTGGTCTGTGAGTACCTCACCTGCCAGATTCCTTGGGATAAAATCTGACTGCACTGACAGTCCCTGCAGCTTCAGCGGGGCCAAAGAATGGCTGCAAACCCATACATCCGTGCAGTTCATGTTTTTCCAAAGGCTCAGGCTTCTTGACACTTTTCTAACTTGTTAACTGGGTTTTGTTGAACGAAGGGAAAGGGGAGGGTTTTTTAAACACAAGTATATTTGCWGTCCTCAGAGTTATGGAGAAAAGTTTAAAAAATGTCTGTTGGGCTTTCTGAAAGGGTCAGAGACCAAGCAGCATACGAAACAAAGTCCAAATGTATATACATGTGTTATTCTAAGAGGTTTAGATTGAACAACTAAATTTTGAGTCATTTATTCAGGATATCTACAATTCTAATTTAATGAGATATAAATGTTGTGCTAGGCATGCTTCCTGAGATATGAATGTACTGAGTGCTAACGTGTGCTTTTCACATTTCGTGTGTTTGACATACATCCCTGRTGTTCCTGTCCTGTTTGGTAGATCAATGCAATTTCTCTCCACTTGMCACATGAGCAAACTCAAATATAGAGCCCTCAGTTAACTTCTCMAGGCCACAGGAGAGAGCAAAGAGTGTGGAATGCAGGATGAGACCAAAAAGAGCGCAGTTCCTTGATCTACTCTCAGGCTATTAGATCTCTTGTGTTCAGATGTACCCAGTCAGTTTTGCCCCTAATGGTGATTGTATCCATGTCTATCTTCCCCATTTACCTGTCAGAATGTCTCATATCCTGTCTTTTACTTGAGCTTTTCTGCTGAAAGGAAGCACATAAGAAATTTCCAAAACTCAAGAAYTTTTTTCTCCGTTTTAATTTCCAGCTCCCTGTGTGAAGGAATAAATGTTCCTTGAAGCTTTTATTATGCTCATAATTCCCTCAAAGTCAATCATGGCTGCACTTAACAACCTGTTATTAGAGCATTAACTGTTTTTTCCTTCACCTTGGGCCATTAGCTGACAAAAGTGATGGTTACCTGGTAATAACTACCAGATTTGTATGGATTATCTGATTTTTCTCAAAGGAACTACTTTTTCACGGTAAGGATTTTAAAGCAGAATGCAACAAGGGAGAATTCCTTGGCCTGTTTTTGCTGTTCTCCCCCTTTCTTCATCAACCTTTCAGATCTCTCCTTTGACTTTTACAGCATTCTTAGGTGGCCAATTTATTATCGTTATCTCTAGGGAAATATTTTGCAAGCACTTACATTCATGCTAATACTGAAATAAAATGACACCTCAGTACTAGACTTTTAATATATTTGGATGTACTACTCAGTATAGGAGGTTTGACCTTGAAGCTCAAATGTACAGAGAAAAAAATGTCTGCAAATCAGTCTTATTATACAATGTCTAGAACTGGAATCTTGTGCTAAAAAAAATATACCAGACAAAAAGGCTCTTTGGCCTCAAGCAACAATAATTTTCTACCCTGCAGCATTATTAGAAACTAGTCAACTTTTCAACTTTCTGCAAGCTTCTGTCAAGCTGCTTATCTTGATATTTGAAGGAAGCTAGGATATTAGTGGTTTTCCTCTTACATGCACTGTCACAAAATATTTGGGGTAACCTGCTATTCTTGCAGACCCAGAGTACTTCCTATGGTCAGGGTTCAGAAGAGACTTGCTGGTAGAGATCTCCTGGGAAAAGGCCCAAAAAAATATCAAGTTYTAAGGAGCCAAAAGCAAGAATAGGGTCCTTTTGTGCTTGGAGCTCTATGTTCCAGTGGTAAAAGAACAGCTCTTGCTCTCCTCAGTCTTTGTAATCCAAGAAGATGGAARACTGATTAATGTCCCCATTTCATGCTTGAAGAGCTGAGAGGTAACACAAGAAGATTGTCTCAGTTAAAATCACCACATTTCCTGCTTCCCAGAATGAATGTCTTATAAAAAAAAMGGAATCTGACTTTCCTTATTTTGTCCTTTCCATCTCACAGGGATAGTCTGTCAGTTTGCTGTTTTTAAGSTACTACCCAGAAAGTAACATTGTCTGATGGGCAGCAGTTATCAGCTGAAATTCAGTACCAGTGAAAACAAAAGATTAAACAGGAAGAAAAACAATGGAGATAGCAGAAGCTTTAAACAAACTACCAAACAAAATCTCAGTATTTTTTTCACATGTTGTTTTTTCTAGAGAGGAACAGCCTTCTGAATTCAGGGCTTTGTGTCCTGGACTTGTTTTGGGCATTTGCATTTTTTAGGTACAACTTTGCATTGGTACTTTGTTATTCTCTAATAAGAATAACAAGAATARGAATTCTTTAATAAGAATCAAACGCCTCTGACAGTTACATGCTTTGGTATGCCAATGCACACATCTTTCAAATGGTTACTGATGTTTTACTAGGGGCAACTGACTCCCCAAAGACTTCCTAAGGTCAGGCCTAAGTCAGAAAGATACCAATACCAAGGATTTTCAAAATCGTGAGTTCTTTATTTTGGAGACCTTTTAAAAAACTGTCAGGGGTATTTAATCATGTCGTAAATGCCTCTTATATAACCAGATTAAAGCCATCTTGGCTAAAATGGTTTTCCCACAAATCTTAGTAGCTCAATGACTATATTTTCAAGAAAAAACCTTCTTTCTCTCTTGTGTGCTATCTCTCTAGCTTTCAGTAGCAGCTTCCCTATACAATGCAAAGCAAGTTCATTGTTCTTCAAAATACATTAAAATAATTATTCTAAACACAGTGCTGACCCTGTCTAAAAATTAGCACCATGGAAAGTGAGCATTTCTGGCTCCCCTAAAATTAAGAATGGGAAAACCAGTTGTCTTTTTAAATCTGGTATCTTTTTCTGTTGTTTACTGGCTGCTGAAATTCTCTTTTAGTTCTAAACTAGACTCTCAYTGCTGACATAGGATTTTTGATTTATTTAAAGGAGAAGATCCTTGCTGTTCACAGCTGTGCAGGGAGGATTTCAGTCAAAGCCTCTAATAATGAACTCTCTTCCCACAGGTCCAGTGGAGCACGTCCACCTGAGTGTCCCCTTCGTTGCCATCAGAAATAAGGATGTCAACATTACTGCAGTGGTTTGGCCCAGCCAGGCAGGCACACTTACCTACTTCTGGTGGTTTGGCAACAGCACCAAGGTACAGACACCCTTTGCTTCATTTTTTCTTCCTGAGCTTGTCACAGCAGACAGGGAACTCTCTCAGTTTTTTTAATAAAAACTTCTTGCCTTTGTCTCTTTGGCGTTTTAGTTTTTTCCTTGTCTGAAAAGGGTTGTCATTAGCTGAACTTCAACCTTTGGAATTTATTTCCTTGTGTCTTGTTTTGTTCCKAGGGGTCTTTACTTTCTCCATCTGGTTGTTATCAGTCCTACTGAGTGTTGAAGACCACTGTTATTACCAGCGTTCACTTGCAACTTAACTGAGCTATGTCTGGAATAATGCTGGCTTTCAACACAGTGTTTAAAAACTGCTGGTGTTCAAATAACCAGGGGGTTTCCATTATGTACCAGTGTGCAGTACCTAATGCTGGATTCCAGCCCGGTACTTTAAAGCCCTTGGTGTTCAAATAAACAGCTGCATCTAGAATTTCAAGCTGAAGAGTTTGGCTGTATTAGAGAGGGAGATGAGACTTCTTTGTAGYGAATTTTCAAATGATGTGTATTGTAACTGTATGTATTATAAAGAGCTTTTTTATCAATAGCTAAAGTAAGTGAAACTACGAGTTAACGTCATGCTTTCAAATGGGGAGAGCAGGATTGCTTATTAGCTACATTTTATTGTAGGCTTTAGGAGTGAGACAGGCACTATTCTCCATTTTACAGTTGTGAAAGGTGCAGCTGTTAATTTTACAATGTAKTTTCTGCTGTTATTTACGAAAGCAATTTAAGTCACATCATTGTCTACATTTGCAATTGAAGGTGTGCACTGAGGTGAGATCACGGCAGAAAATAATGGGGATTTTACATGAAATRTGGCACTTGAGATAAAAAATAGGCACAGAATTATTTTGTTTTCTTTTTGACAAAGCTCCTTAGTTTTAACCTCTTACCCTATCTACCAACAATATTAGGAGAGGCAAAATAAAAACAGTAAGTGCTGCATCTACTGGGATTTTACATCAAGTTAGGAAGCTCCCTGTAAGAACTTGTTTATTTTTGTGGAAGCGTAATTTAGGCACAGGAAGGGCTCAGGAGCAAAAACCATTTACAGTAACTTGGCAAGTTGCTGTGCCTTAGCTGAACTAAGGCATCCACCCACATATACACATCTAGTCCATTGCAAGTACCAGGTAATTCCARTAATTTATACTGCACTGAAATACAGGGATGCAAAATCACATTATAGTTCTGATATTTTTGGCTCAGTGCTCACACATGGACAACCATTAAAGTGCATCTCAGACAATTTAGGTACTGGTAACTTGATCATCTGTTTAAGGCCTCCAGTGTGGAGTATTCCTGCCATTGTTTTTGTCCTTACTATAGAAGCTGATGGTGAATAGGGCCTTAAAAAGGGTTTKTTTTTTTTTTTTTTTAATAGAAAGTAAACTGGAAAAGGTAAAGTTAGGCAGTGGTGTTTGCTGAAGATTTTCAAGCAGTTTTCGTGGTGCTTGCTTCTGGGTTGGAAATAGGATCTGTTTCATCTTCTAGCTTAAATATCAGACCCCTTGGCAGCAGAGTAGAAGCAGATATGGGTGTGCTTGGAATGGATACTTTGGACCCAACTGCCCATGGAGCAGCTGATCCTTGGACACATTGTGAGGGTTTTACACATTGCGGAAATGTGGAAAAGTAAACAAGGTGCCACTTGCTTGTGTCTGAATCTCTGACCCAGAGCACTTTTTATTCTTTGCAAAGTGTTATCTCCATCTACCTCATGGAATGTACTTGAACTCTGACAGAAGTATGGCAGAAGATGCAGACATAACTATATCAGCCACCTTTTATTCAGAACACCAGTCTGCMTCTCATCAAAATTCCTCCTGGGATATTTAATGTGTATGTCAGATCCTTCTCTGTGCCCACTCATGAGTAAACCATGGTGTTCTGAGTAGAGGTGGAAGATGGGGACTCGAATTAAAGGATGAAGTGTGTAATATTGTGACTGGTATTATTAGATGATACATTCCAGTTCCATGCTGAGGGATTGCAGCCTCTTTTGCTCTTCAGCCCATRGCCACCCCAGCAGAGCCAGCTGTGTCTCCTGTCACACTCTCTGTGCTGCTGCAGGAGAATGTTGCCTTAGACTCAAACGACCTGGCTGAGACTCTTCTACTGCTCTCCCCACCCTGCTGAAACTCCTGTGCTGAATTTCTACTGTACTCATTTTCACAGTATGCCCAAAGGCCAATTTGCCTGGATTAACACAGGTCCAGTTTAATAAATGTATCCAGCTGTCTAATAGGTTTGAGCAAATGAACCTTAAACTACTTGATTTAATTTAGAGTTGGTTTCCAGGTCTTGGTTCTTGAATTAAAATTAAGGAGCTGGCTGAATGTTAAAACTCCATGATGGAGGTGAAATCATCCATGGTAATGGAATGTCCAGCATACACACATACAGAAAGAAAAAAATTATAATTTTAAAGGCCAGATTGCATCCTCTTATCTGCCTTTGCACAGAACCACAACCTGTAACCTCCAGGAGGATTGCTGATACCACTGCAGTTTGATGTAGGCCCGTTCATTCTCCAGGGTCTGTGGATATCTCAGTAAATGTTAGCTGGGCCTCCAGGGCTGGCACAAGCTGGTGCCCTTGGACTGTGTGTGCCATGTGATAAGACTTTTTGGGTTTTGCTGCTTTTTCAGCTCGTGGATGAGGGGATAAGAGGAAGGTGATAGTCGAGAGAGAGAGAAATGTGTTTGCCAGTCTGGCTGATGCCAGTGGAAATTTTGTTTTGGCTGTGAAAATGGCATAYGTGACCACTGTTGTGAAGTGCAGACAGGTTGGCAGACTGATGAGATAAAGTGTGAGTGATGGAAGATGAAGGTTTAAAGTTTTCCTCTGAAAACAACCTGGCAGTGTGGTGAAGGAACAACAACAGTGGAACAATGGCTTTATCTGTTCTCTTAGACCTCTGTGTGCTTCTGCARTGGAGATTAGTATCACTGTTCCATTTTTGTAGTTTCTCTAAATGAAGATTTTTTTTTTTCTGTAGACCAACTGTTAGATCAGTGGCACTGTGAGGGCTGGACTTTTGATTTTCAGTTATGGATTGACTCTGTCAGGACACCAGGTGTCCACTAAAGCCACTCCCTTGCTCCCCTCCTCACATGGGTGGGAGAAATAAAATATAATGAAATCAGGTCATAATAATGTCAGAGAGGTACTRATCACTGTTAAAAAACACAACAGCCTTGACTTGTGAAATTAMTRTAATTTMTTATCAATCAAATCASAATAGGATAWTGAGAAATAAAACYAAATCTCCAAACACCTTCCYGCATCTCTCCCTTCTTCCCAGGCTCAAYTTCACYCCTGAATTCTCTACCTCCAGCAGTGCAGGGAGACAGGGAAKGKGGGCTRTGWTCAGTTCATCACAGKCTSTTGCAGTGCTTTCTCTTCAGTGGGAGGATGCCTCACACTCCTCCCCTGCTTAGAGGRAGTCCCTCTCATGGGAGATGGTTTTCCTTGGATTTCTCCCATGTGGACCCTTCCCATGGGCTGCTCCAGCATGGATCCCTTCCACAGCCACATTCAGTCAGCACTGTCAGCAGGAATTATGCCATGCTCTCTGTCTGGTTAGTGTACTTTGCCAGCTTGTGGTTGGAGCTTGCCTACAGACTCACAGCATGGACAGGGCAGTGCTGGATGTCCTCACTCCAACCTGAGCAGTGTTGCTCCAGGAGAGATAAATGGATTTGTGCTCATAAAAGCAAAGGCTGGGCCCTGAATCTGAACAATATGGATTGTTTGAAGAAGCAGCTGCATCTTTGGTTTATTTTCAGTTTGAGGTTGGGTTTTGTGCAGCAAATGAGGCAACTGAGCTGGGTGTGTGTACAACACTGCATTCTACTGCACCAATTCTGCAATTGCTGACCAGTCCTCACTATAATGGGTTGTAGTTTAATATTAGTGGAATAGTACTTCATAAAACATTTAGTGAAGTGAGAGAAACCTCAGCCTGTGGGACACTGCTCACAGGACGATGTTTGAGCCACCTTTAGTTCTTAGCAGGACGTGCAAACTTGTAGCACCATCCCTGTGTCAAAGAGCAAGGATGTTGTCTGGTGGATTAGTCAGGTGCGTGTTGTGATCCTGAGTTAATCTCACCCTGATTTTGATGTTGTCGTTTGTGTTTGCCTCTTGCAGCCCCTGATCACCCTGGAGAGCAGCATTTCGTACATGTTCACTGTGGAGGGGATGAATACGGTCACCGTGCAGGTTGCTGGGGGCAACACTCTCATCCAGGACAGCAAGGAGATCGCAGTGCATGGTACCCTCAGCCTCTGGCAATCACATCTTGGGGGGGAAAGACAGTCATTGCCAATCCAGAACGAATTCTAGGAACTCAATAGTGCCTGGAGGAACCTCTGAAAACAAACTTCTGATGAAAAGTAGTTTAGATGTGTCATGATGACAAAATACAGAAGTGAATAGGATGGAGCAATAATCACATTTGAAACCCCAGCACTAAAGATGTGGCTGGTGTCTCCTGTGTCTGTTGGTCTGTCTGTACACCCAGACAGGGAGCTCCCAGAAATAAAAACCACTTGAACCAGACTGCCTTCCTTCAGCTTCCCAGCTGTGGAAAGAAATAGCCACTGCATCATTAAGGTGATCTGAATGGAACTGGTGTCTGTGTCAGTGACTGTACAAATCACAGGGGTCAGGAGGGGTCTGGAAAAAGGACAGAAATGACTGTTGTTGGGATCACTGCCCATCTTTYATGTCACAGCTGGAAATCTGAGTGTGCCCACTGGACTTCCCCATGGGTGTGTTTTTGCCATATCAGCATGTCATGGGCTTCAAAAAGCGCYCTTTAGCAGACAACAGAGGTCACCCTGTTTGTGGCTTGGTAAATCCTGGGTGAAAGGGCTCTCTCTGCAGCTTTGGCCAGGACTGRGATTTCTCCAGAGARAATAATTTCCACCTTAGGCCAGTCKTCATTTTYCTTRACCAGTTACTGGCATCCATCMTTTGAGGACAAGCTTTTCTTTRGAGATCAAGTTTTATTGAGAAACCTGGGCTTCAAATAACTTGGGTTCCTTTGAAGCTCAGCACTCTGTAGTTGCACTGTGTGTCTCGTTTCAGTAATTAAATACAAATAAATGTCCTTCTGTATACTCAGACTTAACAGCCAACTAAATGGATATTTATTGATTGTCTGGCCATGAAATACAATAGGCTTTAAAAATTTGTTAATGTGATTTAGCAATACCCAGACTTGCTATTATCAAATGTTACGAATCCTCTTCTTCATAATTTTGAGCACTGCAGAATGCAGTGTTTACTTCTGAGTAATTTCCATCTTTCCACTAATTTCTGGAATAAACCTGAATCAAATATATATGAGTGATCCCCACAGGTGATCTTGGTCTTCAGTCCCAGTAGGCCCCAACAGAGTGCTCCTCACTCTGTTTTCAAACACATTGGAAGAAATTTTTCCATTTTATTTAGAAGATCCAAAGCTTTGGGTTTTATCACAAAGAGAAATTGACCCATTTGGATCCAGTCCAAATAGTCCTAAGCAGTGCTGTGCTGCAGACTGACCTGGCCTAAGGAGGGAGCCCTTCCACTCCCTCAGTCTGGTGATCAGTTCACATCTGAGTACATAAATGAGTGACACCTTTAGTAAACATGTCCTGTAATCTGTGTCCTGAGTCAAGTGAGTATGGGTCTAGCCTATAATCTAGGCATGGATATCTGGTGTTAGGAGTAGAGGGGATTTATTCAGGTGTATTCTTAATTTTAGATTAACAGAGAAGAATTTGCTCCAAAAGTAAATTGGACATGGTACTAAGGGGTTAAAAGTGAAAGATTTTATTTATCTGACTCTGGGTTAAACCTTCAGAACCTGACAGACTTTCYCTGCTCTCTTTGACGCTTTTTATATAAAAATATACTGCATCATCTAAAAAGAAAGAACAGATCTTGCAGAAGATGCCACTAAATGGTGTGCTGGCACATCCCTGCTTTTCTGTGGATTTCCTCATTTATACTCTGGCAGCTTTATCTTGATTTAAAACTAGTGCCTTYGTACAAATGATTAATGGTACTTATTTGAAGTGTCTGCAGATCAGTTGTTTCAAGGTGAGGCACAGCACATTCCCAAAAACAGAAGGAAGAGTCTTCTACACTGAGAACTTTTATATGAATGTGATTCCCATCCCAGATCTGTGCCTTCTGCTGGCCCAAACCCATTGTGCACAGCTGCCAKAAGAATTCCAGATTTGGTCTTTGGTGACACCAGCGAGGAGTGTTGGAAGTGGAGAAAAATCTAAATTATTCTATATTTTAAGTCTAGGAAGCTTTTCTTTCTCCCAGCAATCAGTCAATCAGGAAGGAACTTCAAAGTGTTTGGTCAATCGCCATTGCTTGATGAGCCACTCATTAGCACTGCTGGGTTCTGCTTTGTTGGGGTATTAACCACTCCCAGCTTCCCTCCAGGAGAGTAAACAGAAAACATTACTTACAGCAATTGTTTGTTCTGCAATTGTACAGACAGGACTTCCGAATTTCAGCCAGGTGCTGCCTTGTTTGCTGGTCACTTGTGAGCAGAATCTGAAGAAACTCAGTGGCAAAATCAGAAAGCCCAGAGGCGTCATAAAGGCATCCTCTCACCTCTCTCCTTCTTGCTTCTATTTCTCTGGGGAAACCCAGAATCTGGCATTAGGGCAAAATGTCCTGTATAAGTACCATTATAAAAATCCTGTCCTTAGTGTCAGCCAGCCTTTTTCTCCTTTCAGCCTTTTCTCTCTCTCTTAAGATAGTTACAGTCCTCCTGTTGTCTTCTGCACTCCTGCCTGTACCCTGAACGTTGCCCATTTAATCTTCTCATAAATACTTTTTTTTTTCTGTTCCAGAATATTTCCAGTCTCAGCTCCTGTCATTTTCTCCCAACTTGGACTACCATAACCCTGACATCCCTGAATGGAGACAAGACATTGGCAAAGTCATCAAGAGAGCACTKGCACAGGTGAGCATCTGTTTCCTTGTCTATACTAACATTGAATAGGCTGTTAAAAAATGCACTTTTTTGACATGCTAGCTTAAAAGAATGGGTAAGGACAGCAATGATGAAACTATCATTAAAAAATCAATAACAAGCTTAATATGCTGCATCTTTTTACAGAGCCAAACTRTACTGCTAATTTTGTGGAAATATTGCAATTACTTTTATTACTATTTCAGTGTGCTTTTCAGCATTTAATATCCTGGAGGATTTTGCATATTCTAGATTGTAATAGTATCATCATTATTCTTATTTTGCCAAACTGATATGACAGTACCTACTGTTTTCTACTCCAAATATTTGGTTAGTGTCACTGTGTGTTGTTAAACAGCTGATTCACTTCATCCCAGAAGACAGACACTGTAGAATTCTGGATACATGAGGAAGATATTTTTRTCTCTTCCTGATAGTCAGGAGTTCCACAGGCAGATAAATGTAGCAACTGGTGAGCATTTAAAATCTCTACTCCCTTTCCAAATAGGGCAAAAAACGAGGATTCAGAGGGAAAATAAACTTACCTTTATCTTTACAGGATAAAGAGAGACTTCTGTAGGTGGAAGATACTGAATCTTCCTTTGGGATTAATTAGAATATGTAAACTAGTACTCATATTCTTTCAGGAAAGTGGGCAGAATAACTTATGATATCAAATAGGGATTTTTTAGTTTTGTGTGAAATTAGGAGCTAGATTTAGAAAAGCTTTTGTGGGTTTTAAATTCTGCCAAAAATGTGGCTTGTTGGGTTTTATTTTTGCTTTAGCTACAGCTGTTTTTAGAAATGGAGGCTGATTATTTTTACTGGAATATACATTCCTGCTTAGCTTTTCTCATCTGCAGCCCACTCAAAATTTRCAGTTTGTAAGAGTTTCCTTGGTTGTTTTTCCTTGATTGTTTTTCCATCCTGAGAAAATACTACATTTATTTTTTTAAACTGTTGTTCCCTTTTACTGTATTCAGAGTCAAGCTTGCGGGGGAAAAAAATTAATTAACATAGCAAATGTGGATCCCCATAGCCTGATTATAGAGGTGATTGCTGACAGTTTGATTCATATTGTCCCTGTTAGTTGTACCTTTATCAGTGGTTGCTCTGAGAAGGACTCTCTGGATCTGACTTTGGGTTGGTTGTTGTTTTGTAGCAAGGAGGACTACATGGAGCATTCAGATCTGGAGACATCCTGGGTTTGGGTTTTGGGTTGAGATCTTTGGGCCCAGGGGTGTTGCCAAGCCTATATTCACTTCTAGGAAGGAAGCAGAGTGGATCTTTAGCAGAAGGGCAATTTCTGACCCACCAAAACAGCAGCTAGACACCTCCTTTTTTACTTTTCTTGCAGGTGACTGGTATCCCTGACGAGCAGATCTTGGTGGCTGTGTTCCCTGGGCTGCCTACTTCGGCTGAACTCTTCATCCTGCCCCACAAAAACACCACAGAGAGGAGGAAAAGCAGCGAGGCTGATCTAGAGCAAGTAAGGAAAGAAGGATTCATGGAACATTTATTCCTGTCATATTGTTTGCAGAYGGGCCCCCGAAGCTTCGCAGCGTTGGAAATACTTACAACAAGTGTGGTGGAAATGGATGCTTCTGGGACTGTGGCAGGATAGTTTATGGCATTAAAGAAAATTATTTTCAGAGGAAAACCAGGATTTGCTAATACCTCACCGAGATATGTCACAGCCTACCACTAGCAGAGATTCTTCCTAAATCAGTGGAGTGTCCTTTTTACAGTAGTTATGGCCAAAGGAACCTTGAATATGTGCTCCCTCTACTCCCTGGAGGAATGCTAATAGAGGGAGGCCAAAGCAGCAAGATAATATACTGAGGTTTACTGAAAATAAATCAGGCTCTTCAGCCCATAGATCACCAAAACAAGACCTCTTTTTTTTCTTTTTTCTGCAGCAGCGAATGGCCTGTGCAAACTATATTTGGAAGTTACAATATCCATCCATTTAGATAAATAGGTAATTRCGGTGATGAATAGCAACAGTGATATGCAGGCAAGGAAAGAGCTTGGAACAACGGCACCAGGCTGCTGAAGCTTTCATGTTAGAATTACCAAGTGATTAAATCAGGTCTATAAAGGCAGAGGAGGGAAGTGCTGCTGGAAAGGCTGCTTGGCTCTGGCAAACGTTCTTGTGTGCAGCATTTTTGCAGTGTGCAAACTGTGTGTGAGCCCRTCGCCAAGTAACTCTTGGAAGTTTGAATCAATCATTAAATAATTCAGACTGGTGAATTCAGTGGAAGTTCTTGTCACCCACTGAGCAAAGTCAGTCCCTGCAGAGTAGTTCCTTTGCCTTAGGAAGTTATCAAAGCTTAAATTTATGGTGGCGAGTGATGCATTGGTTATGATGGAGAGATGCACTGAGGTGGGAAGGTTTGAAAGGCTTTTTGGAGGCATGTTCTTGGAGTAATTTCTGTCCTGTTCAGTAGGCTCTGCCAGTGTTAAAACTCCTTATAACAAGCTGTTGTGTCAATATTCCATATATCAGCGTTATGCTGACATCTCAATCAGATTTTTGACTAATTGGCCATGAGGCCCGAAGCTCTAGTGCTCTGATTTTAGTTGACAGTCTACTCAGTTGTACTTTGGCACCTGTTGCTGCCTTTTGCTTGAGGAGCTCTGCCTGCAGAGTGGAGAGGTCATTAGAACTACTCATTAGCTGTGGCCTGTCCATCAGAGCCACTCTGTGGAGATGAGGCATGAACAAACTGAGGCTYCAGGATGATGTGCCAAGAACGTGCTCCGGGGCAACCAAACAGCACAACAGAGCTGGGCTGCTCATTTCACAGCTCAGAAATTCCAGCAAACTCTAGTCCAAGGCCCTCCTCTAAGTGAAGGAGAAATATGGCAAATTTTCCATTGATTTTTAAGAACTGGATTGTCTCGTCCCCAATAGCCTGTTTAAATATTAGCTACATGACAGGATCAGTGGGAATAAAGAAATGTAAGTCTGGACTGCCTAATTTAGTTTCTTTATTCACCAATGAAAGGCCAATGTGTTGGTGATTTCCARATGCATTTGGTCAAACTCACAGGATATTGTGGAAGGTGAAAAGGTCCTTAGTTATTTTCCCTCTTCTTTCAGCCCCCTCAAAAAAAAAAAAATTGCTAGCCTTCATGGTTTGCTTTCCGGGAGAGAGATAATAACATACAGTGAGAGTCTCAAAAGTTCTGTAAGGGAGACTTGCATGCAATGACATTCAGTTCCACCCAAAACACATGTGCATTTTCCTCCACTTCCTCAGTCCCTGCTGAAGGCAGTAAGAGATGTCAGCTTCTATTCATGGGCTTTGTGTGTTCCTGAATGTTCTCCAGACCTTGCCATATTCTGTACTGTAACTGCTGTATCTCTCCTTATTTCTTCAGGTGGTAGAAATCCTTTTTAATGCTCTCAACCAGAACCTGGTCCAGTTTGAGCTGAAGCCTGGTGTTGAAGTGGTTGTGTATGTTACTCAGTTGACATTAGGTGAGTGTGGAGCCAAAGGCACAGCTGTGGCTCTCCTGAGGCTTCAGACAAGCCCAGGAGAACCAGCCTACATCAGAGCACTCACACTTTGGCRTGTGGCACTGGGGTATGTGCCAACTGAGACATTGTGGTAGAAGCTGGAAGTGTTAAAACCAGCCCATCAGGGGCATCTTCATGCTCCAGTTTTTACAAGTGTAAAATGTGCCTTGTAAGGGTTCCCTATGGCTTAATTAACCAGTGCACTGGTGTTTTTCAAGTGTTTTAGAAAACCAGGTGAATAGTGTTCTATTAAGTCCTTATTGAGCACCTGTGGAATTCAGTGGGGATATTTCTAAGTTTCATGGATGTTGGATCAAATCCTTACAGCAAAGGGCTTGTTACTGTTATGACTAGCTAAGAAGCTTTAAAGGGGCAAAGAACTCATGAAAAGAAGATCAAGGCCTCTTACAGGGAATATGTGCCTGAATGTTGACTTCTACAAATTAGAACCTAAATTTCAGTGCCACTTATCTCTATCTTTGCACAAAGTAACAAAGAGTCACTGTAACCTTTGTCACCCCTTTTACTTTAAACCAGCCTGGTGYGAAGCTCTCAGCTATTGATGAGAAAGAGATGGTTACAAAGGAGGTGATGGATTTATTTTTGCCCTTGCTTTTTATGACTGCCCTTGAAATTGTCAGAAATGTGGGATCTTGTGCAAGTACTGTTGCTGATAGCCTCTCTGAAAGATTGGGATTAATATCCCACAATAATACACTTCAGCTTCTTCTCAGAGAGCCAAGAACTGGGCTAAATCAAGACTCATGRCCTTTCCTACACGTAATGCCTTTTTACCTTCACTCTCTAACTCTCTAGTGTGAAAAACTGGTTAATTTGCAAAACTGGGAATGTGATGCGCTCTCTGAGGTCTCCAGGTGGCTGGAATTCTCCAGAATCTGGCTTGGTTCTTGCAAGGCACTGCATTTAACTCACACTTTGCAGCTGTTCTTGCACCCCTTCCAGTACATGTGCTGCATTTGTTTCATGACCATTCCCATAGTGTTTTGACTTGGATGAAATGACAGTATTTCCCACAGAAGAGTCAGAAGTATTRGCAGAATACTGGCAGAATCAGACAGTTAGGTGTGGAATTTTGGCAATGTAATCAGAGCTGACTTTATTTGCATGACTTTGTCCCTATCTTCAGGGTGACAGAAAAAGAATAGAGAATAGTAAAACACCAAAACCAAATATTTATGCAGAACAAGAAACTCTCAGCTGCTACTTGTAATCATTTGTGCATCATTAGAGACTTCTCATCAGACACTTGATCTCAGCACAGTGCTCAGGCCATTAAGATGGTGTGCTCTGATGAGCTCTTGGAACAGCTGCATAAACAAGGCATGGGAATATACTGTATTTAGCCCAACCAAAATGTCAAGGATCAAAATCTCCAAAACACTGTAATGTATTGTGTGCTTGGGTCCAGGATTATTGCCTTGGGCTCCTCCACATTATGAAAACTGACTCAATGTAGAAGTCCCTAAGGTCCTATACAAGGATGGACCTTGAGGCTTGTCACAAGAGTAGGTCCCTGTCACTTGTGAGATAGATGAATATCCTTGGAAGATGGGAGTCACGCTGTTCATTGATGCTCTAAGGTATCCTCTCCAAAGGGCAATAGATATGTGTTAAGCCAYGCTTCATAAAATTCATTTCCACTCCAGTACCTGGAGAAACCTGAACGGTAATAGCGCAGAGTGTTAGCACAGGAGTGATCAGGCATTCAGCTTTCTGTGCCTTTTCACTCGGGGATGTCAGACTGTGCTGTCATCAAAAAGGGCCTTGGCTTTTGAAGGACAAGRGAACCAATTGTTTCCTGCTGATTGATCTTGCCAAAACCAGCATGCACCATGCAGTGGGGATAAAGCAGATGTGACAGAGCTGAGCTCAACTCTCTGGCAGTTAATGTGTTCCCWTGTGATATCCTGCAAATGTAATGCTCTGCCTTTCCTCCTGCAGCGCCCCTGGTCGATTCCAGCTCCGGTCACAGCAGTTCGGCCATGCTCATGTTGTTGTCTGTGGTGTTCGTAGGCTTGGCTGTTTTTTTAATCTACAAATTCAAGAGGTAAGTTGAAAAGCTTTGGGATGGGAGGAAGAGCCTCTGGGTGGTTTATGGGAAATCTAGGCAGTGCTGTGCCTGAATTGCAAATGCAGAGTGAATCATGCTGGCCTCAGGCTYAGATGAGTGTAGTTCCCTATTGCTCATACTTAGAGGGAAAACCATCTACTGCTGTTTCTCCACAAAGTTTGTGTTCCAAAAGTTCACCAAGAGCTCAGAAATCATCTTCTRTTTCAGCAGACATGTTTAAACCACAGACCAGAAATGGGGACCCTTTGTGCTCCCTGAAATACACAAAGCAAGCTCAGTCAAAAACCACATGATGGATAACTTCACACAGCCTACACCCACCTGGCCAGCTGCCTGCGTGCAGCAGCAACTCATTTGTATCTTGCTAAGTGAATAGGTGAGCCTTGCAGAGGAACAGGTGTGATTGTGTTAAAGGTGGGAGACTCAAAGCCAGGAAAATTTGTGTAAAGCATCAAAATGCCTTTGGGAATATGTGCTGAGATTTACCTTGACAGATGTTAATGTAAACCTTTTGCTTCCAGACAGCAGGCAGGACCAGGGCTGGCCCATGGCACTTGGCTGCTGCAAGCTGTGAAACGAAATATGTGATAAGAATGGCCTGTTTGCTGAAGGTCTGCTTTATGAGGATATATTTAGGCAGATGGAGCTCCTTAGGAGGAACTTTACTGCATAAAATGATCTGTGTRCCTAGATCCTGACCACTGGCAAGATAAGGTATTAGAAACATAAGATGGGTCTGACTTAAAAAAACAAGCAAACAAAATAAAAAAAAAAAAAAAAAGCTTCCTGGACATAGCAGTTTCTCCAGCTGGAAAACTTGAGCTTTTCCTGTCCAGATTCCAGCTATATGTTTCTTTTCTGCACCCCAGGATAAGGCTAGTATTCTCTAAGGATGTTAGTGGGATAAAACAATATTAGAAATGGAATGATATGATAGGACAGGCAKCTCTCCTAGTCTCCAGGTTTAAAGTTTCCATCCTTTCTGACATCTTGCATTAGCCATTCTCATAATCAGTGAGTGGCACTCCTTCTGGTGCTTCATCCTGCACTCACTGGTATCTGTTATCAAGCTCCCACTGATTTCAGTGGCCCAGGACAATTTCCAGGGAATGAATTTGCCTGACTCTGCTCAGATGCAGATTTCAAGGCCTTCAGCACAACCTCTTTAATGCAGCCTGAAATCCTGTTCTCTGTTTCTGTGAGGTGGAATACAGATTCCCGGGGGAATGGGACATGGGATTTGTTTAAGGCATCAATTAACAGTGCGCTGGGGAGGCAGCTGATGATTTCTCTCACACCGAGATGTAGGATGAGGAGGGCAAAGAAATCTTTCTGGGAGATGTGTCAAGATGTATGTACAACCCTGTGTGAGAAATGCTTTCCCTTGTGTCTTGCTGAGATGGTTTCTCAGGTTTGGCCTGATGTCTTTGGCTCTGGTCAGTAGTTACCAGGAAGAAGGGTCTGWGTGTTCCAGCTGCCAGGGAACTGTGAGGAGCTTGTTAATCCACTTTGCTTTGGCAGTCTCTGGGTCATGTTCTGCTACTACAGCTCATAAAAAATGTTTCTTGTACTGCTAAAGCACCCAGAGCTTTGAGTATAGCAGCCATCAGCCTTYTATTGTGCTCCAGGGCTGGGTAGAGCCTGCCTTGTTAAAATCTGTCTGCAAGTTGAATGTTTTAGACATTGGGATTGAGGAGGAAGATGATAAAAGCATCAGTTTTGCCTGGCCCTAGAGCTTATTAACTGTCTGTCCCCTCTTGTCTGCTCTGTCCCAAAGGGGAAAAGCCCAGATCAAGCTGACAAAGTGTAGGATAAATCATATACACAGTGTTCTCAACTTGATTTTTCAGAACAGAAAGCAACTTTTCAGCTCTGTCTAAAACCCCTGGCTCAATGGAGCAGAAGTGAGAGCATGCAACGATTCTTAATGGAAAAARGGGGGCAAACCCCAAAGGTTTCCTGTAGCTCTCAGTGATGCAGAGGTCCATTAGCCATGTGTACTTTTTTTGATTAATGGTGGTCCCAGCCTGAATACAGAGCTTCTGCTTACAGGGAAAGGTTATGGGAGTGCATARGCTGGCATGATTTTTTAATTCTACAAATTCATAGATTTGGTGCTTTGCTGGGTTGCACACAGACTCCTTACTATGAGTCCATCAATTGTCCATATGTTAAACACTGCTGCCAGAGAGATGCTTGTTGAGGAGGTCCCAGTGGGAAAGGAAGGAAGAGGGGAAAAGTGTGGAAATAATCTGTAAAAAAGTTGTTTCTTTTCTGGAAGATTGAGCATATATCAGTGAACACCGTGTGAGTGCTGAGCAGTGGTGGGGCCATGGGGCAGTCCATGTGTGTGTCCTGGGACAGCAGGGCAGGAGTGAGAGCTCATTGTGCTCAGAGTGATGTGGCCACCAGAGTCAGTGCTGGGAGGCACAGCAGGRTTGGGTRTTTGTGTRTGGATTCACACAGGTACAGCAGGRTTGGGTATTTGTGTGTGGATTCACACAGGTACAGCAGGRTTGGGTRTTTGTGTRTGGATTCACAYAGGTACAGCAGGRTTGGGTRTTTGTGTRTGGATTCACATAGGTACAGCAGGATTGGGTATTTGTGTGTGGATTCACAYAGGYACAGCAGGRTTGGGTATTTGTGTGTGGATTCACACAGGYACAGCAGGGTTGGGTATTTGTGTGTGGATTCACACAGGTACAGCAGGRTTGGGTATTTGTGTGTGGATTCACACAGGTACAGCCCTCTCAGCCTCTTTGTCCCCTCTCTGAAGTATCTGGGGGCTCTCTGCCTCACAGTGCTGAACAGCTTTCTCACCTTTCCAGCCAGCATTCAGAGATGATCACTGCTCTGCCGTTGCATTGTTTGGAAGCAAGGCTAAGCCTTCCAGTGTCTCCAGACATTTTCTTGTGTCTCCATATGTCTCCAGACAAATTCTGGGCACATAAATCCTACTGGGAGCATATTAGTTTTCTCTCATTTCCTGTGTACTTCTTATATCTTCTGGTGGCATTTAAGGCATATTTGAACTTTGGAAAGTAGGAGAAAGGGAGTGGATAATGAGATTTATCAACTGCTGCTAAACATCCCAAATGTGTCCTGGCTTACTGCTGGTGAAGGACAGAATGCCAAAGCAAACCAAAAGCACAAGCTGGTTGAAGCCAGAACTTCACTGGGGCAAAATCAGCATAGTTCTATTGAATTCATGAGAGTTAAGGCAATTTCCACTGCTTTCAGTCTTTGGCATGTCCAACAGTGGACAGATTACCATAAAGATATAGCATTTTATATTAATTCTTTCAAACACATCTTCTTTCTCTTTCTCTCCTGTGTGCTTAAAAGAATTGAAGATATTCTCCAGATTTTCGTTACTGGAGCAGTGTGAACTGCATGGCACAAAGGCTTTCTAAGAGCATTTGGAAAAACAGTCAACTTCCAGCAGGCAATGCAGATAATCTTGGCAATGCCCACAATGCTTAACAAATTCCTTTTCAATTCTCTCATTTTAAACTTGCATTCCTCCTGGCATTGCTACCTGTCAGTCTAGGCCTGTGTAACTACCTGTCTACCTAACTGACTCAGGAATATCATTCTGGCAAGCCAAGTTAACTTCACTTGGGAGAAGAAGGAAGAAATGATCCTTTAACTTCCTTGGCTTCCTGAGCAGCAAGGAAAAACAAGTCCCTGCAAACTTGCATGATCCATAGCATGACAAGCTGTTTTTTGCAATGAAATGGTAACAAATAGACTTTGGATRGGTGTTATGAGGTCCAAATCCTTTCTGTACTTTGAGGCAGGAACAATTCTTTATAACTCTTTCAGATGTGGCAATTTCTTCTGAGTCAGTGTGGGCCTGTCAGCAGCAACAAGCCCAGCAATTTTTTTGCTCAGTTGATAGTGCCAAATTGATTTTTACTTTCGGTTTCCAATGCACCACTGATCATATAATAAATACTGAGAGAGCTGACAATTGCAGCTGATTGTACTTAGCTGATTGCTGCTCTCTGAGCAGAGTGCAGTGTCCACTGTGTGCAMGACTTCTCATTTAAAAGGGCAGAAYACTGAAGTTTGCAGCTGGGGGAGCCTTTGTGCACAGGATATGAAGACAATGGCCTGAGATTTGGAGTACCTTCAGGCTCTTATTGGAATTAGTGGATGCTAAGGGCACTTTCAGAGATGAACATCTCTGTGGTACTTGCACCATTCTGAGAGCTCATACTTTGCATCACTGCCAGTGCTGCATTTCTGGGATTAATCTCAGTTTGTCTCATTAATAAATGACATGCTGAGGACCCCTGTGTTATAAAATATAACATCTCATTTTCCTCTCCTTTGCAGGAAAATCCCTTGGATTAACATTTATGCCCAAGTTCAGCATGACAAGGAGCAGGAAATGATTGGCTCTGTCAGCCAAAGYGAAAATGCCCCCAAAATCACTCTGAGTGAGTTCACAGACCCTGAGGAGCTGATGGACAAAGAGCTGGACACACGAGTGATGGGTGAGAGACAGCCCTCAACTGAGTTTTGTTTCACAGCCTGGGTGAGGATGTTGGTGTTTTGGGTATCAGGAGAGGCAGTCACCCTGATCCCAGGTACAAGCAGAACCCTGAGGCACTGAGAGAGGGAGTAAATCCCTCTCTGCAATGTGGTAATGGAGTTTCTCTTACAGCTTTTCAGCTTTCCCCAGAGTAGCAAACTGGAGGCAGCAGTAGGCACACAGAATAGCTGTGGCTCACAGCTGAGCCTGCTCATGACCCTKTCTCTCCTGTGGAGTGCCACATTCCCTGCACCTTCAGAAGGACCAGCTGAGCCAGCCTTACACTGTTGGTGTGCTGTGATTACARGCAAATATGTCCCTAACAGCTTAATGGGTTTACTGCTGGTCAGCYGAGCTGTAGTGAGGAGTTTTCTGCATGCTCCCTGCTTATTGCAAATACATAAAAGGGTGTGTTACTTTTAGGCATCTTTTCTGTCTTTGCCACATCCTAAGGAGGAGTGAGAAGCAATATGGACCAAACTGTTGAAGCCACTGCACTGATTCTCTTCTCCATTTTCTCCTCCACAGGAAGCATCTCAACAATTGCCAACAGTGAAAGCACAAAGGAAATCCCCAACTGCACTAGTGTTTAATACTGAGAATCCACTTGGTCTACAGCATTTCTGACTTTTTATTTGTAATTATTATTGTTATAATTATTATTATTATTATTATGAAAAAAGAAAGAGTTATATGTCATTATTATCATTTGGGAGGGGATGGGGTGGGCTTTTTGTGTTTACCAGGGCTGCATTCATAAATAGCAGGGGTTCTTCATATTTAGGAAATACACATCAGATCAGAAACAGAAAGCAAAGGGTGAGTCCAGTGTGCAATGGGACTTGAATGCCAGCCTCCTATTAAATACAGAACAGGAATTAARCATTCAAATCCAACAGATAGGTATTGTACCTTAGGCAACATGTTGTAAGCAAATTGTCCCTTTTCAGCCCTTTTCAAAATAAGTCATGAATCAGCTGCTTCATCCTGCCAGAGGGTTCAGACTGGGTTGTTGGACCAGGCTCTGCAACATGCCAACATCCCTCGCTTCCCAGTGACATGCATGTCTCAGCTTCTTGCAGGATCTTGCCTCCTTAATTGCTTTTAATTTCAGTCACCCTCTGGCAGTGCTGACTGCTGAAAAAGGGATAAAAAAAAAACCAACAGAGCAAACACACACATCAGCGTTCTTTGGACTACAGATTGGCTGGAGGGGACAGCACCACGAGCAGCAGAGGAGCCAGTCTGAGTTTATGAATGCAGCCCAAACCCTGTGCATGTGAATAGCGAGGATGCCGAAGGCCTACTGTAGATAATTACAATGTACATAGCTTTTTATTTCCTGGGAAATAATTTAATGTTTAGTAAAAGAAGATATGTTTAAAAGAGAACCTGAACCACACACACACATGCACGCCCACGTGCACACACACACACACACACACACACAAGTACACGCCAGCCAAACAGGGACCCTGGTGAGCACTTGAGTCACACTTTGGTTCCAAGTGTGTTCCAGTTGTCTGTCATATTTCAATCTGACACTGCTGTCTATAAACAGCTTAGTTTATTTCTCTGTGTATAACTGCAAGCCTTTTTTTACATATATATATATATGGTGTCATTTCCTGTGATGGAGCAGAAAAAGATACTAGCAGGGCAGACTGTGAGCCTGTCATGAATATTTTAATGATGTTTATCATCTATTCATCTCTGTCACTGTTGGCCACTTCTGAGAAGGATCTTGGTGACATCTTTCAGCGAAAATGAGGAAAACAATCCTCAAATTATCACCATCTGAGTGTGGGCAAATACCAGTGGCCTTGCTGTACCCAGTACAACCTCAGCTTAACAGGGCAAGGTTATTCCCAGGGGGAAGTCATGCTTTTAACAGTGAAGCTGATGAAGTAAAGCTCTGTTTAGGGTGTGTAAGAGTAGTAAATTCTGGCTGAACACAATGTATGTGATTAGGGACTGCCCTTTGGAGAGGGCAGTGCAGGGTCAGCCCTGCATAAATGAGCTGTGGAAGGTCTTTCTTGTGAGCGCTGCAGAATGGCAGCTTCCCATTCAGACTGGACATTTCTGGTGTTTGCTGGTTAAAACAGGGAGGTTAATGAAGAAAATGTGTTGAAAAAACTCTAGAAATTTCCTTGACACTGRATTGAGGAAAGCCCTATGAAATGGTGGAGTTTTGGGACAAGAGGTTGACTTAGCAGTGTGTTACTTTTTTTTTACCATTTTTCTTGAGCTGATGATGTCAAAAACGAATCTTAGTCTGCCGGGTATTGAGTGTTAGGATTCAGGAGGAGGGGAAGGAAAATGGGAGGTGTGTCTGGGAAGATGTTCTAGTGCGTGTGTGGTAATGGAGGCAGAAATGACAGCAGATGACGATATTTGTTATGATTTCTTAGGATCTGGATACAGGACCCCAATCACCTGTAATGTACCCAGGCTGAAATGAGGAGATGGCTGGAATTTAGGTGTTACTTGCTGTCTCTCTGCATTGTAATATGGCAGTGGGCTGCAAACCARCCTCAAGAACTCTGTCAGTGGGCTGGAATGTCTTTCAGAGATTAAAATCCTGATGGCTCTGTGGGTGGAGAGAAAAGTGCTTAACCACAGTTCTGYAGAAGAGCTCAGGAGGTATTTCAAGATAAAAATTGTAAACAAAAAAAAAAAACAAAAAACAGGGAAATACTGTTTTTTGAGAGGTACTAAAGCTAAATATTTTCAATTCTTCTCCATTTCAGTCAGATTTGTGGGTCTTTACTGTTGATTTAAAAATATTTCTCTTCTGTTTTTCCCCCTCACTTTTCTGCTCTGGTTTCTAATACAAGGTGAAGAGCGATGGCTGTGTTATTCCATTTAACCTTGGTTTCCATCCATCACCAGTGCATAAACTGTTGCATTACTGTCTCCATTCTACTGAAACACCAAAGTAGTTTACAGTAATGGCCCAGTCTGGTGATAAGGCTGCTAGCACAAGGCCACAGCTTTCCATTTAGGTATAGATGGGAGGGATGTACATAAACAATGMTCCCAGGAGCTTTGAGTTAAATTGTGGGCTGATCTCAGTCTTTGCTGATCATTGGGATTTGAAGTACTGCTTTGGTGAGCTGCTGCAGAGGATTGAATAGAAAATACTGATTATTTTCTTTATTAGTACTCTTTATTTTCTTATTGTCTTCTTCCTTTATAAACCACAAGACAAAGTGAAAATGTTCATTGTTGTTTGGAATTTTCTAGGTTTTTCATGGACTTGATCTCATGTTGTTTTAACAAGAAAGGCAGAGGACTGCAGTTTTCACAATTTCTTTTCTTAATTTCGTCCCACTTTTTACATTTTATTACTTTACACTTTTAAAAATTGCTGTTAAATGTCTCAGATGGGAGGAAGTAAGAGGGAAAAATTGGGAGTAAGCTGTTGAAAAAAAYGGGAAAAAAATAACTTCTCAAAAAGTAAGTTAATCTCCGTGGAGGCTGAGAAATTTCGGAATGACACAGTTAACTTTTGTAGAAACATCTGACTAAAATGTCATTTTCCATTCGAAGTGATCCTAAAGCATCCTACAAAGCAGACAAGAAAAACCCATGGAGCCAAACCTGAATGTGAGAAAAACCTGAGTGATTCTTGTGTTTGCTCAAACTTCCCCTTCCCTCAGCCTTGGTGGCTGTCMCTGGCTCTCAGTGGGGTTTGTCCCTCGCTGTCAGGACCAGGGGGGCTCCAGGCACATCCCCAGAGTGTGCACGGGACCATGTGTGCCAGGTCACACCTGCTGCACTGGGCACAGCCATGGCAGCTGAAGAAAGCTCATGTTCATGACTGAAACCTGCTCTTTTAGAGTACTGGAAGGGTAATTACTGCATTCCTAATTATCCATGGAACATCTGTAAGCTTTGGATTGGGTAACCAGCCCTGTTCAGCTATTTTTGAACGTACTGAACTGCAATGTTAGCACAGACTGGAGTTTCGCCACTTCTATTTGTCTGTGTCTTGCTGGGACATAACAACTTGGGGTTTTTTTCCCCTGCAAGTTTTACCCCTGAGGAAAATGTAATGGAAATCCTTGAAGCTGTAGATTATTATTTACCTGAGTAATGAGGGGAAAAGGCAATGGCATCAGTGGGACATAAATAGCTCCCATAGTGTAATTATGTAAAAAGAGGAAAAGAAAGAGAGAGAGCAAGAGACTGRGTCAGTGCCCTCTGTCACTGCCAGCCTTTCCCCCGTGATGGATTAGCTGTAATTTAGGAATAATGCATGAGGTCTGGAGACTAGATGCAGCTTCTGGCTCTGTGTGGCTGACAATCTGATGTGAGCCATTAATAGATCCTCTACTTAGTTTAACCAGTACTCGAGAACCCTAACACCAAACCTGGGAGGCTCAGAGGTGAGASCAGAGTGACTGGGAACCAGAGAGTGTTTCAGACACATCTGCCATCTATGACAGCATGTGCAGGAAGTGTGCATTTTATTTTGGACTAAACTTTGTTGTCAAGGATGTGCAAAGATGTCCTGATGTCCTATTCTCCCCGCTCCARTCAGCTCCCACACACATTCCAGGTATAACGAGCAGAACCAGAATCCTCACATTCTTTCTGATGATGTTGGACAGTGCATTAAACCCAAACCACCACCGTGGTTTCAAAGGATTAAATGAGACAGACAATTGCAATACCTGTATTGAACACAGTAATACAACTGCATGAGTCATATATATACATATATATATATACTGTTCTTGGTTTTATTGTTCCATTTGAATATTTCTACTGTAAAA
Organism: Malurus melanocephalus; assembly: GCF_030028575.1. Classification (NCBI taxonomy): domain Eukaryota; kingdom Metazoa; phylum Chordata; class Aves; order Passeriformes; family Maluridae; genus Malurus; species Malurus melanocephalus. The sequence continues at coordinate 377,667 of NW_026623244.1, read as the reverse complement.
AAAGGCAGTGGTTTTGAAATTGTTGAAAATAAATGTATTTTTGTACATCAGAGTTACCCCTGGCTGCTTTTTCAATCCTTGTTCTTCTTAGATTTCCTTTTGGCAAAATCTTCTTKGTCTTTTGAATTTCCCTTGCTATGTCTATCCCTCCAGCTCTGTTGTTCAGGGTCATGCATGCACATGGAGTGTCAACAGAGAAACGTTCTAAGACAAGATTTTTTAAGATAAAAGAGAAAACAACCACCTCTGCTTCCTTCTTACTGCTCCTCTCCAAAAATAATTATTTTCTTGCCTTTCCATTCAACAGGCTGATTCTCTTTGGAACCTCAGAGGAAAATAGGAAGGGAGAACTCTCTGCTTGTGGAAAACAATCTCATAAATCCCATGCCCTCATGTATCTGATTTTAGCCTGTAAGAGACTGTAAGAGTGCCCATGTGGGAAAAAAAAAAAGGAAAAAGAAAAGAAAGAAAAAGTTTCTTCCCTCCTCAGCACAAGAGACTGTTTAAAAACAGAAAAGAGAGTATGGAACTATGTCTCTGGATGTRTATCAGCCATCTCCACCCATGCACATGCATTGCATATGTACCTCACCCTTGCCCCTTTCCTTTACCTTTGAGGTCCATAATTTGCAGTTGTTTTGGTTTTCCTTTATGTCAGAAAGCTGAAAAAGTCAGGCAGTGAAGGGCTTGGTTGACCATCCCCGAGTGTGATGTGTGAGGTGCCTCCAGCATCACAGAAGATCTCTCAGCTTTTGGAATATTTGTGTCTGCCCCTCTTTACAGCGATGATAGTGTGACACTTGCGTTTGTAGGATCCTGAAATACAAGTTATGGGCAGATAAGCACAAATGATGGAATTGCCATGGCTTAACAGGCTACCACTGAGACCCAGCGCTCGACTGTTCAGAAACCCAGCTAAGCACAGGCACTCAAACTTCTTAACGTGGAAACAYGAGCAGTAGCTCAATCTTTGCCTGACTCCAGCTGTTTTTCTTTGATGGATGGACCTCTTATTCCCTTTATTAAAGGCAGTGTAAGCACTGTTTATTACATTCTGGAACTCTCATGGTTGTGCCAAATACCCCCCTATCAGGGAATCTGGTCCTGCTCAGAAGTGCTCAGTGCTGCTCCCGGGATCAGCTCATCCCTGCCTTGTTTCACTGCTGGCACCACGCACTTCAGCAGCCTGAGACTGCTCAGCTGAATTTGCCTTCTGCCCAGGTTTTCCTTTTCTCTTGGCCCTCTCCCCAGTGAAGTATTCTGATTATCGAGCACTATCAAAGCACCACTGCATTACTGACATATTATTGTAATACATCACTTGAGTGCTGGTCTGCTGCTGTATATCATGGTGCTACATCAGGGAACTGGCAGGTGACAGGAACCCCAGACCCAGAGACAGATCACTTTTCTAAGCTTTATGGGCTGCTTTTTTTCCCTAGGACAGCAAATAAAGGCAATGAAAGTAATATTGGACTGCTGCCATGAAGCTTTCAAAACCTTCAAATATATTTATCTATACATATTTTCCCTTGACCCTGAAACATTAATTAAACAAATCTGCTGATGTTTCTATATGAGACCATAGAGATGAGTTTGTTTTGGGTCATGGAGGAAGGAGCAATTGCTCACTGTGAACTGTTTCACATGTCTGTGTGCGAGCAGAAAAAAAGACTTGTCCTTGCAAAACAAAAAAAAAACTTGTTCCTGAATTTAAAAAAAAAAAAAAAAAAGGTATTAGTTGGTCAATTGACTATATTTTAAATGTAGTTGTGCAGGTAGAGGTAGGACAGAAGGCAACTGTGCTGTTGGTGTTGGGATTTTTACCCTTGATAAATACAAAAGGATTTGCTTTACCATTGCTTTATGCTGGTTCTACCTGTTCAGGCCCCCTGATATCAGTGAATTTAGTCTTGATTTACACCAGTCCGAGCTCTCACATTAAGAGGAGTTACATATATGCTTCAAGGACAGAATAAATCCTTTTTAATGCCTCATTGTGAATGTCAAGCAGTTTTCAGACCAAAATTTAGGGGAGATTGTAATATTACTACTAATAAAAAAACACATACAGGGACATAGTTGGAAGGAAGGAGAAGCATACTTATTAAATTAAACAGAAATTTTATGGTGATGTGTGTTTTAAAAATTTTGTGTTGGTTACATGGACCTGGAAGGCAAAAAACAAGAGAAAAACTGGAATCCAGCTGTGAAGCAGCTGTGATTGTATCCAATGGGTTGGTGGTTGTTGTGAGAAAGAAGTGGCTCCTGATGGGGTTGTAAGGAAAGTGGACCTGAAGAGGTCAGTGGGGAAAGGGAAGGAAGATGGGATGACAAAATGCTGTGCAAWGTTTGTCAGTTCATGGCACTCAATCCTCTTTCCTTGACATTAATGTGTGTGCTGGGTGAAGGAATGAGTTGAAATCCTTGTCTGGGATGGGAGACAAGGACAAGTCTTACAGGGAGCTGTATGAATGAGCCATCAAAAACTGACTGAGGCAATTGTGCTGGGACAAGGGSTGTACCTGCCTACCCCTGTCTTTTTGAAATGAGCATTCCCCAAAGAGGCCCTTAGAGAAATCAGGGAGAGTACAGTCATTTTAGTGAGTACAAGGGGTGGCGAAAATAAATATGAGATAATCTGACAACCAAGAYAAGGCACAGTCAAACCTGGGCAGCATCTGCTGCTGCCAGAGCTGGAAATGTTTGGGTGCACTTAGAGTGTCCCAACCCTTCATTTCAGTGCAGTTCTGGGTCTCCTGAGAATCCATGAGGATGGAGAAAGACTGAGAGCCATAACATGCCACATGGAAAGGTTTCTCTTTCCTCAGAAGCCCTCCACAGCATGCATGTGCTGATGAGAGTAAAGCTTATTGCAGGCAAGTTTTAGATTCTAAATCCATTTGTGGCTCTGRACCTTACTGCCTAATAATATCACCTACATTTGGAATAATCTGGGATATTGTTAGGAATACCTGTGAGACTATGGTTTTCAATCCTTTTTTTTAACCTTGAAATGTTCCTGTCAGTTCCAGTCTTCRGGCTGTTAGAGATCTGAACTGAACTGAAGACTCTGAGGGACTTTCCTCTTAATATTTTTTTTTGTGTGCAAAATTTTCCCTTCCTTTTTTAGGTTRTGCAGCAAACTCTCAGCATAAGCTTCAACCCCACTTTCACCCACTGCACTTTGGGATTGTGAATAATTTACAATATGGATAATATTTACTGTGTGAACCATTTGTCCATTTCTAAAAGGAAAAGTCACATAAAGGGCAAGCGCATGCACTGCCCTGGCTGTGGTGCAGAGAGCCTGGAGGTGCTGTTGGCACCAGTGGACACTTTCCTGTGGATCTGTCATTAACTCCTAAGGCCTTGGGGCACACCCTCCCTCTGCATAAACACTCAAAGAGTGCCACAGCCCCTGCAATTTACCAGCAGAGGAGGGGGATTTAAGAACAGCTGCAAATTACTTATTAATTCAGAATACTTTCATCAGCCTCGAAACATTAMCTGATCCTGAGTAGTGGGAGGGAATTGATCTAATTTATTTATTTATCCACTCCATTAATGAATTCTTGACAAAGCTATTTTGAGAACAAGATGTGAAGACAATGCAAAGTCTAAGCAAATTAGGGCAGACTATGCCAGGCTGAGAACCAATTTCCTGCACGTCAGTCTGGTGGAAGTTTCTGGGCTTAGGAACTCCTAAGTCAGTCCAGGGCTGCTCCATGGGGATGGACAGCAAGAGGGATCTGAAGGAAAGGTTCATTTCCTTCCTGAAGTGGCTCTTTGGACTTAAACCACTAACCTGAGGTCATGCATTAATTCCTGCTTTGGGCTAAGGTGAGTATCTGCATGCAGTTAYGCTCTGTCACACCTGAATGTTAATTTTTGTTTGTAGCTGCTGCACATCAACAATCTGCAACTGGACTGGACCTCCCCTGCAGACCATCTGGCTTACACTGGGARCTCTGACTGTGAGAAAGCCTAAAASGARCACTTGGGTCAGTGGACTGGAAGGTGTGGGAGGGTGTAAGTGGCTTCAGAGGGAGGCTGAGGGTTCACTCTGATCCCAGAAGGGTGCTATGGTTTTGGTTTGTTGATTTTCATTAATGGTAAAASCCTGCCTCTAGTTTTTAAATCATAATTAATAGCTCATCAGGAACATTGGCTTCAGAAGTTATTTTTATGTTTCAACAGATGTTCAACCAGTCAGATTATTTAATTAGCTTCATGCTCTTTAACCTCATAAATCTGTGGAAGCTGTGACAAGGAAAAGGAAAATGAATTCATGAAAATAAATCAACACCCTAGACCTTAATACAGCCTGAAAAGTTTTGATCCAAGCACCACTGAAGAGTTTGGGGAGCAAACTGAATGCCTGTCTCTGGGACATAAATCACACATGAGCACAGTCTAAGATGAAAATGCCTTGGATTGTCAGCAGAGCATCCTTGGAGGTGGGGAGAGCTCTGTGTGTAGGGAACTGGTTTGACATTGGAGAGACCTGCACGTGGTCCCTACCTCTGACAGGGRCTTAAAATGTGAATTTCAGAAACTCTGTTTGTTTTTTCCTGTCCTCCTTAAACAGTGGAAATGTCTCARGCAGAGTCCAGCCCTAAGGATGTTTCTCGACATTTCTCCAGAGAAGAGGATCATCATTTAAGACACTGTTTAGAAGAAAAGCTGCTCTGCTTTGACCAGGATGCCTTGGGGGACTGGCTTCCTGATTTCCTCTCCTCTATTGCTTCCTTAGCTCGGGTAATAGCAGTATCACTCCTTCTGTTATCCTAAAAGCCTTTTAATGTTTGTCTGAAGTGGGTGGATGAATAGATGCGCTGAGGACCTGACAACACATCTGCAGAGCACCAGGGCCACCCCAGCCGGTGAAGGTGGAACGCTGAGTGACAATTTGGTCACCTCTCTCATCACAGTTCATCTGTGGTGCTTGGTGCAATTGCAGACAATGAGGTTAGTGCTCAATGGGTGTGAATCTGACCTGGAAAATAATCCTGCCCTGTTCAGTTTCAGGCCATTCAGTGAGGAAGTCTTTATTGCATGGCACGGACTGGCCATTGCCAAGATCCTGGAGCAGCAACCAGGCTGGTTCCTCTGCATTTACTGTACTCAGACATTGTGTGATTGCAGGAGACACAAGTCGGTGGATCAAAGCAAGAGTGACCCACTTCATCCTCAGCATGCTTGGAACTGAAGAGTTTTATTCCCGTGTGTGGTATTTTAAAATGTGTTTCCCTCATCTTCATTTCAGAAAAATACTTTGTTGACAGACTTTTGCCACTCCAGAGACCAACTTCAAACAAGAGATCATTTATAGAGGGAAAACTCCATTCAGTAAGGGCTTTTTTGTACCCTTGTTGGYTCCAGCAAACCATTTTTTTTTTCTTAATTTTTCCTTCCAGCAATTTCATACAAYGTGTCTCATACGCCTGCCTGCCATAAATTAGAGGGGACAGAAACCTGTGCATGGCAGGAATGGATTTGCTCCAGAAACTTCTGAAGGTCAGTTTTGACTTTGCTCTGAGCTTTGTGTAGTGGGATTTAGGTCAAGCTTGGATGGACAATATAGCCATTCCCCTGAAGCCAACAATTAAATACGTTTTTTTTTGCATGAACCTGGTAACGCTGCACAGTGTGCAGCAGTCACTGCTCTGGATTCTGTTTTCCTGGCTGCAGCCCTGCAGTGGATCAGCTCTTCCTGTTGTTATTGCTATGGTAGGAGCTAACATCATCAATTGCATTTTCCTATTTTTTATTGTCAGATGTTTTCCTGTGGCTGTGTTATGGTTTGGTTTCCTGTTTAGCTGCTTCTTTCTATCTCCTACACCCTCTGCTTCTCTGCCTTTCTTATTTGCTCATATCCCTGCTCAGAAATTTCCACCTGTGCAGCTGTGTAGTGGGGAGATGAAATTCACTCCTGTTAATTCAGAGTTATGGAAGAGGAGACATCTGGGTGTCAATCTTTTGCATCTTTACTTCACAAGTCACAGAATTCAAGTTCAAAAAGGTTCAGGCAATGTGACCTCCCTCCTGAGGGTTAAAAACCATCATCTGCTGTGTCTGCCTGCAGGTCAGGGACCCMTTCTGCTGAGAGCATCTTTCTCAGGTCAGGCTTTGATGCCCCCTGTGAAGAGATGGGCAGGACTCCCAGCTAATGCTCAGTTTATCTCGTTTCCCTCTTCCCATCCTGTAGGAAAACAAACAAATGATGTTTACACTTGTTGCCTTTGTTGCCTCTCTTTAGAAACCATGCTACCATTATATATGGTGACAWCACTTTTTAGCCCTGACAGAACTAAGAATGAAATTGTGAGGGAAGAAAATTCTTGTAACCTTTTTTTGTTTGATGAAAACTACCTCCCAGGTAAAGGGAGACGTTTTTCTCTGATAAATCCCACATTTTGTGCAGAGCATGAGCAGGTAGGGCTGAGGTTTTCATGGTAACCCATTTTCAGTACTGTTGCTACTGCCAGTACCCAAACATTCTTCTGTTTTCTAGCAGTTAAAAAGAAACCATAAAAATATCTTTTAGTGCAATCRGGAGGGCTTCTTTTAGAACCTTTTTCTTTTAGAACTCCAATGCCTTTAAAAACATAAGGTTTTTTCCTTCCCCTTTCATTTCTTTAATTTTTCTTTTAAATGAAGAATACAACAGGGATTAAAATGAAAAAGGATCTGGAATCATTTTGACTGAGAGGGAAGAAATATTTGTACATTATTCATCATACTCTCAGTTATTCATCAAAAGTTTCATTCTTCAGCTAAAGTCTTTTCCTTATCTTAAAGCCACTGACATGAATATATATCACCAAGTTAAAAAGATTGAATTACACTTCTCCTGCTGCTGCTGAGATTCATGGAAGCTCAAAGCCCAGCCTAGTCCCTAGGTGTACCGAGCCACTGCATTTTATGATTTTCGGAGAGCAACGCTAACAGGGTTTGTCTCTTCATTGTGATACGGAGATGATTGAAAATGTGCTGCTGTATCKCTTGATAAAAGACCGTTGCCAAAAAGGAGAGCAGCTTTGTCATTTGAGAACATTACCCATGGGGTTTAAGAGACCTACTTGACAGCAAAAGCTCCAGCAGATTTTTTTTTTTTTTAAAGCAGTATGTTCTTCATCGCCATTGTCGACAGCTTGAACAAGAGATAAGAAGGAGCTGAGATGTGATCCATAAAAATCTTCCTCGAGTATTGTGTTGGCCCATAAGTACCAGGAGAACAAGTGACATTTTCTTGCTCTGGTTCTCAGTGCACATTCAGAGTCAGTCCCTGTGGGCTCACAGCCCAGCTCACAGTGCCTGATGTGGCTCTGAAATGAGCAGGGCAGAGCACGGTACTGCGGGGTCAGTGTGGGGACACTGCCTGTCCACCCTGAGCCACGGCTCTGTGGAGCTGCAGGGGACCTTTGCTGCCACAGCAACACTTGGAGTGCAAAGAAAGGTGTTTTAGAGTGAATGTGGTGTGTTTAATTTGCACWGGCAAGACATGTCCTTTGCAGGATGTCTTGAGGCAAGGATTAGGGAGGCTCTACTCCCCAGCCACGTGTGTGATGGAAAACAGGGCCATTTTTAGGTCCTGCACAGGGGTGTGGGGACAGCAGTGAGAGCAGGGCACCCCTGTGGAAGGCAGACTGAGCTGGCAGCATGCAGGATGTGGCACAGCCTTGCTCTGAGTGATCTCAGCTGTCATCCCTTTCCTGTCATCACTACAATGGTGATCTGGCTTGCCAAGGGCATGTGGAGATAACCTGAACTCAGGGGAGTTTGGGAGAGGAAAAAGTAACATGGTTGTTTTCATTTCAGATTAAATGGAACCAATTTAGTATGGTGATTGACAGAAATGTGTTTTTGAAAACAATAAGGGCCTTTGTACATCTCTTCCTTGTCCTTGACMATCTAGCAATCTAGTTTGTTTATCTGGTTGCCCCCTCCCAATCATATTACTTGCAAACTTCATCTCTTGCTGCTGTAAAGTTCAGAAAAGAAGTCTGGGGTTTAAACTCAGCCCACGTAGCCCTCAACTTACCTGTTTGAAGAAACAGATTGTGAGAGGCCCAATGAGAAATCACATTTCTGTGATTTGAGTACCCTTCCTTCTCCCTAAATTATGAAGTGTTGCCAGGCAAAAAGCAGCGGAGGCAGCGTGGTTTGCTCTGGGGCTGGTTGGGCAGCAGGGCTRAACCAGCAGATGACCAATTAGTGAAGGCAAATAGCACAGGAGMAAACTCTTTTGAGCCAGGCTGCTGCTCCAAATGAAATGAAGGGGTTTTCGGCCTGTGCCCAAAATTAAATGAGGCTTAAGTTAATCCAGATGTCCTAACTATGCCTTCAGCATCAGTGGTCATATACACTCTGCCTGTGCTAGGGGGTTTTTTAAACAACAGGACAGGGGCTATGAGGAGTTTGGAGAGGTGTCTGCTTTGTTTTGAACTCTTAAAGCTCTTAATTTCCAAGATCYGTGCAAAAGCCTAAGGAGGTTTTTAAAGTACAAATAAGAAAACACTGAAAAATCCCACTTATACCATTTGTGCTACCAGAAAATGTGGCAGTAGTAGCAGGTTYCTGAGGTGATAAAGCAGGAGGTCACAGCCCATCAGCTCTGAAGCTGCTGGACAGGGAGGATGGTGTGAATCAGCGCCGTGCTCCGGTGCCAGTCACTCACACTGATTTTACAGGGAGCTGCACTGGGTTTTACTGATGCCTTACAGTGTTGGACTGAGGTGTCCTAGGCCAAAACTGGGAACAATCTCTTCAGCAGCTGTCCTTATTTCACAAGTTAACTTTTTTGTCTGCTCCACCTTTCTGAACTCTGGAGTTCTCTCTTTCCACATGAGCCGAACTTTCTTGAAAACGATTGTTTAATGGGAACATCTGGTGTGTGAATGGAAGACTTAGTCCTTCTTTTCCCTTCAGTAAATGCTCATTGCATACTTTAAAAGTTGATTTTTTTTTCCCTTCCCCAAGCAGAGAAAAAAATATGGATCATTACTTGACAGAACAGACTGTGCTCTTTAGTTACTCAACATGTGCAGGTGTAACCTGTGAGCCTTGACTTCAGTGCTTTYCCCATAATTAAAAGTTTTCTACTCTAAACTCCTGGTGTCTGATGAAAATGGAGCAATCCCTCCTATTGTTCAATTAGTGCTAATTAGATAGTACCTCTCCACAACACTCCCTGTCATTCAATAGCCACAATCTGGGATATTTCATTATTGAGAGGAAAAATGTCTTACAAAAAGAACCCTGCAAACTATTCTGAATTCATTTACATGCGTGCTGTTTAGAACTGTGGAAAATTTCAGAATTAAAGATAAGTAAGTATAAAAAAATGTGTTATTTGCATTAATATTTTTACTTTTCCTTCCCTTCTCTTCCCTCKTTCTCTTTGCAATGGGGGTGCTACACAAAGATAACTGTTGCATGGGCTTTTATCATAACTGGCTTGGCAAACATCTGGTGTTGATGGTGAATTCATAGGCTCCGTAAAGTTTTGTTCATGCACTCTGATGGCTTTTTGGTTATATCAGTTTTAGCTGAACTCCTTGCCAGCTGAAAATGATTTATGACGATCCAATGGGAATTGCACAGGCCATAGAGAGACTGTTGATGTGGAAAGTTTTAGGGCAAGATGCTGCATATAAACACATTGGCTCTAATATCAGTGATTTGTGATGACTCYCAGCAGATCTGTGCTGATTTATACCGACGTGGATGGGTGGCTGAGATCCATAGTGTTGGCATGAAAAAGGTTGAGGGTCACCTTCTCTGTGTACTCAGGAACACCTTAAATGGGGATCTGGTGTCCATGATTTGTTTAGGATGGGCTCATAAACTCTACAGTTTATATCAGGTCAGTTTTACCAATCCCACGGTAAGGAAATGGATACAGCAGTGGGCAAGATCCATCCATGCTTGGAACTGCAGGATTCTGCTGTGGATCAGCCTGGTACAGCAGTGGCACTGGYTGTACAACTGCACTGATGGGCATTGATTCACCTAAATGCATTGGAGCCTCCAGAGAAGACAAAATCACATTGTTGGGATTGAAGCACKGGGTATTTTGGCTAAGAGAGAGCAGGGCAGACTGAAGGCATGAAACAGCAGCTTGGGCTGAGAATCACAAAATAGAAGCCATTCACCATTCTTTTGGAATTGAYTCAGTGTCAGACAGACAGAAAATGATGCCAAAGTTTACAAAATGCCATCCTGACCTCTCTGTGTCAGGTAGAATTACCCTGTGCTGCTAGTTTGGGTCAAAACCAATAAGTAAAATAATTTATAGTGGCATAACTCATCAGCCTGTGCCTCATCCACCTGCCCAGCCAACACTCTGGGAAGCACTGGCAGGATCCAAGAGCTCTGCAGTTGCTCCAGTTCATTCCCAGTTGTCTCGAGCAAGGTGTACTCCCCATCTGAAACTGCCTGCACATGCTGGTTGAATGACAAGCAGAAAAGGAAACTCCAAGTCAGAAACCAGAGCCTAATTTCAGAAGATTGACATGCTATGGCCCATGGAGTGCTTGTGAGAAACCCCTACCCCTCACTGGCCCTGTGCTGTCTTGTCTGTCTATTCTTGCTTTATTTTTTCCCACTCTGCATTGCCAAAAAAAAAAAAAAATCACATTTTGAATAAAGATGAGAATTTGTTACTTTAAAATCCACCTGTAATTCCCTGCAGGGGACCTCTGAGCCCCCAGTAAAAGACCTCTTGGTCTTTTGGCCTCCAGCCATCTGAGATATTCAGAAAATCTGTGCCACATCAGCTGGGACTTTCAAATGACCCCRTGCAGCACCAGGCACAGTCTACACAGGACTGATTAAAATATATTCACCTGRTAAATGAGAGCTTAGCTGTCTTGGAAATCAAGCCACCTCCTCTATAATCTGGAGACARTGTGTCCCACTCTTCATATCTGCCTGACCATTTCCTCTTTTGCTGGAACAAGACGCTGCGTAGGCAGCTTGGTCCCACTCCTCTTCCCCTTCACTGCCTCTCTTTTAAAAATGCAAACATTCAGCTGTTCATCAGGAGCCTGCTGTTTCCTAGACATTTTACTACCAGCCTTGTGACACTGGCAATTTGGATAATTTTGCTGGAAGCATATTTCATTGTGCAATTATGGTATCAGGAGTGTGTCAGGTGAGCTATACAAATGATACTCTGAATGCCTCTTTGGGGGTTTTGCCTGTGTGTGGTGTTGTTTTGGTTTGCTTTTATCGAGCTTCAGTCTCAGAAATAATAGACTGCTCATTTATTCTCTGGGTTTTAACAACCACCATGGTAACTATCAGAAACCACAGTTACACAGTGTTACATGCTTTCATTTATTATTTGAACGCTGCCTTCTGAGCTTTATCATGGAAATGGGCTTGGTGGGTTAAATGTAGGTAAAAGGAGGCTAAGGAGGATTAAAGACAGGATCACCAATATCTGTTGTGGACAGAAACTTATCTTTCAGAATCTCTCTTTGATTTACTAGCATCTATATTTGAAATTACAGGACTTAATGACAACAGAGTGGCTGAGATGCTGAAGTTTTCACTCAGAAAGAGAAGATTGGGAGGGTCTTCTGACCATAAACACTAGAATTAGTTCTACTCCAGACTATCCAAGCCAGGATTATTGTTCTAAATTATGTTTAATCAAGAACTTGAAGCAAAGAGATAGTCTGTCTTTAGCAGAAAAGGAAAAAAAATGGTCTGTAGGATGAGCAGTATCCCTCTTAGTCTCTTCTCTCACTTTCCCCATCCCTCTGGGCAAATGTTTGTTTATCCTTGTAGACATTAACCTTTAGCTGAGAAAAAAAAAAAAAACAAAAAAACCCCTCAACCCCCCAAAAACCATTCCCAAACCCTTCACAACTCAGTGATTTATTTCCCCAAGTGACTTGTACACTTTATCTGTGCAGCAACTCTTTACATRCAGGCTTCTATTTTCCTATTTCCCTTTAGGGGGTATTAACTATGTAAACAACTTCAAAACAAAGAGGCAGCATTGCTTCATTAGGGAAAACCATCCCTGCTTCCAAAGGCCTCCTGGGAAGCAGGAGAAGTTCATTAAAGCCAGCGTGATGTAAAGGCTTTGTGCACATGCAGAAATGGAACCACCATGAAACATTAATGACCTCAATGCATTAGCAAATCTTGAGCTGGAGCAGAACTGCTGCCTCTGGGGACCTGATTGCCCCTCCTTGGGTTTTGTTTTTTAATGCTAGGAAAACCTAGCCTTCAAATTTTAACTTYAAGAGCAAAACACTTTGATGGTGTGAACTGAAGAAGGCAACCAGGCTGGCCCTACACCACTGACGTGTAGAAAGTGAGCGTCCGAATTGTCAGCTGCTGCTCTCATTCCAGGCAGTGGTGTTGCCAACTCTGAGCTGCTAAATCCATATTGCCAAATAAAACCTCACCCAATTTCTTTTCCTTTTGATTCTCCATGAGCTGAGTCCACTGCTGAACCACTTTTCTTGCTTGGATAAGTAACCACATGCCTGCCATTTATAAAGCACTGAAAAGAGACATTTGGCAGCGTTACGTCAACAGTATCAACCATTCCCGGCTGTATTAATCCCAGTGGAAATTACTGCATAGGTCTCTCCTGTGAGTTATGGTCTCTATTAAAGTTGGGTGACATTTCTCCAAGGAATACTTTGTTCAGCTGTGGCAGAAAAAAGCACGATTTCAAATGCATTGAAACCCYGCAGAACAATTTATGCTGAAATCTGCAAACATTATCAATCTGAAGAAAAATATATCCCTCTCTCCCCAAGAAATTTTGTTAAGAAATGATGGATCAAGTTTCTTTAAAAGTTGCTATTGAAGAAAAAAAGAGAGCTAGTCTTTGATGAGAGGTGGTGTCTTCTGCAATTTTTGACTTCTTTTGTCTTCCCTTCCTCTTCTAGCCCAGGGTGGAGGSAGCACCTTGATGACAAAACTTTTGAGTCTGGATGATGTGGAGAAGCTGGGGAGCGTGCCTGTGATATGGATTGTTTGGGGAGAAGGCTTGGGAAGAGTGTGTGTCCTTGAAAGGCAGGAAAAGTCACAATCAGGGAGCAGCCAGCCCAGGGCCCTCCTCTGGGCAGTGGCCACATGCWAAGGATTATGGACAAGAGGGAGCAAGGAAAGTCTGTGAGAAACTTCTTTCCCAGTGCTCTGCCTGCTTCCARCCATGACTCTCATGGGGTTTGTGTAACTTGTGACCCTGAAAGGATCTTTTCCAAGCACCTCAGCAGTCTCCACTGGACCTCTSTCTGAGCCCACAGCATCCTTCAGTAAAGGATACTTCTGCCTGCAGTGTTTTACTCAGCCTGRGAACCACCAGTCCTGAAGAGAAGGAGGCTAATTTTTCTCCTTGTTCTTGTTTACTGTTTTTAGATACACAGCTGTCTTCTGACCCAAATGACAATGACATTTCTATGGCACAAGAATTGTCCTCTGCCTCTGCTGCATGCAGCATGTTGGGATTGCCTGAGCCAAGGAACTGATTCAGTGCTGTGTCTGATGTTATTTTGCCAATGCCAGCTGAGCTGCTGCTCTTAATTTTAACCCTGAAGTTAGCCAAAAATACCAGATCCTRCCACCAGCAAGATCCACAAAGCACCCACAGCACAAAGTTCTGGAGTTAAATACTCGTTACTACCACAGGAGCTGAGCAGGTGTTTATGGGGAGGAAATCAGAGGGAATAGCTTTGCACTGACAATCATTCTGAGCTGTAATTCGATTTTAATTCTTCATCCAGACCCAATATAAAGAATAAAAATTCTCCCCCTTAAAAAAACTTGCATKGGCAAAATTGAAGCTAATTCCACAGAAAGTGTATTTTTTAGTTTTCAGTTACTTTTTTTCAGAAAAAGAAAGAAATTTTAAGAGTACCTTTACATTTGGAGACMCATGATGTGGTGCATTTCCTGTTTGTCTGAGGGATAAGTTCTTCTGTTGAGCAAGGCTTTTATTCTGGTTTTAAACTTTAATGTTGGTTAAAAAGTAATAATGCGTCTATGAGGCATGGTTGTGGAGGTAAATATTTAAAGGAATTGCATAAATCTGCCTTGTATCACAGGCAAGGGTTTGTGAAGGGTGCTTCCAAATTTGGAAAGGGAACTCTTTTTATCTTTTTTTTTTTTTTTTTTTTTTTTTTGTAGTAGTGGGTCAAATATCAGTCAGTCCATCCTCCTCTGCCTTTTTCCAGTCAATGGAGGACCTGACCATCTCACCATAAAGAAGCAGCCAACAGTGCAGTGTCATTTTCTTTGGGATCTGTGCAAGCTCCATCTCTAGTGGAGAGCTCAGAAAGGCGATGTGTAAAAGAGAATAATTGTTAAAAAAAACGAGCAGCTTTTCACTGTTCTTGATTCTTACTGAGACCAACAGTTCTGGAACCATCCTCAGTCTGAGCCTGCCAGCCTGTACCCTATCAGCTCTGGGTGACAGCCTGGACTGGGAGGGGGCTGTGGGGCTGTTTTTGGAAGGCTGATGCCACATGCAGCTTGTGACACTATCAATTATTCGCTCCCTTAGAGCAGCAGGGGCACAGTGATTCTTGGGTGTCCTGGTGGTGCATCATTGCCAATGCACCCTCTCCTGTAGAACCATCAGGACAATGCACAATACAGCTGTTGGTGCCTTTCCAAAAATGATTTTTGGTGGAGGGAAAGGAAAACCAGAAATGCAAATCAGACAGCTCTCCAGGTTGCTCTGTTGTAAGTCTTGTGTTTTTAGCTCTCCTGCCTTCCTTCYTCCTGCCCACAGTTAATTGCATGGCCAGGCTGGGAAGATGGCAGGAATATTAAATGAGCCTGTGTGACAGASTTGCTGCTGCAGCCAGATGCCACACTTGCCTTGAGTCAAGGGAAGGAAATGAATTAAATGCTCCTGCCTTGCCCATGGAAGATGATGCTGYTACTGAGCAGAAAAACAATCTCACCAATTCTCATGGAAGGAAAGAGAGCTGAGGAAGGCAAGGGGTGAAGGTGACCGAATGGCAGCTGGTGGAGGGCAGAAAGTGGCATTTCCCTGTCATAGACCCTAACAGGGATTGGTTTATGGATCTCTCATTCTTTTCAAAGTTGGCTCTTTTCATATGAAATCTGTAGACCACAGGCAGCACAAAAACTGAACTTGGCAACCTCTCATCCAAAGCTGCTTCTGGATGTCCATATGCCAGTTSTCCTCACCCTCCCACCCCAATATCCTTCCCTTATTTATTCCATCTACCTTTTTTTCTTGTTCCCATTATGCAGCTTTGCATCCAGTGGCATACACATTTTTATATTCCTGTGCTTGGCAGCAGATCCAAGTTCATGACTTAAGAACTTCCCAGTTTAACACCAGCTGCATTTTCCTTTCCTTTACAGTTCAAAAAAGACCACAATAATCTGGAATAGATTGTTCTGTTCACAGCAAGGCTMTGAAAAAGCCCTTGTTCAGAATTTCTATTCATTTGTTTTGCTTTCTCTGAACCCCTAATACCAGTTTGTGAATTCATTTGTTTTTATTTTAAAAAAACAACAACTCAAAAAGTAATTTAATTACTAATAGCACTGTGATTAAATTTGGCCTTTCACTTTCCTTCAGAGTCAGCCTCCTCAATTCCATCTCCCCAATGCCTCTCTCTGTAGTATTGATTCGGTACTGTTAACCTTTCTTTATTACTTGTTTATGTTCCCCCATCAGTTTAAAAACATCAATAAGAGGCTTTTTAAAAAGGACAGAAGCAACAAATAGAGAGACATTGAGGAAAGGTCAGGGATGCAGAAGAAGGCAGTGCTTGCTTCGTGGACAGAGCAAACAGACAGTAGGGAAAGGTTAGTGGTCCTGCTACTGAAGTGAAGGAAGGATTTGTTTATTCTACAGAAATGTCTGCCACTGGTGTGGCTTTAGCAGCAGACACAAACATCTGCTCAGCCCAGTCTGAACTCTGGGGTGCTGGGGAGGGCTGGRCATTGCCTCAGTAATGTGGCTGAGATGGTCTGAGGGACCTTTCCCTGAAGGGATCAGAAAGATGTAGGTGAGTTGGGTTGATTCTACTTTCTGTGTGAGCATAACCCCAGCTTTTTTCCTTTCCACACATTCTTATTCTTATTCTTATTCTTATTCTTATTCTTATTCTTATTCTTATTCTTATTCTTATTCTCTTTATGCCACATGTCCACTGCATAGTCCTTTCTTTTTGTTGTTGTGCTTTTGGTTTGGATTTTCTTTTTTTACTGGGTTTGTTCCTGCTGAAGCTCATGGGGGAGAATGAGATACAGGAATCTTGCCTTCATGTATGTCTCGGCTCTAACCTTTTCTGTGCACYTAAACCTTTGGCTAAAAGTGATCAGAAGCAGATGATGGGGCGGATTCACTTTTTATCAGGACTCTGTGTAAACCATTACCAGTTCCCAAGAAAAGATTATACCAGAAAATTGGGGTCTCAGTGAAAAACTGAAGTTTGAAATAAACTCCTTTTCAGTTAACTTCTTAAGAAGCAATGCCTCATATTCAGCTGTACCACAATTCCTGAAATACTCTGGAGAGCTTTTCCTTAAGGAAGGAATACGTAATTGCATRTAATGGTATAAGCTGTTAATCCTTGCTATAATATTTATGTTTTAGGACAATTACTGTCATTGTACAGTCCCTATGTGTGCACATAGTAAAAGAAAATCCCTATCTCAAACACCACATTGTTCAAATTGACAAGRCAGACAAAGGCACAAAGAGACTCTCATGATCCTCATCTTAGAGCTGAAAATTCAAACCTTGGGGACCTTAGACAAGTATTTTGTTGTCATAAARTGGTTTGCTGCTGAACAGGGAGATGAATGGAATCTTGGGTTCATGTTTAGCAATGACTAAATCAGCTTGGAAAAATTATTTGAAGAAACATAATCCAGCAGTGAGTGGTCCCCTGGATTCAGCTCATTCAGTCTTGTAGGACAAGGTGCCAGAAAGAAGAATCATATGGGCATGGCACACACACAAATATCTGCTATTAGGATGCTACGGAAATGCTGCAATTTGATTTAGCTCTTGAATTAGAAAGTTAGAAAGAAGGAAAATATAGACTGGAAAACCTGTGATAAACTGCTGCAAATATGTTTTTGAGATGTACATCTGAGTGGTTTTGATGAAAGGATCTCGATAACTGTTTTGTCAGGATATGTTTCATATCTAACAGAGTCAACCATCAACTCTTCTGCAGGGGGTGCTTGGCTGTGAAGACAACTCCCTCTGGAATGCTGATCCCAGCAGTGAAAGCCATTCCCATACTCCTCCTGTTACCACTGCCCTCTCACACTCCCAGGCAAATGCTGTTTCTCCACCAGCAGCTTCCACAGCCTGTGAATCAAATGCCTGTGCTGGCTCTTTACAGACGCACTGGACCCATGTTCAGCTGCAGGAAATGCAGCTGCAGAACATCTGGAACAGCTCAGGTCTTACCCTCCACAGCAGAACCCCGGGATGTTTGCAGTAATGAGGAGGGTCTCTACATCATGGGATTTCACAGTTTTTTTGCTGTGCTCTGATGACACCAGGCTTTGGTGCAAAGCTCTGCCAGCTCCCGAGGGCACAGCACTGAGCAGGGAGGGAGCATGGCCATCTCCAGCAGTTGATGCAGATTGCCTCCTGGCTGTGTGCTTTGCAGAGGGCACCATCTCTGCTCAGTACCAGCACACACAGCTGAGGACTTCCCTGAGCCTCCTCTTAAGCCCCAGGGTTCAGCTCAAAATTCCTGATAKGAGAGGGCCAGGTTGCAGCCTGCCAAATTGTTGTTTTCCTACCAGGATGATGAGAGTGTGTTTCACATGCCCTGAGGCAGCCTGGAGAGTGTTAGAAGACTGTCCTGGGTAGAGGAAAGCAAACTTTTTTGTTGTTTCCCAGTGAAATTTCCTAGCTTCTCTATAGACATGTAAAGAAAAAGCTGCATTGGATCTGAAGGCTCTGCAGCTGGAAAGGTGCAAGTTTGCAATCTTTCTGTCAGAGCAAAAGGGGAAACAGGATTGCAGTGTGAATGTTAGGGACTCTCATGGAATCAAACAGCAAAATGGAAGGAAACATAAGAGCTATGAACCACAAAGCCATTTTTTTACTTCAGAAGCAGTGGCTTAATGCAGTCTGGGAGACTGTATCAAAGCAGTTTTGCTGCTTGCTTGCCCYGCTCTTCTGCTCTTCCCAGGGGATCTTTTAAAGCCTAAAGTTGGAGATGCTGAGCTGATGGGATGAAAACTTATGGTGCAGATTTGATGTGGCCCCTAAGATTTCTGCAGTGGCCCCCCTAATTCTCCTTCAGAACAAAAAAAATAAATGAATTATCCTGGTGGTCTTTGCTTTTAACCAACAGGTTCATGTGCTTAATGCTGTATGGGAGCAAAGGGTTCACTGCATAATGAGTCAGAGAGCAAAGCAGTGCTCCAATGGGCTTTTAATGTGGAATTATTGAAAGCYGCCTGTGCTGGTGGACTGGGCACAGCTGGTGTGTGTGGATTTCACTGAGCACCTTCAGGGGTGCCCAGGCCTGGCTTTGCTAACGCTCACAGKGCACAGCTCCCCAGAATGAAAAACCCCATGCAAACAGATTTAAGTGTTTGTGACTTCCAGCCATGCCTGAATTTTAAGTGTGGCTTGGAGGAATGAATTAAAACCACATCCCAAAGGCGTTTGTAACAATGGAGGTAACAGAGGACATGGACCTCTCTCAGCTGGTTCRAAGAAATCCTTAATTCTCACAAAGCTGCGCCTCTTTATACTTTCAWTTTTCCCGGGCTRAGCACCCATTGGTTGTTTGCTCTGCAGGGTCACTGCCCATGAACCTTCTCCAATCACAGCTCTGGTTAGGTGGGGTCTATGGGCTCTGTTAACCAATCACAGCTTGACAYACAAGGCAGGGYCATRTCAATCACACAGGCTCCTGCCCAAACRCATGAYGTGYRGCCTGAMCCCTTTTCCAAACTGAGATTTCACAGGGTTAAACGAGCTTGGTTTACTCCGTCTCCCATAAGCATCTGAAGCCACTTCGTATCTGTGCTTGTTTCCTCAGCTACAATGTATGGATAAAATATCTGTCTTTTTTTTTTTTTTTCTTTTTTTTCTTTTTCCCTAGCTGTGAGAGCTGTGTCTCTGAAATCACTTTCTGAGGGCAATATTCTTCACTTGAGTAATGGTGATCCTTCCCAACTTCTCTGACTTGAGATGCTCTGTGCTGGTGCTGAAAGCAGGGCTGTACATTGATGTRACAGGAGAACACACCCTCTCATTACAATGCATTTACAGACAGAGACATTAGGCATCGTGCTCGGGCCAGTTCTGACCCRTGTAACACGTTTCTGCCGCATGGACTAAACAAAACTCTTACTTAACAGAGACGAGCAAAGTTCCTGAGTGATAAAATACCATCTCTGATACCTGAGGGTTCAAGCAGCAGCTGTCTCTAACTTCTGCATTACGGTAAGGACAGACTGCCCAGCTGAGCAGTGGGACATGTGTTTCTGGTCCATTGCTGAGGAAATTTGTCAGGAATYCATTTTAAGTGAATCTGATGTATTTTTTTTTTTGTCTATGATGGATTAACAATCCGACCAGCAGGTGAAGGGCAGCTTTTTAAGATGCTACTTACATTCCTTTCTATTGAAATACRATTCCCAGGCATTTCTCTGTGTCCTCCAGTGTTCTGTGTGCTTTTTATATTTGTCCTGTAAAGTCAGACAGAGCTGTACTGGTCCCATTAAGGAGATCAGAAAGTACATCTCCMTGATGCCCATTATCATCAGGAGTTATCTAGGGTAGGAAAGAACATTTTCCAACTCTCTTCCTCCAGTCCCTCAGCTCCTGCAGACTGCACAGCTCAGTCTGAATTTCAAAGGATTATGGTCTGGAGTCTACTTTTGATTATAGTGATATAAAGCTGGAGTCCTCTGGCTCTGAGGGACAGGTCTATTGCATTTGCAAACAGACAAGTTTTCAGAGAGTATTTTTGCTCCCAGTCTGATGTACTGGTGTGCAAACTTCCCCCACCTTTCTCCAGATCATTCCAATCACTMATTCTGAGATTTTATTTGTAAATGAGTAATGAACAGGGAGAGAGTAAATGATSTGCTGAGGGAACCCAGATGAACCTTATTAATATTCTGTCTTTTCTCCCAAGTCACAGGGTAGGTGACCACAGCCCCACCAGGGAAGTCCTGTCTGCTCAGTTCTTCAGAGAAACAATTTTAAGATGCAAATATTGACAGAACATATCCCTATCTCACAATCTTCAATATTATTTCCTGGACACGGGTTATGTGTAAGAAACAACATCTAATAAGCCTTTTTCTCATTAGACTGGGGTTGCTGTTCAAATAAGATCAGGTAGGGCAGGGAGAAGGCTGAAGTGGATGTGCTTTTTCATGAGCTAAAATCCACTGAACAGGAGTCACATCAGACACATCCCAGAAACTTCATACCTGCACCCATAACTGTGCCAGGGTCACAGCTCTTCTCATGCCAGCTGAATCCTGGGAAAGCTTGTCCTCATTTCACTGGGAACAGAAAGGTTTAGAGAGCTCAAATTTGGGRGTGTGGAAACAGAGGGACAATGAGGTCTCTTGGTGTCCGGTCTCTTTTTACCACTGTGTCCACAAAAAACCCCACACAGAGCTCTCCTCTGCCTTCCTTTTTTTTTTGTTTTTTTTTTTTTTTTCAGTGGAAACTGGTGCCACCCTGCCTTTATTTCCTTTGTCAAGGCTGGGCTTGAATTAGAGGCAAAACCCTTGTAGAGCCTGGGTTGGGACCAAGACTCTCAAATGAGGTGATGCATGCTAAAATGATCTCACAGACATCCYAGGAAAAATCTTCTGATATCACAGTCAGAGGAAAAAAAAAATAAAAAAAAGGACAGCACAAGGGATTCCCAGCCTCTGATAAYACCATTAGGTAAAGAATGATATGAAAACAGAGAGGGAGAGTTTAATGAAGAAAGAAAGCCTGGATTTGTTTGTTTAGCAGCTCTGCCTTTTGATGGACAGGGGAAACAAGGTACGTTATCAAGCACCAAGGAAAACTTCAACTTAAAAATGGAATAACTGGAATTTATTGAGAGGTATCAAAATATTAGTCCAAAAATAACAAAACAAGGAAAAAAAAGAAAAAAATTATGTTAGATATTAGAATTTCTTCTTTTTATGTTTGGATACTGCTAATTTGTTCCTGACTGGGAAAAATTAAGCTCAAGACYGAGAAATTCATCCTGATGATGGGACAGTATTTTTGCCTTGTAAAGMTGAATCAAGCAATGCTATTGCTGTCATACCAGTGAGTTTTATGATTTCTGCCTGAATTTTCTTGCTGTYCTCCATTTTTAAAAGCCTATTAAAATAACCAGGTTACTTGCAAAGAAGGATAGTCTTGCAGTATTCACACATGGAAACGAGACTCAGGAGATCTGGATTTGATCACTGAGAGTCTCCCTGGACTCCTACATCAGCTTAAGCCGTGGCTCAGGSTGTGGGTATGGAAGTGGGTTAACCTGCATGACAAGACAAGCTGTCTTCATTAAAAACAAAAAATGCAAAGCCTGCAAACACAAGATACAGGCTTTAGCTGTTCTAGTTGTGTCCCAGCAATGACAAACTTACCCCTGGATTAATCAGGGATAAGCATTTCATCATCTAGGACATCTACCTTTTCCTAGTTTTTCCTCCTTCGTACACRGTTGTGATGGGGTGATTTGTTGGGTTTTATACCCCTGTATTTTATTTCTCAGTTCAGGTGACTCTTATTCACAGTCYTTCATTATATTATATCTTGAGCTGGGAGGAACCTTTACAGATGAGCAGCTAGGGACTGAATGAATTCAGAAATCCAGGGTGTTTTGGGTGAATCATTTCCATCAAAAAAGCGAAAAGTGAAAATAAGAGAGCTCTGCTGTGATCAATCAAAGCTTTTTCAKAGGTTTCATTTCTTCTTCTAGAAACAGAGATTATACAGAATTGTTTCTAATTAATCTTTACAATAATCCCAGAAATCAAACCACATTTATAAACAAATAGTTATTCTTTAGTGAAGTGATTCCAGTGATTTCTGATCCTGCATGGCTTTCTTCACCACAGTCATTGAAGGGGCTATCTACATCACAGAACTGAGCTGGTTTAAAGTAACCATCCCATCCTTTGTCCCTTTTAATAAGGTTTATTTTAATCCAGACCAGTTCTGTGAGTGAGTGATCAGAGGACAAGGTGATTCACCAGATGGGTACATCAGTGCAGCTAAACTGGTGTTCCCACAAATGGGATTTATGGAGCCATAGAAACCGTTGGGATTTATGGGGTAAGAGGAGGTGGTGCTGGAAGAGGGGACTCGAAATTGTCACTGATTTAAAMACTCTGCTCTGATGGCTTTCAGTCAGAGCTGAGATTGCACATGCCTTAGGACTCCATTGGTTTTAATCTACTGCTAATGCTGTAGGTTTGTCAATGCAGGATGAGGCTTAGTATGGACTATGAGATAAAGAATTTATCAAGTATTGATTTAACTCCTGCGAGATTATCCAGCCTGCCCTCACCCTTCTGCTGTTTCAGTTTCATTGCTATTCRTGTCTGAATAACTGTTAGTAAAAATTAGGGCTGATAATTTGGGTTTGTAATTGGATCTGATAACTAAATAAATAGGAGAGGAAAAAAAAAAGAAGGAATAATGTACTAATTGTGAATAATTACAAGCCCAAATTAACAACTCTATTGCCTCTCCTCCAAAACAAACATGCCCCWCTTCAGTCTTTCAGAGATTAAACAGTATCTGTTGCAGGTTCCTAAGCAAAACATAGAAAGAGGGATTGTTCTAACARGTCCTCAGGACTGAGACCTTCCAGAACTGAACTACTGGACTGGAAAATGTCCTTGACCCAGGTCCACAGCACAGAAGTGTTAGCTCGGGCAAAAGCAGTTTTCAGAGATGAGCAAAAGCTGAGGGACAGAGCACAGGGGGACATTTCTGCAGTGCCTTTCAATCCCTGCTGCAACAAGGATGAGTCTGAGGAGTTCCTGTGAGTGTTACAAGARATTGGAAAATCAAACAAAACTTCTSCCTCCCTCAYTACAGCCTTCAGTTGCCACCTCAAGGTCCCACCTGTCATGCCAAGGGAGTGATTTTGGAAATACACCTTACCTTGGCCGTTTTTAACTTGTCTATCTTTTGACACTTGGCTCCTGACAAATTTCCTTGCAGACAATGCTAACATGCTGATTGACTGAGGAGAAGGTTGGTCTGTGTGTGGGGTGGGCCAATCCCCCAAAGAGATCTAGGCTCATTTCAAGCCTTTCTATGTCCCTGAGGTTTTATAACCAGCAAACAGCCTTGTTGCTACAGCCCCGATCAGCATGGCTGGGAAGCTGCTTGTACTCACTGGATAAAGGAACAAATATTTTTGTCCTTCTGTTGAGTCACAGTTATGGGAATCTCATCATGTATTGCACCTCATTTGTGATTGATAAAATTGAGATGACTCTTATGACTCTTTGTGTCCTTAAGGGATAGAGCTGAGATTAAAAATTTAGAGAGGAATTATTGCCCAAAAACTTTTTCACCACTCAGGGCTTGGCCATTGGGTTCTCCTSACAGACAATTGTTATACTGCTTTACTGTGAATTTATAGATAAGAMCTGAATCTTGAATGGTGGCTGGCAGCATCAAAATGTTCATCCCCAAAAGGCAAAAAATATTTAGGTAATCTGGAAATTTTTGAACTGCCACAAAAAGCTAAGTGGGTTTAATAGGATATGCTTTAAGGATAGAGAAGTAACATTTCATTTGAAGGTTGACATCACCCTGGCTTGAGAAAATGCCTTTCCCTCTGACTGATATCCGTGCTTTTTTTTCCCCCAAGAAGCAGCAACAGAACCCTCTTGGCCCACTGTAATGTCCTAGCTCAAGTTTATGTTTGATGAAATTTCTCATTAAAGTTGCCATACAGTGGCTGATCTATTTTTGTTATGAGATTGCAAAAAATGGTTTACCTAGGGATCAGTGTATATAGGAGTATTCCTCCATGTTTTACCAATATTTTGCATTACAAACTCTTGGCAAAGAGGGAAGGAAGCAATCAGTAACTAGATCATTCAGTACCCTGAGGAAGGTTCTAAATCGTGGAGTGCTGTTACCCTCTGGACTTGCATGTGCAGTCCAGAAATACTGCAGCTGTGTGGGCATGAAGATAAAAATCATGATGATAGATRTCCCAGAGGCAGCTTTTCCCTGTAACTGTCAAAACTTTTGGGAGGAATAAAAAGGCTGTCTGAAAACGTGTATAAGCTTTATCTGAATATACCAATTTTCACAAAGTGTTCATTTACACCTTTGATTTGCCCATTTTTTGCCACTTCCTTCAGGTTCTCCTGTTTGCATCTCCCCATATCGACGTGCAGTTGTCTCAGCTCCTGATTGCAAACCCCTGTTTAATCCATCAGAATTCCTCAGCCTCTCCATGTACAGAGGAACACTTTTTTTACACTCCCTCCACCACCATACKCWGTGTCCATCYTGTTGATGCAYCCAGCTAAAAGGTGGGAATACAAMAGTTGTGAYACAYCACRACACTCAGCAAAGCAGGTCCTCTTMTTTGGCTCCTGCTGCTTAGAACAGCTTTAGTTTTTTAGGAATTTCCACTCGTCTCCTCTCTTGGGAGCATTTTATTTCAGTGCTGAGGTTCAGAGTATCGCACATGTAACGCATTTAGGAGCAGTTTGTTACATTAGCTCTGGATATCCTTGAGCTCTGTGCAAAGCCCCGGAATATTGAAAGATGAAACAAAGCTGGGATCCAGGTTCTACAAATGCTTTTCTCTTGTTACCACATTTGCTGTCCTCTGAGGATACACAGGTCAGCAGTGCTCTGCATCCTTGCAGTGACTGCAATTCTCACCAGTGATGTGACAAAATGCACCTGCTGAGCAAACCCCTCTGTGTCTGTTTCTCTGTATAWATGTCTTCAAAAGTGGGAATATGGGGCTGAAATGTTTTCTCAGTCCTCCCACCCCCTTTTCCCCCTTTTTGTGAAGCCTTGCTTCTCCTCCTCATCCTATTCTTTGTGCCAGTTGCGAAGCACGCTGAAGCAGTCTGCTCCTTGTCACATTATAGGAGGAAAATGACATTGATATTGGACTAAATGCAAAAAGASACTTTCCCCTTGTGAAAACTGCCTAATTGATGTCAAATCAAATAACTTTAAAGAGCTGTGATGGCTACAAATCGGATCAGAGAGGGCAATACCAGTTCATTCTGCTTCACGCAGGGACTGTGCTTTGCAGTTTAAGCAACAACACTTTGGCATTCAGAGCTTCTTCATAACCCAAACAAATCAAATCTCAAATCTTTTTTGATCTTGATGCCTGACAATAGCTGATGATTAAAACTGCCGCACTGGAGCCTGGGAATGGATTATTATTATTATAAATAGCTGCAGTCTTGCCATTCCCTATTCTTTTCTGTGGGTCTGGAGGCTTGGGRCAAGAAAAGCTGGGGAGAATATAATAGATTATAACATGAGAGGTCAAGTGAGACTAGGGGAAAAAAAGATATTTTTTGTAGATAAATTTTAAAGATACTAAGATTCTCTGCCTCTTTACCCCTGTGTTTCAGATTTCAACCTAAAAGGTAACAAAACATAAAGGATATTTTAAAAGCTAAAGTCTATTTTCCCAGTGATGAATCCCTGAATTTGAACTGAATTATTTATTGCTCTGCATTAAAGAAATATAATTTTAGACTGTGTCCACTCACTGTAGCACAGAGATGCAAGCTCRCTCTTTWAAGGTTCCTCATGGCACATGAGTTATTCCAAACTCTGTTCTGGGCCATAAAATATGGTAAATCTTTTAAAGAAAAACAAGGAGTTTAGAAGTTAGGCAAAGAAGAGCTGTCAGCAGTGAYGACTGACAGAAGGAATTAGAAGCATTAGAGGAATTTTTAACCAGGAGGACCATCAATTTACTGATGACTTTGCATTTGGATCCAAAAATTCTAGAGGACCTCAAACCTTTTATAATAAGATTATTAGAGAGGATAGGACACAAGGGATTTTTACCCCAGAAGCCTCMAGGCACATGACAGCCCTTGGCTGTGCCAGCCATCCTGTCTGAGAGGGCAGATAATGCACAGGACACTGCCAGCACAGATGGGAGGCTCTTGGGTGRGAAGTGGCCTTGAAAGTTAATTCTGTATTTCTGCCAAGAACTGTGAACTCTATTAATCGTATGGTGAAAACATRAGAATATCTGTACCTGTTCTGATCAAGAGCTGTCAGAGTTTTTCCTCCAACTGTAGCCATCAGCAGGAGCCCAGGGGACAATGAGACCAAGACAAGTGAATATTTTTTCAGTTTCCCCCAAATATTCTCCCTACTGTAGTATTTCATATCAGGAGACTTCTTGAATATGGTTTCCTTTGCTTACCAAGCAGAAGAACCTTTCTGGAAAACAGAAAAAGCTTCAAAAAGAAAATTCTTTGGATGTTTTTAAGGCAGTGGACTAGATCTTTCACTGGATTAAATARGCACAGAGAAAAGGAGGCTAATTAGTTGATAGCAAAGCAGGTAAAATGTTTCTTCTTATTTCCAAAATTTTGAACATTTTACTTTACAAAATTCAACCATTTTGTGGTTTCAGATTTACATATGCAATAAAAATATATAATGAACTTAGATGAAAATCAGTAATGAAAACCTTGGAATATGTTTCATTTTTTTAAATAAAACCCTTTCTTAGGAATATTCTGTTACTCAGTTAGGAAGGACAATCCAAACCATATCAAGCCTTATAGATAGAATTGCCCAGATCTGCTCTGTGGCTCTCATTTTATGCCAATTCAGTAAAAAAAATATTGTGTATTTGCAGGGGAAGCACATCAGGTTTTAAAGCTGACTTTCTTTTTTTTTTTTTTTTATATTTTTTTTTTTTTTTTTTTTTTTTAAAAAAAAAAAAAAAGAATAAAAATGGAAGACA
This sequence comes from Malurus melanocephalus, assembly GCF_030028575.1. Taxonomy (NCBI): domain Eukaryota; kingdom Metazoa; phylum Chordata; class Aves; order Passeriformes; family Maluridae; genus Malurus; species Malurus melanocephalus. The sequence goes on along the minus strand of NW_026623244.1, from coordinate 350,692 downwards.
AGATAAGCCATGTGTTCAGGTGGGTTTAGTATAAATTAACATCATTCCTTGCAGCAGGGATTTTGCATATTCTAAGGCAGGCAGGCTGTATATAATATTTTACTCTCTGCAGAATGCTAATTAGTATTAAAGACTGAATGATTCTCAGTCTGATTGCTGACACACATTTACAATTTATCTCCTGGTAAGCTCCAGGTAGAAGAAGGCTTTTTCAGAACTGATTGGGAGTTAGGCAAAAAAGATTTATGTTAAAAGACAACCCTTATCATTTAGCTAACAGACAGTGTTAAACCTAAGATTCAGCTTTCAAGTTGTTTTTAGTATTGATGAACAATAAAATTTCACTCCTCTACAGTGTGTGGAGGAGAGAAGGGTGGACAGGTGTACACTCAGACCACAGACACCAGASAGGATGAACCAGGCAGTAAAAGATAATGATGGGAAAACAGCATACAACAAAAAACTTTCACCACTGCTTTTCACTGTCTAGTTTTGGTACCRAGAGAAATACCAGCTTGAGTCCTTTATTTTGCACCCATAGCACGATCAGGAACTGATGTGGCAGGTCAGCTTTAATGCTGGAAACCATTTGTCTTGTAAATGCAAATGGTGGCCAATTAAATAAAACTGGAGAAGTGTGTCTTTTCTGCTCTTTAAGTTACAATACAACACTGATCTGACATATGAGCAAGAAATCTTATGCTGCAATAATGGCCAAAAGTAGAGGGACAGAAAGAGACTCAAATTTAATCATTAATAACATAAACCCAGTAGAATGGCTTATAAGAAGATTTTTTTTCCTCCAGCAGTCTATAGAATTGTCAATATGCCCAGTGAACTTGGCTTTGAAGAACAAATCACAAAGAATTTAAAGGACAACAGGCTAAAACAACCTCAGACTTTTAGCGCTGGAATTGACCTGGAAGGACCTTCATTACAATGAAATAGTTCTACTGCCTTTATTTTTTGGGCTATTTCAGTCATCTTGCCCCATTCAGGTCTTGCCCTCTCCATCGAGGCGACCCACTTTATGTCTGTGTATGATGGTAATTTTTGWGATGCGGAAATATCTTTAGCAAAAAGACCCTAAAGACATCATATTCTTTCAATAAAAGTTATTCAGCCCAAAGCAAGACAATAGTTACCATATTGCTGTGTCTTGGATGCAAAATAGCAGGCTTTGAAACTCTGCAGCATTGAGCTAACAAGCCTGCCTGGCGGTGTGGTGTGAAGGGGCAGTGATTTAAAGATCATTTTAAACATTTACTCTGTTTTATTGCAGCCAAGACTTTCCCTTCCCCAAAATTTAAAATTTAAAATGTGCCTCCTCTGAGCATAAGGGCAGTGCTTTTTGCTTTCTGAGATGGAACAAAGTATTTCTGTGATGAAAAAAATATGATTTTGATTTTAAGCAGTAGGAACATTTTCCCATTGCATATTTTTCATGCTGTGGAAACTAACCATCCACCAAATATTTCAAATGTGMACTCTCAAACAGCTCTGCTGAAAGACATTTTCCTCCTCATTTTATATTAAAGCATAGCCCTGAAAGTTGTGATTGCAAATAATACTCTCCCAGCATCCCTTCCCCCAGATATCACGATATCATTCCCCAAATTCKCTATGCATAAAGCAAATTTTCCATCCCACTTGTAGAACCTGAAACGAAGAAGGATGAAATTAATGGGCTGGAAATGAAGYGGGTAAGTAAGAAACCATATAATTTCATTTTTAATCCTGAAAATGGAGGCAGGAAAGACAGAACAAATTTAATCCAAGTACATGGTTCATAGATATGTACATGAAAAAGTACAATAGCACAGACTCCTTCATCYAGTGAAAAACTGTATGGGCTCCCTTGAGCTTTGGTGTAGAACACTGATTTACACCTTCTAAGAATCTGACCTGGGAGATTAGTGAGGCTAATTCCTCTTTAAAATTAAAAAAAAATATAATTTGCCTTAATCCATTTAATATTCAACATCCCATTAACCTAAATTAAATGCTTCCTTGTAGGTTTTTAATTTAGCACACTGACCCCCAAAATGGAAAGGCTGCTCACAATTACAATCCCCACAGTGCAGCCACCACAGTCTCTGATTTGCAGCATCCTCATCATCCCAAAGGTGTTTCTCATCCTGGCAAGCAGGAAACCTTTCCTCTGCGTGTCAGGTAGGTTTTCACCAGTGTGGTTTTCCATTAAAAGTTCATTAATTTATGCGTCTTTGAAAAACTAATGAGGGGAAGGAAAGGAATATATATGGCCATTATTTTATTTCCTGAGGTTTCATGGGTTCCACAGAAATTGTCCAAAGGGTGAAAAACCACCTGCAATATATGCACCCCAAGAAAATCCCAGGAGAGTTTCCCCACATGARGTGGCAGCTCAGGTGAGTCCTGTGCTTTGAAGGTGAGGTCAGAGCTCAGGCAGGATTCTGCCACTGGAAGGTCAGGTTTAGTCCTCCCTGAAGACTCAACAGAAATGTCTCCATGTAAAATAAAACATCAGGGTGCTCTCCTGTAAAACAAAACATCAGGGTGCTTCTCATCGTGGCAAAAGGGCTCTGAAGAGAGACAGGAGCAAAAGCTTTCTTACTGTCCATGCCATGTTTCTGTCAGGTGGAGCACACAAGGAAGCTTCAGGTGAACACAGGCTGCAGAAACAGTCCTGGASCTGTGGAGATACAAGGAATTTTTTAATGCAGCCTGTTGCTGTRCTGATGCTGCCCTGCATTATGCTGGAGAGAAAGCATTGCCTGATTTGTTTCAGAGACAGCCCAGTGATGTATAAATCAGGGTARCTTAATTAACCAGAAGGTGTGTGCAGAGATAAGTTTAGGTACCCAGATTGTCACTCGGGTCTGTTGCTCCCCTCTCTGTACAGCAGATGCCTCTGTCYGCCAGGCTCAGTGGGCAGCTGAGCCAACTGAGAGATGGAAGGTGGCTCYGTGCCCTCACCCACAGCTGGGATGAGGATAATTGTAATTATAGGATTGCATTTGTCATGAAATGCAACAGCTTTTGGTGAGGCTGTTGCTGTGTGCTCACTCACRTGGAATATCCCACCAAGCTGTCCATCAGAACAGACGTGCTCAGCTCAGTCTGGCTCTGGGCTGGCCCTGTTCACACTGGAGTGACCTGAAWGTTGTGATTGCAAATAATAATCTCCCAGAATCCCTTCCCTCAGACATCATGGTATCATTCMCCAAATTTCCTGTGCATAGAGCAAATTTTCATCCTGCTTGTAGAACCTGAAAAGAAGAAGGATGAAATTAATRGGCTGRAAATGAGGGACCTGCACCTCTGAATGATGAGAGGTTCTGTCTGCTCCTGCAAACAAACAGAAATATCAAGCTCCTCTTTTCTGAATAAAGACTAAGTCTCATTTTAGGTGCCTAAGCCAAAGTTTGAGGTTATCTCCTTACTAAACTCGGAAGAGCCAAAATGTTGGGTTTATCTTTCAAGCAGTTTGCACACAGGTGTCTAGATGTATCTCAGTTATTTCCAGGGCTGGGAACCTGTTGTTGGTCCTAGACCTTAGCCTGAAAAGGGTACTGATGTGTCTTCTCTTATCCAGGCCAGCCAAGTAATTCAGAGCGGGGATAAATCCACTGAGAAAAAGTTGTCTATTATTTTTTAGCTCATACAGTCTCAGCTCTCCTTTTAAAATAAAAAAGAATTCAATCCACCAGAATCCCAGTGGATCCACCAGCCTCCCAGTCATCTGCCTTAAGAGGGCATGAAACGAATTTAATCTCCACAGATTGTGTTGCACACCACATTGCCAGCTGTTTTCTAGCAGGGGCTGCTGCTGCTCAAAGGTCATAGTGCAAATCCCTTGATTAAAACAACAACAACAAACACATTTYAAATGGGTAAAACCATAAGACACTGCCATAAAGCAGATTATGTGAAGTAGATACTGTTAAAACAGTTTAAATGCCTCTTTCAAGCATCAGTTTAGTTATCTCAAAGCATATTAGAGAGAGCAATAAAATGTAATGGCCAGCAGTAAAGTGTTTATGCGTGGCCCTGAACACAGCATTGCCCAGCCGGAGAACGTGGTAACTCTGCCACACGGGCCAGACGTGCTCAGCTAATGGGATTTGGGCCCCCACTGGAGCTGGCATTAGATCTGTGTGGGGACAGCTCAGCAGAGACTCCAGAGAGCCCCCAAATGGGGGGAGGAGGATGAAGCCAGGGCTGCTGCAGGGCAGGAATTCCAGGCTGCATCTCCTACGGATCAGATTCAATCTGAAAGTCTGTGTGTGTGTGTGTTGAGACACAGCCCCTGAGAGGACAGAATGGAATTTCTACCTAAAAGCTGTTGTTTTTCCAGCGTGGCATGAAGGCTGGAGTGCTTCCATTCTGACTTACTCAGCAGGATCCTGGTTTTCCAAGTTAATTGCAAGGTCCCTTGCCTCTTTCCTTGGCTATGGACAGGCCAGCACTGTGCCACATCAGAGATGGTGCTGATGGTCATTAAACATCAGCCACAAACTTCTGATGGACCAGCTCTGAGTGCATAAACCCGTGTACATGGACACATAAAAGAGGAGAGGAGAGGAGAGGAGAGGAGAGGAGAGGAGAGGAGAGGAGAGGAGAGGAGAGGAGAGGAGAGCTGGAATATTGCCATAAGTAGCAGGCAGTGATGCATATTCAGGAAGACTGGAGCAAGCAGAGATGTATGCATGAGCACAGATTTTTCTTTTCCTCAGAGCATGCATTACAATATTTCTTAAATAAGTAAAAAAAAATGTTTCAGTCAGTTCTATTTGTTTTCAGCTGGGATGTTTGGATAGGCAAGGATATGAGTGGGAAGGGGACCTGCATTTTAATTTGCAAACTGGCTAACTTTTTATGTTTTAACCTCCCTCAACTTTGCTTGTCTCCCAGGACCAAGCCAACCTCTCTTGCAGAATAAAGCATGGAGGGCCTGATCTTACACATACAACACTTTTTTGCTTTCCTTTTTTCTGCTGATGGCCAGTCTGCACAGCCCTGATGCCATGGAGGCCTCCAGCATGTTACTGCCATGTTTCAGGAGCATTCTGATATTATACCTTAACCCCAGAGCTCAGAGGTGCTGGAGAGCATTCAATGGGCTTTCTCAAGGGGAATAAACCAGTCCTTGGCATTGTTTCAGGATACCCAATTTGTGAAATGGAGCAGTTGCCACTGGACTCTACATCAAATGATCCTCTTCAGTCATGGTTTAACCTGGGTATTCTCAAACTTCATGTGACACATGGAGGACTTCACTCATGCACCCARCAGGGGAAGCTGCTCATTATTACATGGCTGTCAGATTTGGCTACTTACGAGGCTGATCAGCCAAGCCAACAAGTAATGAATTCTCCTTACAGCTTGCTCTCCTCATTTGGATGAGCAATTGATTAAGCAAGAGGCTGCTTTTAATTCCTGCTCGTAGAACCAAGCTGAGCTGTTTGYTCCTCATACGGTACAAGGGAACATCTCACCTTTTCCCATCAGTTATGCACTGCTTCCCTCTGCCTCATGCCATACCTACCAGCTGCAGCAAGAGTCATTTCATTTTTGTTTTTCCTCAGCAGAAACTTATGTGCCTCTTGGCTTAGGTGAATGAAAAGTCACCTTAAATCACAAAATCCTTAGGCTCAGGAAGCAATTGGAATGTAAAGCTTTAAGCCCACTCGCTTTAAAAATAACCTACATGAGATGAATATACAGTTTTTTGGCTGAATTTTAGTAGTTGAGGCATAGACCACTTCCATTATTAATAGTGCTGCTCTGTGAGTTTTTAAACTCTGAGTGAGCTCTATGTTTATTTGCTTTATAGGAAATATAGGTTCCTAAAGGATTAGTTAAATCAGGCACAGATGCCTCCCCATGTATTCTCACCAGTCATGTCATCAGCCAGTAAAATGAGCTCAGACTCAAAAATGCCAGATATTTATAAATATGGTCCAAAGGTCTTCCTCCACAGCAAGGTACATCTGTTCTCTTTCTCCTGATAGACAATAGAAGACTACTTTTTTTTTTTTTTTTTTTTTTTTTTTTTTTAAACCAAATGTGTATGTGTGTGAGAAAATGTAATAGGACATTACTACAAAGGAAAGGAGAGGAACTTTTTGTGTGCAACAAAATTGCCTCAGCATTTGGAAAGTGGGAGGAAAAGGGAAAGTAAATGGAATAGAAAAGAAAAAAGCAAAAAAAAAAAGAAAAGGAAAAGAATTAAAATTTCATCCTTGTTGCATAATGTGCCCTGCAGGGATTTTAAAGAGTGGAATTACATGTTACTTATTGGTAATCACTTGCCTAGCAAGGTGTTTGCTATCTGCTGACTTAAGTAGCAAAAGGCAGCTGGGGTATTTCTGTTATCAATATTTAAATGTCTCCCAAATCCCTGCTAACTGGATTATCACCATGCTGGGGCTGTCACTGTGCAGGTTTGGCTGCCAGRCTGGTGTGAGAAGCAGAGCTGTGTGTGTCTGTGTGTCTGGTCCCTCTTTCCTTGTGAGAGCGATCTGGGACACTCCCCCTGGGTCTGTGCTCGAGGGTATTTCACAGCTAATGGGCAGATAGAAAAATTGGGGTGCTTCTTCTAACAATGAGAACTGAAAACAAGTACAAGCTTTTACTGACTATCCCTGTGACTCACAGTCTATTAGAAACCTTGCACAAGTTCTGAAAAACAGCAAAATGGACAATGWGATTATTTTAAAAATCAGTGTAGAGGTTTCTCTCTGCTTGAGGCAGGCTCTGAAGCATTAGAATTCAAATTTCTTTAAAATTAAAACTCCAAACCCTTACATTTTTAAATCAATTCATGATTAATTTACTACCTAACAAGGCTCCAGAGAAAGGGGATATAAAAAAAAWATAATTACTATACAGTTCCTAATAGATTAGGAAAAAAAACATTACTCCCTTCAAGACTAACAGTGGGAGAAAAAAAATTGTATTGATTTTGAGTATGAATACATTAACCCATATATTATTAAGGAAGCAGAAACAATTTTCTTCCAACTGTAATGAAGRGTGAAATCAGATGAGTTCTTACAAGCCAATTATAATTATTTAACACCAGTCAGCAACAGTTAACTGAGGTGAACCATGGAGGGAGTGGGAAAGGRAGTTTAGTTAGGCTGGTATCTAGAWTTTTTTCTGAGTTGTGCACATGGTCCTGGAGGATCTGCTCTTCTCAGAAACAAAATTCATTGAGAAAAAATGAAAAAGGCATTTGCTAAGATTGAAGAGTAGAGATAGAGCTGGTAACTTCACATCACACTGACTCTCTGATGGATAAGCCCATCTCCCTCTGAAGTCAYTGGAAATACCTGAGGCTCCCTTTCAATAGGAGCTAATATGTTAAAGGCTGTGTTATGGATTATGAAATTATAATCATTATTGGATTTAGATAGAAAGAAAGCCAGGCTAGATGTGAGGAAAATGGATTAAATTAAAAAGAAATGTTCTGCCAGAAAACAGTGGTAGAGGAATAAGTGTGAACACTGAAACCTTTTGTCATTCAGGTTAGTTAGCCAGCATTGTGTGAAAACTACATTTTGTGCATTGGTACAGGCAGCTTTTAGCTTAGGGCTATGCCAAAGAGAAATCTGATTCCTGCAGTCTGATTTCCCTGTGTCTTTCATGGATTAGCTGGTGTAATGACAAACAGGGAAGGTGGCAGGGTTTCAGATGTAGACAGATGCCCACCAGGAATCTGAATGGCTTGATCTAGTCCTTCTACCAACAGCAAGGTAATGACTTCTGAAACGAAATCAGTTCTGGAACAACAGGTTCTCGCCTAAGCTCATGACTCCAGTGCAGCTATCCTTATTTACACAGTAGYTCCCAATTCTGCTCACAATTAATCTGGTCTCTCTGTTGACACCAGCATGCTTACACAATTTTGTAAGAGCACAGTCAGGTGTCTAGAGAGAAAAATCTCTTTATTTCCTGGAGCCACATATTCCCCAACTGCTTGTTATTTCCAGCATCTTCTGTTTCTCCTGTCATGAAGGTGCATTTCTCACTTTAAATTGGCTTCATCCAATCATTTTTCTGGTTTTCTGCCTCTTGCAGTTTATTTGTTTTCCTGAGAACACACTCACTGTGCCCATTACTGTAATGATTTAATGGCTTTTAAATTCCTTCAGCCCTCATCAGTGGGATTTCAGTTTTCATGCTGCAATATTTAACAGAACTGTACCAGAGGAGGGGGTGGAAAAAAGGAGGAAAGGACACCCTACATTAAATTCTTCTCCAGGAGAGTGACTTCTAGAGTGGGATCTATGAACTGGGCTCTTCTCCCTTTCCAGCTTACATAGACAATTGTTAATTTTTTTTCCACACAAGAAAAGAATCTTCAAAAATATTGTTTTAATTCCATTTTATGATTGAAGTCCTATTTCTACAGGGGAAAATAAAAGACCAAAGTGATCTGCCTTCAAGGAACTAATCAAACCTGAAAGTGGGACTGGAAGACATATGGGATGGCAGAGAATTCACCTCATCTTGAAGATGGACAGAAGTCAATGACAATACTCTCTCTATACCTTTCTTTTGGCATCTCTCCTGATCATTTATATTTTGCTCCATTCACAAGGGGATCTTTATGTTTTGAGAAATTAGAAGACTTTTKGTGTAATAAATATTTTCTTGCCCTTGTGTGTGCCTTTGGCTATTCCTCTACAAAAGCCAAACTGTCCCTTTGGCTCTCCTTCCACAKCTGTACCTGGGCTGGGTGACACACAGGGCAGAGGGAGGGAAATGCGAGGGAATCCTTGGGGAATCTCATTTTACAGAGCTCCAGGTCAAAGCTCTCTGCTCACAATCTACTGCACAATGCTGGTTAAACAAATGTCCTCCACCAGTTCTTCYAGAAATCTCCAATAATCACTCATCAAGATCCTGATGCTGCAGCATATTCAAGGAGAAAGAGCCTAGCAATGCTTTCCATCTTAGGTATTAGGTCTTGCAAGAGATATTGTCTCCTGCTGAAATATTTCACAAAGTCCACAAGTGKTTTTTAGAGGTATTGAAGTAAATACTGCACTGCTAAGAATGATATTCAGAGAGACAGCTGGATGTGCTAAGTAAAGCTGATAACAGGAGATATAACAGGAATTCAGCAATGTGCAATGAAACCGTGTATTACCTGAGATTTATACCTTTTTACAGCTCCTGTATTGCTGGTTTTACTAAGAAAAAAAAAAAAAAAAGACCCCAAAAATGTGCTGGGTAAGATATACTGGTGATGTGATCTCACCTGGCAATTCTAAGGATGCTGCAGAGGCTGCTGTGTCCAGAAAATTATAGAGATTTCTTTAGCAGCTCTAAGCATGGGACAAGATGTTATAGTGTCGAAGATAGCTTCAGGAAATTGCAGCTCCAATCAAACCTGCAGGCCTTGCAATTCGTGTTGGAAGCAGATTGGACTGGGAATTCTCCCTGCCCAGGGGAAAAGAAAGCTGCAGAGCAGGAGAAAGTTAAAGCAAAGCTCTCCTCTGTGCAGAAGGTGAGATATTCAGATCTCCCAGCAATAAATCTTTTAGCTACTGGCAAGCTCTAATAATTGAAACAGATAGTTAATTGAAGGAAAAGTGAACCCCTTTTGCGAAGTTTTTTGGCTACTGGAAAAGTTGTTTAATAGCAAAAAGCTGTAGCCATGATAAATAAATTCCAGCCTGCATTAGTCACCAGTCACCACAGGTCCATGCCTGCATCCCAGAGCCCAGCCTGGCCCTCTGCAGCAAGGGGTGCAATGCATCATTGAGCTTCCAAATCTTGCTCAAGCAGCAAGTGTTGGCATTACAGAAAGGAGCATTTTTGCTCTCCAAAAAGGACTGTCTGAGATAGAGGAAGCAAAGCTTTAGAAGGCCTTTGTCAGGGGAAGAAGGAAAAGTTACTGAGTTAAGGGTAGTACCATAGAAAATGCATTTTTCAGACCCCAAGAGATCTAGAGACACAGGGAGACTTCTGTGTTCCAAAGTTAAGGGAGTCCATTCTCTTGGTGTAGGGAAAGTGACTTCCTCAGCCTGCGTCTCCCCTAATCTATTGATGACATCTCTTTTCAGGGGACTGGATTTGGTTGCATAACCAATTTATCAGAGTGAAGGATCTCTACCTGACTTCAGAGGTTCCCTGGGAGTGTATGTGCTATGRCAGAGTGAACTGGTTGCCAGGATGGGAGACCCAGACCTCACAACCCACCTGTCCTCAATACTAGAAATAAATCTTCCTTGTCAGCTGTTTAGACCCATAGAAAGACCCCAAAGCAGCTTAGGAATGCCAAGGTACACACACCAGAAGTCAGCAACAACTGTGCATAAAAAATAATTTGTGTGTTTACTGAATTCATCCATCAGTACAAATGAGCCCCTAACAGAACCTATCACAGCTGCAATCTACAGGGCTGCCTTTTGTTCCATTACAGGGCTTTTAGGTGGGGAAGGGAAAGGCAACTTCCTCAGATTGCTTCATAAATTTATACATAAACAACCTTTCTGGAAAATATTTTTTTTTTCCTATTTGACCCAAGAAAGCTGGAGATTATTTTTTATTTCTATGTAAAAGCCCAGAGGTGGATTGAGAAATAGGTGAACTAAGGTCAGTCACTAATTCTGGATCATCAACTGGAGAGCAATARCACAGACTTCACCTGAAAATAAATATCTACAAAGGATTCCTGAACCTGAATTGATCACCCTGATCCCTCTCAGCATGAACTGAGARGAACTGTGTGCCATTTACCTCAACATAAGACAGGCATTTGGAAGAAATAAACAGGTTGTGTATTTATTTCTGACCACTGATTTTAGAGCTGTTCAGACTGTAAACAGCTGGAGGTAGGTGAGGAGAACCASAGCCCTGGGTCTGATCCTGTGAGGATCAGAGTTTGCTCATCCCTGACACATTGCCTCTCAGGAGCGCTGCTGTTAGCAGTGGAAGGTGTGCACATTGTTTTGCTTGAATTGGTGAGCTACACACTCTAACCTGCTCTTTTAAGGAACTTCCAGAGAGATCCCAGCATCTTCTGTTTTATGAGGTGTGAATGCTTCTCATGGGGAACTTTGCTCCCTCTCGCCATCCACAACAACTCGCTGTGGAGCTACAAGACAGCTGGGTCAGTCTCAATTGCTTCATATCAGATTCAGTCTCTTAAYTGGAGTCCATGCTGTAGAAACTTTGTGAACTTGCAGCAAAAATAGCCCAATTAAGTACATTTTACCTCTGAAAATGGACACAGTATATGAACTAGCCATTCCCTTTCTCAGCAAAACTTAACAATAGCTAAATGAAGCTAACATTTTCCAACTCAACAGTTCTCTAATACACAGCATTTAAGTAAGAAATAAAAAGAGGGTTTATTAGCTGACCCAGAAATTATGACCAGTGCCCAAGAAATAGCCCATTACTAACAAAAGGAAGAATTTACAGAAATGTAAATTGTTAAACTACAAAAAAAGAGAAAGGTGACTGAAAAACATTCAAAAGTCTGCTTATAGAAGAGGGGACTTTTCACCGGAAGTGCTCACTGACAAAAATCATAATGCACTTATAACTACAAAAACAATTACATATCTGAATATAGAATATATTCTCTCATCAATCAGAAAGAGCCTAGAGTCCCTGCACTGGTTTCAGTGAATCCAGTCAACAGCTTGGATACAGGATGGCTGAATATTTCACATTTCACTAGGGCTGAGTTTAAACTTTGCTACCATAGCAGATGGAGAACTATCACATTTGGGTGTCTTCTTGACTACCACAAATTAAAAACTAATCCCAAGGTGGGTTCACACTTGTAAATTAGATGCATAAAGAAGAGGAGGAACTGGGTGGTAAAAAATTCYAACATGCTGGGTAACAAGATGAGTAAAGCAGATGGTTCTGCAGTCTCATTCACAGCATGAAACATCAAAAGTRTGGACACTGGTGCATTACCTATAATATTAAATTAACATACCTCTTATATGGAACTGAAGCCAGACAGCACACAAAAAAAACATTTATAACAATAATACTAAATTCTTTTACCTTGCAGAAATAGGATGGCTGTAYCCAAAATTGCTTACTGCAATTGTCTCTGACCATCTCCCCAGCAAGTAAAAATAGTTTTGGAGAGTCTTAGATCWCCTTTGTCAATGCCAGGCCTGGGAATGTTCCTTAGCCTTGTTTAATCTAMTGGTACAACCAAATACTGGGTTAGCAGGAGAAATTTCCCAGAGCCCACACCAGAACTGTGACTTATGTCTTTTGGCTCATTATATTTCTGTTAACAAAAGCTTCACAGTAAAACACAGGTGTGCTATTTTTGCTTGACTGAGGGGAAAGACTACTGCAGTGTCATAGAGAACCCAAGCAAAACAAATTTTTGAAAAGTGCAGTCTTTCCAGGACTTAAGCTTCAAGTAAGACCTGAGATGTTTCAAAGAAAATAAACCAGCACAACTCTACAGCAACCTAATCCTGCTTACCTTCTCCCCAGACTACTCCCCCTATTCTTCAGGAAAAAATTAATATGACAATGCCACTCTAGAAACCTAAAAGAGTTTAATATAGACTCCAACAGGGCTAAGTAAACGAAAAAAAAAAAAAAAAGGCTGGCAGCAGTATGTGCTCTGAGTGAAATCCTTGATAAACTCCACTTTGTCTTCCTTTCAAATAATTCACTTTAATTAGTCCAATCCTATTCAGCAGATTAATCCCTTATAAGCTTCCTCTGAGGAGCATATGAAAGTTAATGTCAGCCTCTAGATATAAAGATTCATATTCCTGCTCCTCCTGATCACATACTGAGGTCCTTTCTAATCCTGCTCTGCTTTCAGAAGTGGAAACCMCCTCCTGCARGCAAAGCACAGTGAGCCCAGATTTACCTGTTATTCCTGCAAAAACCTGTGGTCAAGATGCTTATTTCAATCTTCCACTTTTCCCTTCAGCTGGGGGGCTGGATGACAGAAAATTTGTTTTGGTTCTTTGCTGTACCTATCTGAAACCAGACAGAAATGACAATGAATAAGGATCAGCAAATGGAGAGTTAGGCACACACAGGGACAGTTTCAGAGGCAGCTTCTGCATTTATTTTGATGCTCCTGTCTTCTGATTTTGAAAGGCAGATGTTAGATTTGCTTCTCTAAATAAACTGTCTTCACATTTCCAGGCAGGGATATTGCATRTGCATTGTCAGGAGTGTATTACAAAGAAAAAATTCTTAAATAAATGATTATGTTRGTGGAGTAGTCAGCATTTGGAAACTGGGTATTATATAAGGGGAAAGCTTCACAAACTGAAGGAGGAAAACAACAACAACAATGAAAATAATAAAAACAAAGTTTAAATAGGTTTACCAAATTCATTATTCCTTTCATTGAAAGCAGAATTAATCATCAGCTAACAAAAGCGTTGTGTCTCTACCTGTGACCTACTCAGTGAATGTATTCATGCTATCTGCTGAATAAGGCAGTGTTCCCAGGTAGGTTTTGGGAAAGGAAAAAGCTGGAAAAGGACCATGCAAGGTGTGGTTATAATAAATGCATCTATACACATGTATTTCCTATGTGGCTGTGAAAACTTGATGTTCCTCATGTAGCAAAGTTACATTTTTCACAACTAACTTGATATTCTGGGTTGGATTAGGGTTCTATCAGACCAGTTCACAGAARAGACTTTTCTTTTAAATTCCTCATTTTAAGTGACAAAGCACACAAAAAAGCTGTCAGAGAAAACAAGAGAAAAAAAAGGTAAAAATTGTTGAAGACCATAGAAGCCTTCTCCCAAATTAGTTTTACTCATTGAGACGTAGCAGCCCTAAAACATGCATTAGGCCATCACACAAAACCCCCTCAATCTGTCCAAAAGACAAAATTTGTTCTTCTTTCTCCTCCTGCACCTGCATTTCTCCTCTTTTGTCCCGATTTCATCTGATAGTTTAATGGCAYATTTTACCTCATACTGATTCTCAACTCCCTATTTCATTTCTCCCTGGCCTAGTAATAAGATTGCAAGGCTCACATTTCAGTTTCACCCTGTGGAGAAGCAATGCTGATTTGCTTTCCTTCCAGATGTGAAGCAACCCGTTTATGTTTAATATYCTCTCTTCAGTCACACAGAGGCCTGCATTTAACTACATTTTTATGCATTATAAATGCACATACATTTGAAAGAATAAAATTCCTTCTACCCAACATCACTCTAAATGGAGCTGAGGTGAGCTCTTGTTTCCCTGAGGCAGCCTGACATTTGAAGATCGCTTTTAACCATTTCAGTTTTGAACTGCACTTTCCCCCTTCTTAGCTCCCTGTGTTAGTGGGTCTCCAAGCACTTCCCAAAATAGGCATTGAGTAGCCCTCCAGACAGTGTGCTAGGGAATATAAATGTGATTTTTATCAGAGGAGGAAAGTGGCTGAGAGAGAGAACAGGCAACTTTAAGAAAAGTCTTGCAGGGATTTTGGTGTCATTTGGTGGAAACTACTTGTCACATGATGTGAAATTAAATATTTTATGGACTTATCCTTTTAGATCTCCAAACCTAAGGATATTTTTTGTTTAACCAGAAATCAGTGTAGACCCATTACAGAGAATCAGAGGGAGTAGTACTGACTATTCTCTGTCRGTTTGTTTAAAGACAGTGTCTCACCACGACATTGTTGACAGCGATTTTTGAAAACRTGTGGAGAAACTGCTGACAGCACACACTGCAAAATCTAGAAGCAAAGGCTGATTGCAAATTAGTGACAAGGATTTCAACACATAAAGCGTGACCCATCATGCAACGGTGAAAGGAATCACTGAACAAGGTGACTAAAGATATGGTAGATTTAACAGCACATGAAGCCTTGAAATTCATTCGTTTCCAGCCACAGCAAGTTTGTGCCATTTAGCACATGGYCATATCAACCTTTTTCCTCAGCAGAAGAGAGTGGGAGAGGCTGGCTGCACAGCCAAGGATAAGACTATTCATTTTGGCAGTATGCTTACATCAGCTGAAAGCTTCCTGCACCCTGAGGAAGCACAGAATAATTTGTAGTATAAATAAGATTATTACTTTTGAGGAGSTTATTCATTGTGTTTGGAATTCATCCCATACAGTTTTGGATGACTACAACTGAGGGAGGCACCTTAGGCTTCCGTGCTAATTACTGAAGGAAAAATAGAGCACAATTCTTATGGCTTGGATGAATCTCAGAAGAGTTTGTTTCTCTTCACTGACTGTCAGCATTGTTGAGGGTGGCTCAGAGAAGTCTGCTTTGGTGAATCTCATCCCATGAACTGGTAGAAAGACAGTGAGGTGATACTAAAGAAATTCCATGCTTATTGATGCTTCCCAGGGTCCCTGAAGTCATGACTATACACTTGTGATAACTATGCAGTTAACAAGGTATTTACAAACGTAATTTCCTTTAAAAYCTCTGCCAAATTCTCTTATGTGACACCAAGAAAGTGAGACAGGGCCTGTCTKCTRCTGATCTCAGTTTGGCCATGACTTYAGGCTGGAGGCAACAGCTCAATGCTTTGGAGCAGATGCACAGAGTGACTCTTTTAGGCAAGGCTGGGTTGTGTCCACCTTGCTCCTGGGCAGCTGTTCTGATCTGGAGTAAGACTCCATGGTCTTAATTTACCAGCTTGAAAGTAAGCCCTGCTGTGGGGAGGAAATCAGGATTGGATCTCAGCTGCGCAGTCCACCAGGATTTCTTAAGATGTCAGAAGGGGTTTCTCTGAAATAGGTATTGTGGACATATTAAGGACTTTGTGGAATATCTAGCCAGAGAGTACAGAAAATTGAATTTTTTTAGAAAACCTAGCCCAGACACCTTCAGTGACCTTTAAAGAGAGAAGCAATGTCTTCCCTAAACACATGGAAGAGATGTGRGAAAAAAATAAAAGAGTAAATTACATTTATTTCATTTTTAATCTTTCTAAATGAAATTTCAGCATGATCTCAAAGATAGCAGCATGAGCAGAGATTGTTACTTCAAAAGGATTATTGTCAGAAGCTGGCTGTATTTGTACTATAGCATGGATACATTTCCATGTTTGATAAGTTACAAAGACTGCTAAATGTATTTCATTTTAGATATCAGATTTGTAGCAATCTCTACATCTCTAGTTTTTCTCATATCTGAAAGATTATATCAGTGAACATCTCACAGAGGGCTGAAATYGGGATTGTAAATTCTAAAGGCAGTTTGCTCAAAGATTTCCACATGGTGTTGCTTTACTGGTATCAGATGGATGGGTGACGTTGGGTACCTGTTTTGAGGAACCTCCCTTATTTCTCTGAATGGATCTATAAACTGCATCCATATCTCTACTTATGAATTTCCCTGAATTCACYCAAATCCAGTGTTTGGATGCAGACACAGGCTGTGAGCTAGGCTGGACAAAAGCTGTACCTGCATCTTGAGCCTTCCTCACATCTCAGGGTAGCCTCAAAYACAAATTCCATGTGGGACAGAGGCTCTGCTTGGTGGCTGTGGTTTCCCTCAACAGAAGCCCTCAGTGCTTTACAGGGGTGTCATGGGGGCAAGAACCAGGAGGAAAAGCCAGGACTTTTCCCTCATTGCCACCTGCCATAAGGGGCTGTGAGAGCTGTGAGGAGTTCAGCCGATGGGTATCCATTGTAAATCCATGCTGTGCACTCTACTCTGCTCCCAGACTCTGTCACAGGTGCCTTAGCTTTGATATTATTTCTGGTGCTAGATCTCATTCCCCTTGGCTGGCAGGCAGCCAATTAATTCTTTGTAGCCGTATTTAAGCAACAATGATTTACAGTTAAGATGTCTCAGCTAATCGCAGCATAATTAATTGTCTGTAATACTTTTATGTCCTGGAGAAGGAAACATTTAATACCAAGGAGTTTTGACTATACTGCAATAATGGTTTTTAGGACTTCTCTTTTTTAGATGGTATTGCCTTATTGTTTTGGGAACAGAGAATTCCTAATAGCTTGAATGTAAATTCGACATTTTGATATATTGTTCATCACTGCAGCATTTTCAGCTCTTAGATAGGATAAGTAAACACAAACCAGCTGAATTTCATTTGCCGATACACTGTGAAATTTCTCACAAGGCATGCAGCAGACAATATCCAAGATCATAATTCAGAATTTTTGTATGTATACCAGAACATGGGATAAAAATAATATTACTAGGCTCGGAATCAAGACTTCTGTCTTTTCTCAACTATTTAATGAGCTGTCAGCATAGCCTCATATTATATATATTTATTATATATATAACCTCATAATGTCACAACGCCATGAGCCCCATGACCCCCAGTAAACAGAGGTGATTTGCAAAAAGCAAGGAAAGTTGCCTTCAGACCATCAAGCCCCTGTGAGAGTCCATTCTGAATTTCAGATGGCCAGTGGAGCAGGATGGGCTGCAGAAGCTTTCCCTGGCAGAGCCCTGTGCAGCMTTTGATGCCAGACCATCCTTTAGTAGATCAATGACGCCTCTGCTAAAACATTCAGAATATTTGTTAAAAGCTTATTAGGTCTCTTTAATCATTCACAATCCTGATGTAAAAAATCCCTGTGTTCAGTAGGACCCCCTGCAGCAGCACTGTCACGTCCTCTAGACAGGTTTGGAGAGGCTCTAGGGAAAGGCTCTCTGCTGGCACAGCTGACCTGTCCTGCTGAGAAGGGGACAGACATCAGGATAAAGTCCTGTGGAACTCCATCATATCCTCCATGTRGGGTCCCAAGAAGCCTGGCCAGGCTCAGGGCTGGACGTGCCAGCAGAACACAATTCTAGCCAGTGCTGAGGTCCAGGCCAGGAAAATGATTCCTGGCAGGCACTGCTTGGAAATTAAGCTCCGGGCCTTTTTAGGGAGCTCAGATTGGAGAGGCAAGCTTAATTATCAGGAAAAYCTTTTCCTGCTGTTTGATGGTCAGCCTTTGCAATAAGGAGTTCTTGCAACCTAACTACTGCTTCTACTAGAAAATTGTCAGCGGAGCTGTTGATGCYGCATTAAAAGATTTCAATTAAAATCTTTTCTTGAGAGAGATGATTAAAATAAATGTGCAAAAAATTTTTACATTTCTATCTGTTAAGAGAAAAAAAAACTTACTTGATTACTTTTTATTTTCATTTCAAATAAACTATTCTGAGTGATTTTTAAAAAGAAATCAAAGAGAAATTCACTTTTCTGTATGCAAAATTCTCTTATGTTCTCATGCYAAGCCAGTTGAAGTAATTCACACAAGTTTTCCATAAAAGGTACCTCAAAGACCCCTGATGAAGAACCCTGCAAACAGATTTCACATTAAATGTAGCAAACTGACCACATAATGCAGAACTGTCACCCCCAGCTGCAGTCCTCTATGTTTGCACAAAAGCCTTCCTTTCAGGTTTCATAGTGAACAACCACTTGACACCATTTGACATATTTGGAGAGTGCCCAGTACAGTAGCACTCTGAAAAATCATTCAATATTATTCAAAATACCATTAGGGATAAGTGAATTTCAATTCATGGGTCTTTTGGRAGCTGGATTTGCCATGTGGATTATGGATGATTTCATTAGGAGCTCCACTGGCTCAGATGAGTCATGCAGGGCCTTGCAGCTCTATCTGGGTCAGATTTGGTCATCACAACATAGAAAGATCAATCCCTGAGTCTTTGATTCCCTCTGGCTTGATATGGAAGGAGAAGTATGGTTTTTGCTGCTCAAAGAAGTCAGAGAGAAAGGATTTGCTCTCTAGGACTATTTTAAGGGATTTTCTTTCTACCTAAGGATATTTTCCTGGAGGCCTCGCTACTRCTTGAGAAAAAAMCCCAAAACCAAAACAGCCCTGTTTGTATTGATGACATTTCAACCAACCTGTGCTCACACAAGCACTGGGTAAGGACGTGTTTTCTGCACAGTCCAGGGTGCCCCCAAGAAGGGGACACCCAACCATGGCACAGGGTGTCAGTTTATGTGTCACAAACTGTTTTTTGTTCACTTTGCTGAACTGACCACACAGGCCTGGGACTCTCATACTAAGTTCACAAGCTTGACTCAAAATTAAATGGTTTTCTGAATATTTAGTCCATGGGGAAGTGATGGTAATGAAGAAGAGCTCACAGATGGCAGCGTTAATCACATTATCCTCTTGTCTGCAAATAACCTTTGAAATTTGTGTGTTTTAACCACACCAAACCTATGGAACAATTAAGCTCAGGTGGACCTTTGGTTAAAAAAACAGTYAAGAACATTCACAAATTCAAAGGGAATATTTTGCGTTTTTACAGCATAGGTGGCAGAATTACAGATTGTTTTATGAATCCGGCAGGAAAAATTTAATTAAGATCAATTTAATTAATTGCTACAGACCCAAATTAGTATTCGGTTAGTGCCAGGACTTTAGTTTCTCCTTTCTCATTATTTTTTTTGAAATTGTTGAGCATTCTCTCAAATGCTCAATATATTCTTGGGCATTACTGTTAAATTTAAACACCAAAAAAAAAAAAAAAAAAAAGAAAAGTAAGGTAACAACTGCCAAGGAATATTAACCTTTTTCTTTTCTCGGTTACTGTATATAATTTTCTCTCCTCTCTTTCATTATGGCATTTTTGCCTTGTGCACCATTTGTCATGGCTCTTGAGCTCCAAGCCCTGACAACAGCAGGTGGGATACAGCCCTCTCATTTCTTTAGGGCATCAAGTGCAAGTAGGCATCCAGCCCACTCTCTGAACCTGGCAGACTTGTTTCTGCTGAGAACCATTTYCTGACAAAATATCTTATCTGCTCATAAAAAAGTATCTTTTATAACTGGAATAAAAATGAATCGTGCTGATCCTTTCCCACTTGCTGTGGAGGATCATGAACAGACCCTGCTCACTCAGGTCACAGTGCTTGTCTCTTTAGGGCTTGAGAACACTTTTAATTTTGTGTCAGGTCTCACATTCCCAGTTAAAGAAACCAATGGATTTCAAAGGCTCCAAAAAATATTTCTTTATGTAAATAGCCTCCAGCTATTATTCATACTCCTATGCCACGGATTCGCACATGTCTATCAATGCATTTCACAAACTGATCTTTGCCTGCTGACAAGACAGGAGAGGGCTGGGAAATTGAAAGGGGTCAGGGAAATGTGTGCCATCCTCCATTTCTGTGTCATGGCAGGAGACAGGATGGATATCTAAGCACAACAGCATCCTAAATACCCTGGGCACTTCCTCTGGAAGTCAAAACCACACTTCCTCCTGATCTGAAGAAATCTTGGGTGAATTTATGTAACTCTGGTACCCGCAATTGGCTATTACTGCTTAATCAACAATTATTATTCTGAAAATCACCAGCTGAGAGATATCTAGCTTTTCATCAGTAAGTCCCTGCTCCYTCCTCCTCCCTCTTCCAGAACTGACACTTTCACCCTCTTTTCCCACCCAGGGACCACCCCCGCTTAACTTTCTGCTCCCAGAAACCAGGGCAAGGAGTGGCAGCCTCTTTCCTCAACACCATCACATCCCTGCCCTGTATTTACTGCCATTATAGCAAAGCAAAGCAAGCAAACGAAAAGAAAATTTTGTGCAAGGGACAGATSTGCCAAGGGAGGATGCAGACATGGCTGTCTCCCTTTCACACCGAAGGAGAAGAATCTGCTTGGTCTTTTTGGGGGATCACATCTGGCACTTAYTCACAGTAGCATCACAAGACAGAARGAGAAGATACAGCAATGCCTCCAGCCATTGTAAATCACCTCTACATGTAAACACTCTTACATATATACTAWACAATACATAGTATAAAATGTTTCATATAGAATACTTCTATTTTGTATAAAGAATATAATATATAAATGGATTTAACTGGTTCAATTGAACTGCACCTTGRAAACAGATTTCTCTGCACTTGAATAGTTTAGAGCTGGCCCAGACTCGGGATGCCTTCACATCTGAAAGAATGGGAGCTGCTTTAGTTCTTCTGAAAATTACTTTCCACCAAATGACTGCATCACAAACCTTCCTGACAGGGTACCACATTCACCACATGAAAAAGATGCAGATTACTGAAAAATGTTGCCAAAAGAGTTCCTCCCACCCTCTTCACTGAATAGGTAAAGTTTACTGGAATTGGAGGGGTTTCTCCAGCAACCAGACTATGTGACTGAAATTCTTTGGGCACGTCCTCTTGTGTACCCCTGTGTGTTCCTGCCATCCAGAGGAAAAGTGTTTTTCTGATCAGCATGCAAGGCAGGTGAGCTGTGGTTGAAAGATGATTGTTTGCAGCCCCCCCCACAAATCCCCAGTATCAACAGTGTTAAAATAATACAAACATCATTAGTGACAAAGACAGATTCATTGCCTCCAGCCAGACTACGCTTGTTAAAGGAGTTCTGTACAGCTCCATAACTGGATATGAATTCTAATAACATTTGTTTTAAAATGTGGTGGTATTCCAAAAGGAAATGTGCAAAACAGGCAATTCTGATCTCAACAAATCTACTCCTTGTAACTCCTCAGAGACCTGCAGGTTTGATGAGAAAGGCCTTTTTTYCCCCTTTTTAAAAACACCTCTCACTAAGAATGGAGAAAGTTGGATTCTTTCATTATTCCAACTCCCAAAGATTGTGGGTCTACTTACAGGAAGCAATTATTTATTTATGTGTGCACACACTGTGAAGTTGCCCAGATATGCAGCATGCAGAAACCCATGTAGAAAACTTATTCACTGTAATGAGGCATRACCATGCTCTAATCCCAGAGGGAGAAGATTGCTTGACTTCCTTCACCATAAGGTCATGTTAACTCTGAGATAATGCTGTTGAAGCTCCCACCAGTGCTAGATTTTATTGAAAAGAAATAGAGAGAATCTGAACTGATAGGCATCTTGGGAAGTCTTTCAGGATATAGAGAACCTAAGGAAAAGTAGGGCCATTTAGTCTGGATTAGCCCTCAGATGCAGAAGAAATGAGCATAAATGGCAATTATGAAAGCAAAAATGGAAAAGAAAGAAGAAAAAAAGACAAGGACACAACAATGCCAAGCTCAAAGAATTTTCTCTGAGGAGAGATGYTCCTCCCTCCTTTTGAAACAGACTCTCAGTTTTTGCCCCAGCCATGGATTTTATAGCACTGAAACCACCTCCTGGAGCTAAAAGTAAGGATCTGTGTCAGTTTTGGTGTGGAATTTTACATTAAAGATAATTGGGAAAAAAAAAAAAAAAGATATTCACAAAGCATTTAGCAATGAACAGCCAAGTGGATATTTCACTTCATGGCAACTCAGGTGTTGCTTGGCAGGAGCTGCAGTTTGGAGAGATAAAGCCATGGCTGAGCAAAAGCTGCTACACCTCAGTGCCACCCACACTCTGCCCAAATTGCAGGACAGTCCTACCAGGCAMAGCTTTTCCGCTTCCAGTGGGATAGTCAGAGCAAAACATAGGACAGGATGGATCAACAGGGTAGCTAAGTGAATTTGTGTACTTGTGAAACTTCCAAGGAACAGGTTAAAACTGGTTTAAAAGTTCTATAATATAAGACTACAGGTGCAGCCTTCAAGCTTGGACCACACTAAGCACTGTGAATAACACTGTAAATACATAGAAACACAACTAAATAAGAAACATAGTAAACAAGAAACTCCTACATCTTTCTTTATACTGTTTTGGAGCACATCCTTTAAAGAGAGAAAGATGCATTGCTGCTATTTTGATTTTGTGTCAGGAGGGGTGTGTTCCAGACTTCAGAGATGCTACAGAAGCAATTACAGTGGCAAATAAAACTATTATTAAAGCCCTGACGTTTTTAACTGCTATATGCGCGTAATCACTCTTAAATAAATGAAGGAAAAGTAAATGTTAGGAGAATAATTTGCTGCTAATCAAGAGTAATAAAGTGAGCAGCTTCATTTCCTTTCCAGACTTGTCTGATTTTAATCTCTCTGAAGTTTGACAGCAGGAGAAAGCAAAAAGCAAAGTAATGCTATGATGGGGTGTGGGTGTGTGTGTGTGTGTGTGTGTGTGTGTGTGTGTGTGTGTGTGTGTGTGTGTGTGAAGAAACTCTGGAGTCTCAGTACTCTGGGTCTTGTTCTTTTTCTCTCCCTTACCTTTTCCCAGGTCTAATACAGCTGATCTGTTTAGGTGCACATTTTTATGCACTGGGATTGGTAGTATTTTGATGATGAAGATTCTAAAATCCTGGACACTCTACCCTGAGAAACACCACTTCTTTACAGAAATTGGACCCTTCTCCAAGAAAAATGTTCAAAAATATTTTGAAGGCAGATGCAAAGAATCTCACCGAGTTTGATGCAGTTCAGTTCACCCCTGCTCCCTACCTCTAATCACCTAGATTGAAGACTTCCAGTTAACACTGGGACCATCATCTATTTATAGGTCTGTAGAACAGGAAAATGGAATCAACCTCTTTTCCATAACCTAATTTTCATTGATTTCACTAACTAAAAGAGTGAGGTTTTTCTCCTTGGAACCCCATATTTGGGATCTGAGGAGAAATTCTATCCAAGGTTGTAACATTACTGCAATATTTGACAAAACAAAGGAGAAGTGGCCACTTGTCTCCATCATATTGAGTCCCTGTAATGATATCTCTGTGTAAAGCAGATATGAAGGCACATGACTGTGTGTAACCACAGGCAAAACATTTATGAACAGGTGTTTATTATTCAGTTCTACACTGYGCATCTAATAATTTTCTGGAAAATTCAATTCACTGTTACTGGTAAAATTTGATACAGTTTCAACAGTGACAAGAGAACTGCCCGTAAATTTATGCTGGATGTAAGCAAGGGTGGGAGAAAACTACCACAAATGTGGTGCAGTATTTTAAGCAAGCAAAGTTTGATTTTGATAATGACTTTACTCTCAAAKCACCTTTCTTTAGTTTATCCTGTTATTAGCCCATTTAGGAGGAATGACAATAAAAGAGAAATTAATATCAGATGTTGCATGAGAGTCCTACAGCACMACCTCTGAACTCCTCCCTCCCTGTACCATCCTCCCTGAACCTCTGAGTGCTATTTCCAGCCTGGGCTGGCCTCGCCCACTTAAGGCCATGTAAGTGGGGCTCTGCACCGCACTTGTGACTGATTTGGGTGAGAATCCCAAACAGCCCTGAACAGAACAGCTGACAGACCTCACAACTCCAGCTCTTATCTAACTGTGGCCTGCCAAAGACCAGAGAGAGYGAGGTCCAGTGTCCAAATCCCCACCTTTCACCTCCATCTGTTSTTTTTAGCACTTGTTCCACACTATCCTAAGCACTTATCCTCATAGCCCTGTTGAGGAGCTTTCCCACTGCTCTGCAGTTCACCTCCTACTCTTTCACCTATCTTTCTGCTGCCTTTGGTGTCTCAGGGGCTCCCAAAATACCTGTCACACATGTCAGGGCTTGTTCTGGGGCCAGATACAAGAGTGCTGCTGACAGGTTAAAGAAAGCGAAGGAAGGGCTGTGCTTTAACATGACAGCTCTGTCCTTATTCCATCCCACAGAACAGTGCAGTGACAGYGAACAGGATGAAAGGTGAGCTGATCTTTCTCTTAGATTCCTGTGTAAATCCATTTTATGTCACCTCTTCTTTCAGAATTTGGAATGGAGAGAAAATGAAGTTGAGGATGGAAGATGCAGTATGTGGGAACTCGACCTAAATCTACCTCTAAGTAYGAGGCTCTTCATCTGCTTCTCCATTTTAATTTCCAGCTTTCCATGAATACATTCACCAAATAAATTTATGAGAGGGAAGGAGTACATTTAAAATTCCTGTTACAGAATACTTCCAAGGAAAGATTTCATATTCGTCCYGTTCTAACCAGACATTTGATGTGGCTCCAGTTGGAACACACACACTTGTAACTGTTGCACCAGGGTCTGGCTTTCCATAGCGTGGTATTTGCAGTGRTTGGCTTGGACTCCATCTGAAGATGGTGAATTATTCATAGAAATCAAATGGGAGACACTTGTAAATACAAAAAAAAGACACCTCCTTCTTTGAAATAGATAATTTTCAAGGAAGAGAACCTAGCTTTAGGGTAATAAGGAACCCAGTGTTCATGTGTGGTTTAACCCTCATTTTCACCCAATATCTCTTTCCAAATTKTTGACAGTAACCTGGGAAGAAAAGGACAAAAATTTGAAGACATACACTGTGCTGTGACAGGCTTTCTCAGCACTGTCCTTTGCTAAGCCTCTGGCATACCTCAGGAAGGAATTTAATCTGTACTAACTGGAATTGCTTCTATTATAAGAAATACAAAATGTAATTGCCTTTTTTTTTTTTGCTATTGTTATCTCTCCTTGTTTTCTGGCAATACTACCTCTTCTTCAAATCTTACCATCTATATCAAAGTTATACTTTCAGGTATTACTCCAGTTTTGAGGCAAAATCTAAATTTTTTTACAAACCTTCGCCAGATGATTCAGAGAGACGTTCAGCTAAGYCASAGTATGTTACTTGGAGAAATACCRTAACTAAAATGTCAAGCTGCTCTCYTTTTTATGCATGTATTATATCCTCTCTGGCCTAGATAGGCTGTGGACAGTATGCAGAATGTCTAATATAATTTCATGTCTAAATAGGCTTTTATCTTGTTATCTCTTTCCTTTATCAGCAATT
>NW_026623244.1:24469-325036 GCF_030028575.1 Malurus melanocephalus | reverse complement strand
CAAACCTGGGGTGGATTTCTAAGTTTGGCACAACTATTATGACCTTCAGCAAATACACCAATCATATAAGTGGAGTGCAAGAACAAGGGAGGCTATAATATAGGCATAAGCACCTRTAGGATAAGGCTCTGTAGCTATAAATGAAAAATCAAAGTGCCTCTGAAACAAAACCAGTAGCAATTATATACTTTAAAATTGTTCTTTGACCTCTTACTTTGTTCTTGTAGGTTCTTGTCTCACTGGGTTCTCAGCTGGGACTGCAAAACAGTATTGAAGTGCAAATGATCTGACGGTGTGGTTATTATTTTAATTATTGCACTGGGAGAGATCCCTTCATTTAACCCTGCTGCAAATAACGTTGGGCTTCAGACTCTCATGTCAACTGCAAAGGGAAAGCACCTTCATCAGCTTTTTCTGGGGAAAGCAGTGAGAAATGTCCCAAGATTTTCAACAAATGTCCTGGGAGCTGCCCAAGAATTGTGGTACTTCAGTCATTATAGTTCCTCAGCCTGCCTGGATTTGGACTCACATTTTYCCTAACCAGGGCTGGTTTAACAGGCATTGAGGACCAGAGTGAAGGAGCAGCTTCGTTCTCCTTCCTTCTGGAGCTGAATCATGGAGTAGCCAAGGATACACAAGGTGGACAAGCAAGAATAATGGTCTCTGGGCATTGGAGGCACTCTGTGGGGTACATTTCAGGYACTGCCAAGCTTGCAGCACCCTGGAAAACAAACAGGCTCTTTAAGCATCAGGATTTGTGAGGTACAAACAGGTATTCTGTGTGCTGTCTTGTGTACAGAGAGCAGTTGTTCTACAGTGTGCTCCAGCAGGGCATTCCCTGTCATGGAAAACTGGGGATTCAGACGAGATTCAAAAGACATGTACAAGCTCTTGTGTGGAAATCCCTTGGGAGCTATGAAATGTGAAGATGGTATTTCTGGCTCAGGAAGTGCCTGCACTGTCACCAATAAAAGTTGGGACTTCCAGGCCAGCAGAGTCCTGAGCTCACTGTTCTTACACCTGGGCATGGGGACAGAGAGAAGACACCAGATTAGAYGTCCCTGTTTTCTGATTCATTATGGCAATTCTGACATTTTCAACCAATAACTCATGTTGTATCTAGAAGCAAAATCAACAAAATCAACCCCAAAGTGAACTGGCCTAGAGCAGAGGTTGGATCTACAGAAAAGCCCTTGGGACACCTCTGCTCGCTTCTCTTCCAACACCCAGCCCCTCTACCAAGRCAGATACAGCACCAGGGCTTTTGGAAATGCTGATTCTGGGTTTAACTAACAGCTGAGATCCCTTTAGCCTGGCCKAACAGAGTCAGATACCACAAGCTCCTTGCTTTTCAAGTTTCTCCCTGCCCCTTGATGGTTTTCCTTGGCACGGGCCTTTCAGCAGAGATGAGGCAARCACCAGACATGTGGCTGCTGTGCTGGCACTGCCAAAAAACACATCCATGGGAGATCCAGACGAACAGATGCAGCCCAGTGAGCCTGTGTGGACTGCCTGCACGATGCTCTCTGTGCTCAAATCCATGCCAAGTGCCTCAGCAATGGGCAGTGGGCACCATGCCCTCCAAACAGACGGACACGAGCAGGACAAACTGGACACCACATCCAGCCATTAAACACGGGCCTGTTGTGGGCCACTCCTCTGAGCCAGAYGAGTCAAAACAGATGGCCAGACCTGTAGATCTTTGTTTTAC
The DNA here is from genome assembly GCF_030028575.1 of Malurus melanocephalus. Taxonomy (NCBI): domain Eukaryota; kingdom Metazoa; phylum Chordata; class Aves; order Passeriformes; family Maluridae; genus Malurus; species Malurus melanocephalus. Next base: position 323,325 of record NW_026623244.1, on the reverse strand, counting down.
ACRTCTTAATTACATACCATGTGTACTGACCCTGCTGGAAAGGCTCTCTCTTTTAGGATCTTTGCTGCGTGCACAACCAAGGTTTTAAAAGAGCTGTCAAACCTGGGACAGGGGAACAACTGTCCCATGAAAACAACCAGCTGATTCCTCTATCTTTGGTAGATTGTGCTTATATAGGAGGAGACTGGACTATAATTAATCAAATTCAGAACAGATACATGCAAGATCCCAGGGAGAAAATTTGAAAAAAAGGCTCGGTGAAGGGCAGGGAGGAGGCAGCTGTGCAGCAGATCAGGCTCTGTGGATTTTTGCCAGGCACAGGATGGATGGGATTCAGTAACACATTGCTGTCAGAAAGGCAGACCACTTTCCAAAATAGGTTTGTGGCCACCACCAATTTAAAGGTCAGGGAAGACGGCCTCTCTCTACTTAATAACCTTTACTGGACCTTTTTTTTCCCCTGTTGCTGATTTTGCAAGACCTGAGATGTAATTATTTCAAMGCCCTAATGAGGCCTTTTGGTAAGGTATAATTTTATATATCCTACATAAACAGGCATTTAGACAAAATGGAGAAAGCCCAAAGGAAAGCAGTGTGGGTAATAAGAGGTTGAGGAAACATGACCTAGAGAGAAAGGCAATTGAAATGAGGCCTATTTAAACTGAGAAAGAAGAGAGGCCTGTAATGATAGCACTCTACACCATCAAATGCTTTTAATGGCACAGGCAGAGCTTAGCTGTTTTTGAAGGTGATAGGACATGAGGTAATCAAATCAATTTGTTAGTTGGACACAATAATTTAGGATTGAAAAATGACTAATTCTGCATGCAGACTTGGAGGGGGGTTTTTAGATGTTAAATTATAAGTTACACCAAGTGAAAACATGACATGATCTAAGGATTGTGATTAACAAGCACTGCCCAGCTCTGATATTACCCTAGAGCACAGCAAAGATATTTTAACATCAATTCCATGACAAAAGTCACGCTGTCAATGTAAGAAATCAGGACAACCTTTTACAGGAAATTTCAGAAGTACCYATTTCTGATATTTTCAATTTTGCCCCACTTGGTACAAGATCATTCTTGAAGTAGAATCATAGCAACAGCTCTCCATGTCAAGGGGGAATATCAGAATGAGATGTTTTCAAAGATGRGCAAAGGAGGCAGCTTTAGGTTTGGCATTTTAGGCCTGAGCTTGCATGTGGCTTGCTTTCTCACTTGCTCCAGGGGTTAATGAAGCCACTTTTATAGAAAAGGCTATTTCAGAATTAGCAGGGTGCTGGATTTCCTCCATGCACAYTATCTGCTGTCAGATGGGATCTTGGTGCTTATCTCATTCCAGAACAGGACATTTCACTCAGCAATTTTTGCTCAATGCTCCTATTTTAGGGGGGTTCTTAAAAAATTTCTTCAATGGGTTTGGCTTTGGACAGCTGAATCTTTATTGCTGGACATCAGATCCTTTAATTAGAGAAWGAGATTGGACAGGCCAATATTGGGATATTCCTGTGCCAATATTGGGTCTATATTCAAAGGGACAGATCTTGAAGTGCAACCAACAAAGAAACAAGTAGAGAGAAAAACACAGACACACACACTCCTTCCACACATCCCCCTCCMTGAAATCATCAGGCAGAGGAAATATTCTCAGTACAAACCAGCATCCTGGTTCAGATAAAGGAAAAATTTAATATTAAAAATGTGTTTCTCATTTGAATTTAAAAAAAAGAGCTCCAAATTTAATAAGCCTCCACACATTTATAATATTCTCATTTGGAAGTTACAAGGCAGGCAAGCTGGATATGTGCTAAATACAAGAACAAATAACCATGAATGAAATGTTAAGAATTCAAAGCCAAAGCCATTTGCTAAAAAGCATAAATAGAACATCATTTCAATTGGTTAGATGCCAAATTAAATGTAAAAAGAGAATAACAAAATAAAATTAGAGGAGAAAACATTATTAGGAATTCAGCTAAGAGAAAGTACATGTGAATATTTTCTTACTTGCATGACTAACACAGGCTTGTTTTGGGAGGGAGGGAGCAAATGTGAAGAGCAGGTGACAGGTTTGCAAGTCAAAATAGCAGAATTCTCTTGTCAATACCTAATAAAGGGAAAGAAATGGTGCAAAAAAATATTTTTCAGGTTGTATTTGTAAAAGGACTGAGCTCTCTACCCAAGTGACATTGCAGAGGATTTAAGTGGTGGAGCAGGGGATTAGATGCAGAGAGAAAACCTCCATTTGCTTTTCTGAAGCACTGTGAGAATGTGCCCTAAATCCCACCTTGCTGCATGTCTGGGTGTCACTGGAGGGGCTGCTCTGGACACAACCAAAGRATATTCTTGAATTAGTTGGACCCCTGCAGAAAGGGCATCCTCCAGAAAAGAGGGGGCCCAAGGGCTCTCTAAAGCTTCATCCCATCAAAATGTAGGAAAGCAGAAGAGGCCAACTCTGCTGTCTCATGCCAAGGAGAAGAAAAATCATCCCCAGTACTTTATGGAATCCACTTGTCCCTTTTTTATTCTAATATCTCATCATTTGAAGAATTCATTTTGCAGCCTGCTCTCGTACTGGCTGTGGAAGAAACTCTTGAGCAAATCACATGAGAGRCCCCTCTTTTCCTGTCCTGCAGCATGAATTGTTAACACAAGATCTGTTCAGACATGTATAAGGCTCTTCCTGAGAAAGAATATCCACACGTGGTTCTATCCACAAGTGGCTGATCCTGAGTAACTTATTTCAGCACAACTTGATTTGGAGACAAGCTCTTCAGGACAGAAAACCTGTCATCAAGAAGACTTAAAAACAGATGACTGAGAACTTTCCCCCAACCATTTTCTTGATTAAACAGGCATTTCCATTTTAAATTGGATGGAAATCCAGAATATTAAGCATTTAGTTTTCTGACATAAACTCAGCATTTTTTCATCAAAACTGTTTTGATTTCTGCTGATTAGAAATCCTTCTTTTCAGTAGAATCAAGAGAGTTATGCTGTGTGTGTGCTGCCTTCACCTCTGTGGCAGCCTGTTATCACCTGGGAGGATCCACACAGCAGGCAGTGTGAACCAGCTCAGCTGACAGCAGGGCTGTGGCCAAACTGAAAGAGAAAATGCAGACCTGTAAACAAAGAGTCAGAAACGTTTGGGATTTATCCTCTGTGTCCAAGCAGGGAGGCTTGGTTACTATTGAACTACCTGACTTTTGCCGTGTGGCTGGATGTAATTCAGCTTGGGAGCATGGTTTGATGGATGTGGCTTGTCTGTGCAGCTTAGCTGAACTGGGAGAAAGGAAAGGAATAGCCAGTGGAGTAGGTACAGGACTCATAAATGCTCCCAGAGCAGAGCAGGAGTAGTGTCTTGGGAATCGCTGTTTAAGAAGTCCCAGATTTCTGAGGACGAGCAAGCAAAAATAAACCCTCAAGTCTTATTTTAGACGTATGAGGAAATATCCTAGAGCTCTGCCCATGCCATTTTGAATTAGAAAGTTGTTCTCAAATAAGGTGTAATGGAAACCCAACCTTAATGAAAGCAAACAATACCTTGTGTTTCACAGCCTGTCACTTGGCTTGGGCRCTAACTGAGAGAAAGGCACTGAGACATTTCTCACAGAAACAAATTTAGTCTACATGCAACATAATACTGACAGAAATACACCCACTCCTACCATTCTCTCCTTTACAGATGTATTATCTTTCTCTTTTTTCTTTCAGGATTAACAAGACAAAACCAGAACAACTTTTTGTTCCACACGCCTTCGATCTACCTGTTGTTGTAGGTCTGCATACACGGATGTGAACTTTAAATTAGCAGGAGAGAAAGCAATAAAGTGAAAGATGTTTGTTTTTGATGAGCAGCAGAAGTAGAGCCAAGACAAGACTTTCTGAGGAGATGCTCTTGCCACACGTGTCAAAGGGGTTTGGACAAGGACCCTCTGGCTGAGCCTTGTTCCCATTTAATTGGGAGCTGCTTCACCCACGGGCAAGTGCTGGCCTTTCCCAGAGCTGCCACATGCCCAGCCATCTGCTGTCAGCCCAGATTGCCACAGCACTGATGTTGTCTGAGGAGGCAATAGCTKCTTTATAATTCTCTGCAGGTTCCTGCTTAAGGCACTTGTTTAACTTGCTTGACCTTAGACCCGGCCTTAAATTTACTGACAGGTTTATAGAGACTGAACCTSTCAAAGCTCGGAGTAACTCAATGGTTTTCACAAAACCTCACCTCCAGGAGTCATGTGAATTTTATGTGATTCCCTCTTTTACAAAGTGTAGACTTAATAATTACCATGATTTTGGGAAAAAGCTGAAAACAAAAAAGATCATTGCATTTTAAAGACACAAAACTAGGTGACCCATGAAATACACCATAATTAATTTCAAACAAAGGAACTACTTATACTATTAAAAAAACCCAAAAAACAACAAACAAACAAAAAAAYCCCTAAAGTTTGTGGRGCACCTGGCTTGTAGGTGCCAAAGCTGTTATGCTATATCTATAAAAAGGATGATTTGTTCCCACAGAAAGACAGTCCCTCAGAGAGACAGGCTGAGCTGCTTCCCCAGAGCTGTGTGCTCAGCAGAGCCCCAGCAGCATTTGAGCAATTTAGCACTTTCCAGGAAACCAGACAAACTGACACAGCCTGTTTATTTCCTCTTTCTTTCAGTACTCCCACGCTGGTGCCTCTGTAAAGGAAAATATTGATGGATCTGAAATATGTACGACATAGGCTCAGAGTCCATGGCAGTCACCCCCTAGCAAGCTGTTTCTGAGGCTGTTTTCTTGGGTGAGACTGTGAATTATTCTCTTTCTCTTACTCCTTTTTTTTTTCTGTGTATCTGAGTTTGCCCTCTGTTAGGGTGCTTAACAACTGCAATCACCTATACMATGGAGGAAGAAATAGGAAAGTTCACTCTACAGTAAGATGTTCACAGAAGATTTCAAGATTTAATAAAAAAAAAATTTCCTGCTTAAAAAAAAATTAAATTATTATGGTCAGCCTGTCAAGTTTTTAAAATTTCACTGAAGATTCTGATGATCCATTTAACTTCTAGGGACTCTGAACCTTAATCTCAAAATCACCCCTTCCACTGGGTGATTAATGCCAAGAGAAGATTTTAAAACTCACTAGGGAGAGTTTAAAGTGATAAAAAAAAGGAGCTGGAAGATTGCTCATGGAGGCCAAAGTGAGCGCATCTCATCCAACCCTTTTGTGCCAATGTTTTCTGGGAGCAAACAGAGAATTTTCCCTTTGGAGGACTTGTTTAGCACTGGGCATCATCCAGCAGAGGCCACAGCAAAGTCATTCTGTAACTTAACAGCAAGAAAATGGTTTGTGGCATCTCTAATAGTGCAAAATTCAATGAAACAATAATGAAACTTGCTTTTTTACAACACATGAAGAGAGATGATTTATTTTAGTTATGACTGGAGGGAGGGAAGTGTTGAAATCTTCCAGTGTTAACCTGCATTCTATGCTCAACCTTAATTTGGTCAGGAAGAAAGAACACAGCAATGTATATATGGTGCATAGACAGCAATCTTATTTTTCCTTTCAAAAATTAATCCCTTTTCACTTTCATGTAAAATTTGCAGCAACCAAAAACATTTCAGAAACAGCCTATTCCTGCAATTCCCTTTTCTTTCAGAAAGTACATTCCTTTGTGAAAATACCTGGTAAAAATAATGGCTTCACCTTCAAGGTGTGTTAGATCACAGTTGGAAGCCAAAGATCAGACACATCCACCTGAAAAACACTTTGAAACCCCAGCAGAGATACTTTAACATCCAGAAGGGACAGTGATTCATGTGGCTGCATTTTCTTTTCCCATTGTATCCCCGTGTATTCACCTGTTAGGCTTCCCTGTTCCATCTCAACTCTAAGACCTCAATTAATCAAGACCCTGAATTTACTTCCTGGCAAATGTCCCRAGGCAGAGGGCCCTGTGGCTCTGCAAGGCACAGCCAATGATTGCTTTAATTTGCAATATTTTGCAGCAAATTCACACATTCACCTTGAGACCAGTGAATTTCTAAAAATGAAGGCAGGTCTAGCAAAAGATTTGATCAGGGGGTTTTGTTTATACCTATTTTGATAAATGAAACTGCTGAATAATCCTCCCTCAAAAAAAAAAAAAAAAAAAAAAAAAAAAAAAAAAAAAAAAAAAAAAAGCCCCCCAAAACGGACAACAAAGTAGAAATGGGGTTTGAGTCTGTGATTTCGCCCTGCCCTGTTTCACAGGTGAGTCAGTTCCTGTGCTTTCCTCTTGCCCTCAGAGTTTCCTGTTCCAGACAGRATGATTTTCACAAACCATCATAACCATCCTCTCCAAGAGAACAAACCACACCRTGTGTGGGGAACAGAGTCTGAAAGGCAGTTCTGGGGAAAAGACTGAATGAGGAGGAGGAAGAAAAAGCTGAAGAATAAGAATCCATATGAGTACAGAATTAGGAAGGGGGAGAGACAGAGAGCAAAAGATCAGAAAGTGTACAAATGTCAGAAGTGRCAAAAGGGCATTAATGAAACTCCAGGATGATTGCAGGGGTGATATATTTGAGGTAGGAACAAAGAGCTGTGAAGGAAAACCTGTCTTCTCATCCTGTCCTTCGCCTTCTGTTGCAAGAAATAAAACTGACACGAAGGAATGTCATCTGTTTGCTTCTCCTGCCCTGTCCCCTAAGGCTATGCACCCACATGAAGGGTCTCCAGCTATTAATCTAATTTTCAGCCCAAATTTTAGTCTCCTAAGTCAGATCAATCTTACGTAGGGCTTTTGGCAGGCATCTGAGAAGAGGTATTGTGTGAAAAATTTGAATTATCACCCTGAGTGATAGTAATGATGGTAGACAGCAGAAAACCCACTGCCWTCACCTCTCTGTCCTGTCCTCTGGAGACTTTGCAGCAATGAGGAGCTGCTGCTCTGCTCTACATTGGGAGCATAAATATTTCCTGAAGGGAAAGGAAAAATCTGTAGGCAAATATAATCCTTGTTACTCTGAGGATATATACAAGCAAATGAAGGGGAAAACAGGAACATTGGAAGAATATTGCACTCAGCAGGACATACCACCACAAGGGGGTAAGAGTGAAATTGTGCTGTAAAAAACTTACAAAAAAAATTCTAAAACTATAAGAAAAGTTGGGTTATGCAGAACTCTAGCTCATATCTCAGCAGTATATTATATTCCACCGTCTTGTTTTCCCTTTGGGTGTCTATTTGCATTTAAACCAGCCCAACATCTGGTGGAGGACAGCATTGCATGTTTCAATTCCTCCGCTTGGATGGAATCACTTTAGAATAAATGAGTGCCTGAATGCACTGCATCGGGAGTTCAGTGATTTGTGTGGTTGGGTTTTACACATTCATTTGGAGAGACAAGCGGGATTTGAAGCAGGTGATGAGGGAAGAACTGCATATATGGCTAACTCAACATGTTCAGCATATTCTGAATATAGGAAGAAGAATGAAAATCATGGTGTGTTGCAAGCTAGATAAGAAAACTTTAAACGCATGTCTCTGTGATAACAGAATAGCTTTGAGGRGCACTGCTGGTAAATCACAGGAACCACACAAACAAGGAATAAATGGGTAATGTTTGTTAATACCATGCCAACTCTCTGGACACCCAGAATTCTATTTGCAACAATGCTGTTTCTAGCTCTCTCTTTTCTATAAACACAAACAATTTGTTCAGCTTCTCTGCCTGTCTTTTGTGTTGGATTTCTAACAAAACGCCCTTAGTCCTGGCAAGTCAAGCAAGATGCATGGTGACATGCCAGCTTCCCTGAAGCATCTTAGGGACTACCAATTGCACATCTGTTCACCTGCACATAATCCACTTAGGTTTGTGTGCTGCAGACTGTGGCATTCACTTACCCCTCATGTGTTTCCAGCATAGTCCCTGATACCCAGAGCAGAACTAAACCATGTCCCATCTCTCTTCATGATCTTGAGTTATTTGTGAGGCTGACTCAACAGATAAGATTTTATCTTAAGTAGAAACAACCTGGATGTTAATTAAAAAGTAATCAACTCTCTTAAATGAGGAGATGGAGTTGCTGTTGCAAAGATATGAGGGCTAAGAGCATGGTGTGGAGAACTCTAGACAGAATAACCTACGAGGGAAGCAATGCATGGAGTCCCTGAAGAGGGKACAGCTGGCAAGCAGAGTCAAGAATTTAGGTCACCAATTGCGTATAATAAAAAAAACCCTAAACCATCCCAAGGTTTCAACTTTTCTTGAAAACCTACTTACATGTTAAATTGGAATATTTACTTTCCTCAAACCAAGATAGTACCTGTTCTTCCATTATAAGCAATTTAATCCTTATTGGAGATTACCTGCATCCTTTGACAGGCTTTTGCCCAGATGTTTATATGGTTTTTGAACCACCCTCTGGAATGTCTCATGTCCTCCTAGTGATCTTATAGCCCAGCATCTTTTGAAGGAAATGCAGACAATTGAGATAGCAGCAGGCAGCTGTACAGAGCCGTCTAAGCTCATTCTGGGGCTGGACCACATCTAGCTCAACTTCAGTGATATATTGAATGTATGGCCAAGCAATGGACCCCTCCTTCTCTCAGAAAAACAAGAGAAAAAAAGAAAAGTAGAACAGGAGAAATGGAGGAGTGTTCTGGTTCAGCAACTTGATGTCTGACCAGGTAGCAGCTACATCAATTAGAGCAGAGCAAAGCAGAAAACTGTGTAGAGCCATCTGAGAGTTTTGCAGTCTCCCTTTCCCTAAGAAATGCCTCAATTCCACAGGGCACAGAGCTACAGCACAGAGCTACACTGAAAAAGTCAGGAAACAAGTTTCAAATTATTCTTTTTCAGACACACTGATTCATTTTCTGTGCTCAGATTTTATGGATGACTCAAAACCAAAATCACTGAGAAAACATGTTTCAGTTGAATGTTTCTGATGAGCAGCAGTAGTCTTGCTTTCACTGTCTAAAAATGACACCTCTTTAGACACATCTCTCCAAAGAAGATAGGGTAACTTGTTGCTTTTTTTCCTTATTATTGCAGAAGCAAGTGTCCCTAGAGCTTTTCAGCGCCAAATCTCTTACTTCCCAGGAAAAAAACAAGCATAATCAAAACCAAACAGTATAAAAAAAATACTGCATGGCACGATGCACTAACGGTATAATTTGCTGGTTTGATAGTTACATTTCTTTCTTTGTGGAAATGGTATTTATGGGTCATAGGGCAGTTGCTTTTATTTTACTCCTGTCTATTTGATTTCAGTGAGATTTTGCATGTAATGCTTTGCACCAGAGAGGTGCTGTATGGCCTGTGTCTCAAGCAGTTAGGATAAAAAAAAAAAAAAGATGATCAGGTGATGTTAATTCCTTGGTAGATGTGACAGATAAATGGAAAAGCCTTGAGTGTCCACACTGATAAGGGGTCTGTCATGCCAGGGAATAAGGAAAAGTGCAATATTCCTGGAAGTGCTTTAAATTGCATTTTCATTCTGACCTACTTTTCCTGCAGTTTTAAAGGTTTGCTTGGTGATGACAAGGGTGAAACTAAGAGTGACTGATAAGAAATCTAGCTTAGGAATATTGAGTGTATCTTGTCCTGGTGGCTCTAACTGAAAATAATGCCCGATTTACTATAATTCTCCGTTCATATTTATTTAGTCCTATTGCTGTAAGTCTTACTCTGAGCATCATCTGCAGGAGCCCGGCAAAGATTGCAAATAACACTTCCTTAAAAAAAACCAAAACTTTCATAGTAGAAGTTGTCCAACTTTAGCCATGGGAATCCCTTTAAAATGGGATTATTGGTGGTGCAGGATTGTCTGTTGGGCCTGGTCTTTTATCAGTGATGACTGATAACCTTCTCTAGGATCTTGTATGACATGAGTGTCCAGATATTCTCTCTCCTTCCCAACATTCAGAAGTATAAATTTCCAGAGCATTCCAGCTGCTGACCACAGTCCCAGTTCATTCCATAGGACTCCAGACACTTCCATACTTCTCTGCACTGGAAACCATTTCATCCCATATCCCCTTTTCTATTCAATATGAGAGAAAGAAATGCACTTTCTAGAACATTTCACAAGGCTTGGCCGATCTCTCACAACCCTTTGAGGTGCCTTCTGACCCTTGAACAAATGAAAYACCCAAGTTTGACACTAAAGAGAGGCAGAACAAATTTAGGTCTTTGGCTCCAGCTCCACTACATTGTGAGCCACCTCGCAGGGCTGCTGTTGAGTTCCAGCTGCCTGTTTGTGCTCAAGCTCAATAGAATTTTTTGGGAAGAACATGGCTCTATTCCAGCTTTAAGAAAATAAGAAAAACTGACAGGCATCCAGCAGTCAGTCATGCTGGAAAACTGGATGGGAAACAAGTCCTTTGTACATGGGATAGTCCCAGGCAAAACTGCAGGTTCAAGTCTGSTATTGCAGTTTCTTGAATCAAAGCAGGGGAAACACATCCTAAGGATAAAATACAAATGAGAACAGTGAATAGGTTCCCTAAGATATTGCACACCAAATCCCAGCAACCAGAAAAAGAACCAATAGGTTGTTTCCGTTTCCTTATCTTGTCCCTGCATAGCCACCAAATCGGTTCCTGCTGTGTTCAGCGACTTCCTCTAYGTCTTCGACATCTACAGGAATTGAGGTTCTCTACAGCTTTTGATTCACTTTTAAATTCCAATTCCAGGAAGCATAATTTTGTATATCATCTCCATTAAACGAACTGGGCTACAATTCAGTCAGGACTTTCCAGTTCTAAGTACTTAAGCTGATGGTTTCAGACAGTTTACAGACTATAACTTGGGGTTACCAAGAAGCTTAACACCTGCATTTATGTAATTATTTTTTGGCTATGCTAGACTTTCTCAGGGAGAATATTCCAAATATGTGTATGTCCTTAAAAAGTCTTTTAAAATAACCCCAGCTAAATGAGCTCTCAGGGATATATGGAAAAATTAAAAATATATAATTTATTTGGTGGGGTTTTGTGTGGTTTGCTTTGATTTTAAACCTTCAGATAATGCTGTGGATAGGAGTGTTATTAAAGGAAACAAAACTGTGGCCACRAAGTACTTGTGTACCAGAATAATGAAAGATATAAATTTGAGTGGACTAACATCCACAACATTTACACTGCTTGAATAGTAGATAGATAAGCATTATAAAATTAGAACACTTCCTTAAACAACTGCATTATATGGAAACATTCCTACTGAGGTACAAATTGGCACTGTAAAAAGAGCAGCAGGTGCTAAAGCAAATCCCACACTCATTTATTCAAGATGAAAACTTGCCAAACCACATACATGTCAAATTTGCTGCTCCCAGTAATACTGGGAACTGTACTATTAAGGGCTGACTTTCACAGGCAGAGAAATGTGGAKAAAAGAAACCCTGTGCTGTTTTCCTGCAGTCAGGCACAGCCAGTTGGACATGCAGTAAAATGAGTGTGTTCCAAGTGTGAAGTGCTGACCGTTTGTTGAGCCCCATGCRGTGCCAGGCACTCCTCCAGAACCAGGGAGTGTAGTAAAGTGATTATGGGATTCTTTGACTGATGGCTCCATCACATGCCTGAGATTCATGGCTCACATAGCCACGCTTCAGTGATGGGTAGTGGTGCGTCTGCAGAAAATGAAGAGGAATTTGCATTTTAATGTGGCTCAACCAACAGCGGAAAAGGGTTAAGGCCAGTCATCTTAATTTGCAGTGTGCAAAATTAGTGCCTGAAGACAATAGCCACAGCCTGATGCCATGTGTGCTGATTTAATATGGCATCTGAGCCTCTACTGTGGAAAAATCCTCTGTGGTCTGGTTAAACCACATACCCTCAGGCTCCCTAACTTTTAGGTATCTGTTCACACTGACTCTCGGCTTTCTGCTATTCCCTTTCACTGTTTCTTCTGTTGCCTTTGGCTATCAGCTTGCTGTGTGCTTTAAAAAGGCARCATTGCCTCTAAGGATATTTCAGGCTTTTCTTCTTTGCAAGATTAGACAACCTCCACTCTATTCCTCAGCCAGAGGAAAAAGGCTACCCTTTTAGCCYTTCCATCCTTTTAAGGACTAATATCCCCTTGTTCCTCTTATTTACAGTGGCCATCAGTGCAACACTTTAAGCACTCTCTTTTAAGCATACAAAGATTTTAACACCACTCACCTAGATTCTAAAATAGTGTTTCACCCTGCTGCCTTATGTGAAAGAACTTGGATTTTAATGGCTAGCTTCTCTCCCTTGCCAAAATCCTCCTGAATCTTTCCTGAGGAGATTTCCTTTCCACATTGCTTGTTCATTGGGTTCTGCAGCTTCCTTTCAGAYAGATGAAATGGGCTGTGCCTTTCAGCACTGCAGTCCAGTTGGCCATGAAGGAGGCTCCAGAGGCTTTTGGGGTGGAGCATTTTGTCATAAGCAAACCATAGTTATGGAAGCCATATTTCTGTTTCTTTCACACAAGTGATAAATCATGAGAATSCAGCTGTCTTCCATGTAAGTCATAATATTTAAAGTAACGTAGCTTATAGATACTGAGAATGTCCCTGAAGTTGCCCATGGACTGGTCCTAGTGAGAGGAAGATATCTACTCTTTTTTCAGAGGTTAGGTTCTAAGATACRGCAATATTTCTGTGACTTGTTGAATCATAGCAAAAAAACCCRCAAACACCAAAACTGGAGTATCAGATGACAGTCAAGAATGTGTTCTAATCACTGTCCTTCCCTCCCTCCACTTCTTGAAATCAACAAAAGTTTGAAAATTATAAGAACAGAGGCAAGCACTAAGCATAAGAGAAGCCAAAGAAAAGATTCCAATGCCATTCCCCTTCCAGTGTTCAGATGACTAAGAAAAAGACTTCTAAAAGCAAAATATTCCTCCCTCTAGGCTAGTTTACATGAGCAAAAATCCCAGACCTTTGAAACCACAYAGAAAAGCATTAAAGCAAATGAATTGATGCAAGACCAGAGAAAAGAAGCCTGGTTCCTGCTGCTGCAAGTGGGAGAGCTCTGGAAACTGTCTCATTATGTTATCAATATTGATCCTGGAACCAGTCAGGATTTTCCCTTTGCTAGTTCTTCTGAGAGGCTTTTCCAGAGCTCTCTTCTGCTGGTTAGCAGTTTTCTCCCACTTACGAGYCTAAATTATTATCTTTATTTTGCCATTGCTTTGCTCCTGCCCGCTTTACTTCTCTGCTTCACAGCTTCTTCCAAATAAAACCACCATCCTGGATCTTTATCAACTGGCAGTTTGAGACAGATTTCATTTCAGGCCTGGTCTAGGGCCCATTTAAGTCAACAGGAGCCTCTGTTGAGTTCAGTTTGCTTTCCAAGTGGGCTTTTATGGGCTATCCCTGTAGTCAGCTGGATGTAAGAGGTCTATGTTGATAAAGCACTGTGCCTAACAAAATTACACTGTGACTTACAGACTGCAGAATCCCTCATTTGCCAGCTTTTGTTGGTCAGCTGAGGAAGGACAGGCAGGGAGGCAGAATATCCAGCATTTCATTAAGAAGTGGGATCACACAGRCACAAAGGAAAGGCAAAACTGAACAGCAAGTGCAGTGCAACACTTCCTTGTGAAGGCATTATGGTGACATTACCTTGGAATTATTTTACTGGCATTTGTCTTCATTTCACTCCTCTGCTTGCTTGGGAACTGCACAAAACCAACATTCTTGGGAAGAAAAACACACAAATGCTTTTCCTGATGTTCTTTTCATACACACACACACATACTTTTTTTTTCACTACCTGGAAGAGGGAAATCCTCTCATTCTCCCAAGGTGACATTACAATCGATTATATTTGACTATTTCAAAAATGTAGGGCTATTTGATTGTTATCAAATACGCAAGGGGTCCCTCATCCTAGCTTTTTACAGTTTTTCTTAAGTGTCACCACACAAAGCCATATTTTACAGTTATAAAGCAATCATTTGACTTGTAGTGATAAAATCATTATACCRTAAGAGGTCAAAAAAATACACTTTTACAAGTAAACACATCTATGGTCAGTGAATTGGCTGATCACCAGACTGCAGAAAGTCAAATGATGATCCATGGAGAAAAATTAGTCACATAATATAAAGCAACAGATGTTAAAGAACTGTAAAAGTAACTTGAGACACAAACAACCTCTGGGAAAAAGATTGACTCAGTTTAGGATTTAGAATGACCTAAACCCAACACAAGAGAAGGGAAAAGTGGAAATGGTGTGAGCTGGAAGACCACAGTGGTGAGTTAAGCCCCAGAAACTCAAGGACACAAAATCCACACTAACCCAAAAATTCCTCAGCAGTTTTCCCAGAAGAGTTAGGATTATTTGCTCCCTTCCTCTGTAACTCCACACTCAGCTAAGGAGTTGATTTAACTATTTAAATGTTTGCAATCATTAACCTTTCAATAAAAACACAGCTTCAGATTATTAAGCTCATTAGCCTGTAACAAATGAAGCTTTTGAACATTCCAGGGAGCAAAATATAACTGGATTCAGARAGCAATTAGATGCATTTGGAGAGGATGATAGGTCTCCTGAGGACTTCAGCACAGAGATGTGGATACAGTCCCTGATCCAGGAGGTCTCTAGGCTGCAGGGTGGTTGGTTTTACTGAGGGAGCACCAAACTTGTTTTTCTGGCTTTTACTCTCTGTGTTACTCTGTGGCCTCTGGGTCAGGTGGTTCTTTGATCTGAGCCACTGCAGCTGTTCTTATGTACTATTAATGCATGGCCAACAGCACACAGAGCCAAAGCAGCTGAAAGAAAGCAGCAGAAAGCTCTGCTTTGCACCTTATAAACTGAGCAGAGCAATGGTACAAGCACTAGAGCTGAAGCTCCACACAAGTCCTGCTGTTGATCAAAGAATGAATGTTACCCAGCATGGAATATAAAAGCTTGGTAAGCAGCAGCTGATCCCAGAGTAATTAGCAACCATAGCTGTAACAAAGCATCACAAGTCTTTGATTTTCATCCTCGTTGTTTTTCTTCCGTATCTTTCTTTTTCTTGGGGGTACCCTTGAAACAGATAGATTTGCATTACTACACCTCATAAAGGACCAGATCTCAGTGCCTTGCAATCCTAGGCTGTGTCAGGAAGGAATACTTGGCTGTATCACCTTGCATWTGACAATTTCAGAACGTGTTGCTTTCTTGGAGGATCACTCTTCTTTTCAAAACTCTTTACAACATTTTCAGGACACCACTCCTCCCTTCCCCCGAGGATCTCTCTCAGGACCAAAGCTTCACATGCACAGATTTCGACACTGCTGCATGCTTTTCAGGAACCTGCTTCAAATATCAGCAATGCGCTTACAGGTGAAACTTTCAATTGTCAGATGGCGCAGTTGCCTGGCAGACTGAAAACAACACCAGAAGAATAGGGAGCTATTCAAGCTACTTCTATGATTAGTGAGAGGTAAACAACATAAATCCACTTCCAGCGTAGTTTTTATTCCAGTTTTCATGCTTGCCATGCGCTCTACAAATTTCATATCTTCAGTCTTGTGTGCTCTTAATGCCCCAGAGTAACGTTATTGCTCAAGTAAACGCTAAATCTCAAGGAGCCACTCAAAATCACCGAGCTGACTGCACATCTGTTTTATCCCAAAGAAAGTTAAGGAAGAGGAAAATAAAGAAATGAAACATTTTGTTCTGGATCATTCAGCCTGAGCTGTGTTTACTGAACTGCAGCTGTGTGCCTGAGAAAAATGTTATCCTCCTTAGAAGCTGGGGTAATCTTTACTGTCCATGCTGCCACTTGGATCTAAGGCTGAGAAGCATTAGTGCAAGAGGCCTCTGTACTATCAGGCCAAGAATGGCTGGGAGCATGTTCATTCTGACAGGTTTTCATTGGCAAACCCAAGCCACTTACATGAAAGAAGRTCTGTGTCCTTCAATTTTCTCTGTGGGGCCAGTATTGATGCCACACGTGCCAGCCAGGGCCAGAACAAAAAGCAGGCTCATGCTTGTATTCTGTTTCAACATCATCATCTTATGGAAAGCTCGATTTAGCTTTCTGAGGCTTCAGATTTTATGTATTACTGCATGAATTTCYGACTCTGTCCCCACCCAACTCTGATTGTGCAGATGGTCTCAAACAAAGCGATGTTGCTTTTACGACTCTGTAGTCACATCTGGGCTGCGACAAACTACTGCACAGGTAAGGTTTAGGAGTAATACTAGGGGCCTTCRGTGTTTTGGGGGTTTTCTCCCTCTCATTTCCTGAGATTTCATCTGAGGAGACAATGGTATTGTTGATTTTAAAAGGGCAGATTTCACAAGCAGATTAACATGCTCCATATGTCTGGCCAGTTTGTTGAAGAGCCCAAAATGTGCATCTGTTAAATATAATGAACAAGGAATGATAGATGATGTCTCTCACTCCCAAGCTTGTAATTAACCAGGAGGGAGAGGCTGCGGGGTAAAGCGTRGGGAAAGCATCCTTCATTCACAAACCCTCAATGCAGAGATGCCAGTTGTTCAAAAGAGGTTTTAACATCTCTGACAAGAGGACAGCAAGGGAATGGAAAAGTAAGCAAAACAGAGAACTGGAAGGGCATTTTAACATTGTGTTAGTCAAATGAGTGGATAAATGATGACTGTATAGTGGATGGCAGGGGGAGGGTTATAAACATTACAGAGACAATTGCAGCTAAATGAGGTGTATCCCAGGCAGCTGTCCTGATGCATTAGGAGGCTGTTTTCAAAAGAAAAGATTATCCCATCAACATTAAAACAAAACACAATAAAAAGATCATCTCGTCCATACAGCTCACACGCCATGAATAACTCAGCAGCATGTGAGTGAAACCCTTCCAGAGGCAGGCTGTGTTCTGTCTRCCTCCTTTTGGGCATTATTTTAGCATGGATGTGCTCCCTCTGTAAACCTTAATTATCAAAGCACAATATGAGCAAGCTAGCCTGCCTTATTTATTGGGGCTTTGGTCTTTCATGCCTCTTTGATTTATATGTGACAAATCTGAGAGTCTCCATTGCTGGCCCAGCCCCATTGGAGGGATTTTGTTGATGACTGTCTAATTGTATTTCTCTTATCCCCAAAATTATTGGTATCTTTTCAAGGTCCCTTTTCTTTTTTTATTTTTTTTTCCCATGCATATAAATATCTGAGCTTTCTGCATTTCTTGAGTAGAAATTTCCAGTTGGCTGATGTAAATGCAGTTGTGTCCAAGGAAACAATACTCACGTTAAAACTAGCAGTGCTTGTTTTGTTACTATTAACAATATGTTGAGCTACTCCAGAGTATTTTTCTCCAGTGTGCTTTGGATTGCATTATTTCACAGGCAAGGAAACTGAGGCAGAGGGAAACACAACATCATGCCCTGGAAAAGAGTGCCACAGATAAAATACTATTGAAGACTTAATTGTAGTGCACTGACCTGTCCAGAAGCATTGCCTTTCTTTGGCACATGGGGAAATTRTAGCCTAAACCACTGTGATTGCTACTTCAGTGTAAAATTCTTCCTTCTGAAACCAAGCTCATAACCAATATTCTTTCATGTCCTTATTATACTAGAAGCCTCAACAGTGCTGACTTCAGRCAATTGAAAGACTGGGTCTTCCCCATTTTATTAACTGATGGATGCTGGCAGAGGGTTTTTGAGCCACATTTCTTTTCTAGTAGTCAGTAGATCAATAGTGATCCATGGTTCTGCCTCAGGTGTTCCACAGAATGATTGCAGATCCCTTTTAACCACCAAAAAACTATGTCTAGACATAGCAACACAAAATCAAAATAAAGGAAGAGGCAAAGTTTCACTTGACTGAAAGTGAAATCTATTCTGGCACAAGATGGTACATGGTGTTTTTCCTAAAACATTTCACTTGCTACAGAGTGAGAGTTAGTTCTCTCAAAGATTTTTAAACTGCTTATCCTCCTAGGAGTGCTGAGAGGTAGGAGGCAGAGACTCTGCCACTGCACAGCCCATCACATTGGAAAAGAATGAGAACTACCTGCTGTTTACTGCTCTGACAAGAGAGAGCTGTGTCAGAGAGTGTTGATCTATCCCTCCGAAATGACAAGGCAGTCTGGAGCAGAGGAGCATCTCAGTGGGATGGACTGCATAAACATAAACACAGTTTGCATAAACACAGTGCAGCTTTCTGTGAGCATTATTGCTGCTGTTTGTGCTGTGGTAGCAGCCAGATGTGCTCCAGGGCACCCTGCTCTGCTGTGCACATTGCAGCCTTCTCATGGAGTAAGAACCATCTCTGTCCCCAGGACACTGCAGCCAGGTGGGCAAAGGGAAACACAACAGCTGAGGAATAAAGAAAAGCTGGCATGTGTTCTGAGGAGACCATTTAGGATAAAGCTCAATTCAGAAGGAAAGTGTTATAAACCAACTTGTAAAAATGTTGCATTTTCCGTCAAAAAAGGTGTCCGACTGTAGAAAAAACTGGCCCAGATGGATATGGAAGGTAAAGTAATGGAGCCTTCTCCAAAGAGCTGGTGAGCAGCAGCTGCAGCAGGAGAGATGATTCCCAAGCGGATTGTTCTCCACCAAGCTGGTTGGCTCCCCCCTTTGCAAGTGTCCTGTGCAGCAAACACAGCAGGCTCCCTGCAGCCTCATGCCCAGCTCCACCTCGTCCTTCTTTGGGTGCCCAGACAGCATTTGGGCTGTGATGATACAAAGACTGTGCCCAGCAGAATGGGCTGGAAAGAATGGGCTCTGTGTCCCTTCCAAAATGATGCCAAAGTGCTGACCTCCACTGCTGACTTTTAGAAGTCCCTTTAGGAAAGAGCTGACATAGGGAAAACAGCAGAAATGAAAGTCTGGCATCATTTTGGAAAGAATGATAGTGGCAGTGAAGGAGAGAGTATTTAAATCTGAAAAGAAAAAGGAAGCATTTTTCTTCTGACTGAAAATGGGCTTCTAGCTACAGTCCACTGTCCCCTGCAAGGGGAGCTCCAGAGGGTGTTGCCAAAAGCACATAAGGAAAATCTCTCACCTGTCTGGGGAGTAGAGCAGCTGAACTGCTTAAGAACAGGAAGGATCTTGGCCTCACCATATTCTGCCTTTCCACATAGCTGGGTGGGGGGAAAGGGAATTGCTTTCTCCATTGCATATCCTTTGAAAATGGTAATTTTCCTGTAGGATTGCCTTCATCAAAAAATTCACCTGAAACAATTTTCTTTCTCTGTGCCCCTCTGCCCCAGTTTCTCTCCCTGTTTTCAGCAGCTGAATATGAAATCATTTCAACATTGGAACAAAACTGATTTCTTTCTTTCTCTTATTTTTAGAAATAAAATCTTATAATTGATTTGATGAAAGCTTCTGTTTTACAAGGAAATTAATTCCTCCTCCAAGCCCACTTCATTTAATAGCAGACACTAGAAAAATACTCATTCCCTCCAAACTTGGCAGGTGCCACCAGAAGGTGAGAAGGAACAACTATTGCTTTCAATAATTTTTTTTTTTTTTGAAATATGCTATGTACATGGAAACACTTCTTCATCCATCAATTGAAAAGTTCATTTCTTCCTGTTCCCCTTCACCCCACTTTCAGGGCTCCCGAGCCAACTGACTGTGCAATGTAACTGACTTTGGTATAAATAAGAGCTGAGGAAATGGAAGAAATTAAGAACTCCCCCTAAGAACCCTAAGGCTAAGTATCACCCTCCTATTTGTTTTCTTTGTATACTAGCTTAATACTTTTTCTCAGCTGGGTACACAAGCTAATATAGTACATAATCAGGGGGAAAGTATCGCCTTGCAGAAATCTCATTTCTTATCACGCTTGAAGTTTCAGTGGATACTGGAAAAACTTTACTTTTTTCATCGTATGTGGGCAGAATAGGAATGAAATGACACAAATGAATAAATATTTTCAGGAACAGGGTCTCATTTGTACTAAGGACCATAAGCACTAGAAGTGAAAGGAGACTGAATCTTCTTCTTCCACCCCGTGTATGCTATCCTGTTGGTGAAATCTGAGAGATTTCCATGAAAGAACTCAGCCAATGCACAAAAACCTTCCTTGGTGTGCATTTAGTGATGGACAATCACAGCCCACCTGGAGCATACATTTGCCAATCACAGCAATGGTGTGAAACTGTCTCCTTTTTTAAAATATGTGTTTTACCCCCCTCTACAGGGCCCATCCTTTTTTGTGTGATTGGTGGATCTGCAGGACTCATCTGTCTGGATTGCCTGGGACTGTGTCAGGGTCTGCAGGAATTCAGCCTGTGAATAATAACCTACTCACAGAGAGCCTATCTATCCAAAATGGGTCAGGAGTCTAACAGAGTGCAGGTCTCAGAGCAATCCCCTTTAGCCAGCTGATTTTCACAATTCACCAACTCATAATTTATCTGTGGTTAAAAAAAAAAAAAAAAAAAAAAAAAAAGAGAGAAAAATGTTTGGATAAAGACACATTAGGAGAGAAGCTGGTTAATCAATATAGCTCCTATCCTTTCAGAAGTCTTTTAAAAAGCTGTAAATATCATAACAGAAGAAGGCAATTTGCTAAAAAAKGACTTAGCTTGAATCAAATATTCATCAGCTTGAGTAGAAATTGATAAAACATAAACCGCRCAATCGCTGTCCTCCAAACCAAACCTCTTGACTCTCCTTCACTCTCAGCTGTGTTGCAGGGCAGACTGAGCTCAGCCAGCCACATCACCTGGCTTGTGAACAAATTTGTGCACTGATCAGCCAGTTATCTAAATTAAATGAAAGTCTAAGATGAAAAATGGGATTTAGGAGAAAGAACAAAAACCAAGGTGAGAAGTCCTTTTACTTCTTCAATCAAAAACCTCCTTGTTTATTTTTTTTGTCTTTGGTGCTTTCTATGTTAGACAGTAAACATGCCTCCCTCCATGGTGGCAATTTCTGCCTCAGGGCTGCACTCCAGGGTCAGGACTGTCTTTGTCTCTCTTGGGGGTTTTGTGCAGGGCCCTGGGTAACACCGGTGAGTTTGGCATTTTAGTGTCAGCCACGGGACCAGCCCCGCTGATGCTTCCTTCCCTACAAACAAAAAGACCCTTGCKTTACCACAACAAACCATGCACTGTGCCAGGTAAACATCTTGCTCTGAAGGTAGTTAAAGCAGATGAAAATATCTGCAGGGACTATCCACAGCTCCTACATTAGCTATTATTTCAGTTGCCAAGAAACTCTGAGCATTGCTGCAAGGACAAAAGATGGATACAATGAGAGAGGCTAAGGGTCATGCTCAGGCCAACCACTGCAGTGCTGGAAATGAGTGTATTGTAGGGAGATTCATGCAGTCTGTGGATATATTCCCCTGATTCAAAATCGTGTCATGTAGTGCCCCACACTGAACGTGGCTCCCTGAACATCCTGCAGAGGAGGAAAGGATTGCGAGCTCACACACCCCAGCTGGATCCATGGGACTACAACTTCTTTTTTCTCTACAGCCTGTAGAKTTGAAGTAAAATGGAGTTTATGTTAGTGTTTAAAGTGCCACCATGCAGCTCAGAATATGTCTGATTATTTATCTGAGGCAACACTAGAGATGAGGTAAAACATAGACTTGTACTGACCCCTTTTAACAACCAACACCTGAACACCTTCCAAACAAGGTTCAAAGGACAAGAATTCTTTTTTTATCTGTTAAATCTCTTTGATCTTTTCCTRAAGATGCAAAAATAGTAGTTGTTGCTTACAATGTATATTTTAGCTCCATTCTTTGTGTAGACGAGGGAATATTGAATAGTACTGCCACATTTGCAATGTAAGATGTTATTTGCAAGCCTTTATTTTCCCCTGAAGTCTCAGGAGCTTGAAGATATCTGATTTTGCCATACTCTTAGATATTCATTCACACACACTATCTCTAGATTCCAGCATTTCAGGAGCAACTGAAAAATTCTAATCTTCCTTTCCACTCCTTTTTCTTCCAACAAATAGCAACAGAAAACAAGCCAAAAGTTCACAATGTGACTTTTTAAAACCTTCTGACTACTGAGCTAATATCACGAACTGTCTGGCAAGGGTTTGACTTGGGATTTATCCTTGTCTGAGCTTGGCAGTGAACGTGCTGGTCTACTTGTTACAGCAGGCAAATGTATGATCCTCAGAGCACTTTCCTGTACTTCTCCCTGAATTGGTCACTGTTTCACAGAACCTGGGAGAGAGAATTCCCAGAGTGTGTCTTGTGGAGCTGGATGCTGCTGGCACTGCAGTGCTCGTGGGAGGCAAGGGAAAAGATGGATYTCATCAGGCTTTCAGTGCAATCAGAGCCACGTGGAAATAACTGCACTCCCTTAAAGGAGATCTTGATGGGTAGTAATAAGAAAACKAAAAAGCCCTACAGAGTGACTTACTCTAGAGGTTACACCACGAAAAGCCATGGGCCATGAGTCTGATTAACGAAAATGACTCAGAGCCAGGATCTTTGCTCTGCTCTGAAGTCCCATTTTTTCCCTGGCCTACGTGATTGGTGCTGAGGGGCCCTCACTGGATCCACCAGGAAAAGTGCATTGACTGCAGGTGAACCCAAATGGATGATGCAGGGATGTATCCTTGTCCTGACTGTCTCGTTTCACAGCAGATGCAGAGAGAGAGAGAAAAGAAAGGAGAATCTCATACTCAGGTGTGGCCAAAATGGGACATTATGAAGTCTGGATCATGAAGGAATAAACAGTGAATTTGAGAAGCAAATAATACATCACGCTAACTACAGAGACAAATATTTTTTTTTGTCTTGGAATTTCCTTCTCTCATACAGATGGTTTGTTTGTTTCTTTGGTCACCTTCTAATCCCTAATTCAGGAGACACCWGCAAAAGCAGTCTTATTCATATCTGACTGCCTGGCAGTCACCTTTTGTCTTTTGAGTTGGTCCTTTGTGAAAGTCTGTCTCCTAGATCAACTGCAAAACCAACACAGTTTGTTTTTTGGAAGTGACTTTTTTACTCCCTCACAAGATATTTRCCTTTGCAGCCATGTGGGAGCTTCACATCATCCTGAAGAGGGAAGGAAGAATGCTGTGCAGGAAAACTGGCTTGTGAGCTGTCCTAGGAAAACATAGCCCTGCTCCCTGCCCAGAGCCCAATCTCATCTGTGATCCAAGCCAGGAGCTGAGGCTGCACAGCTGCTCTGAGGSGCAATGTCAGGGCTCCAAGTGCCATCTGAGTGCCATCCTTTCTGCCACTCTGTGTCTCAAACAGCTCCCAGAGCAGCTTCATCAAGCTGCTAATGCCAACCAAGTAAATAATGCATGCTTCAACTTTGGGCTAAACATACATTAGTCTGATAGAGCGTAACAACCACCAAGTCTGTTGTGCTAAGCAATCCTTAGCTGTATATTTGCGGATCAATGGAGTGCTAAGAGATTTGACACATAAATCAGTATTTACGTAAATTTTTTAATAGCTATTAGACTTAAAAGAGCACTGCTGTCTATAAATAGCAATTACATGGAATGAAAACTTCCTCTCTCTTGTGTTGTTTAGTTTTTTTTTTTTTCTGGAGTCCCCAGAGCCCTGATCAGCAAAGGCCTTTAAACACAATCGAGTAAGATGAAGTCAGTGTCTGAGCTTTGTCATTTTAAGCATGACTTCAGCAGAATATGGAGAGTGCTCACAGGATCAGACGTATTCCTTTGGGATCCTTTCAGAGCAGCTGACACTACCCAGGGCACTTGAATTACATCTTGTTTTTGTACAAGAGGAAAAAGAAAACACTATGATGCTGGTCTGCTCACTCTGGGGCATGGCAATTGRAGGAGGCAGCTGATTTTGTCACTCGGATCATTGATACAGAATAAGAAGTTCCAGTGATTGTGGACATTCTCTGAAATAACTCTTAGGAATCTACATGGTGGATGCTGGAATRAAATTCATTACTACTGTGGCCACAAGTGATCTGAAACCAGCTCAGAAGACTTCTTCTTTCAAACTTTTCTATTAGTAAGCATTGTGGTGGTTAGGCACAGCATCTTGTCTTCTTTTTCTGTAGACATTGGATATGTCTAGTGTAGTACAGATATGTGCAGCATTTTGAGATTAAGCCAAATAAAGCTACTTCCTAACTTTCAGGGGATATTGCCATTTGTGAGATGATGATTCCAGCTTGTCCAATTTCTTCATTGACTAGGATATGGGAAAAGGTGCAATGAGAAGAAAAATGAAATCCGTGTCCGTTTGAACTTATTTGTCAATGACAACACTCAACATTTCACAATTAACTCTTGGTCTCCAGAGTCCTGACTCTCATTTTCCATGTCAAAGTATCAAGTGTTTGATGCTTTCTGTTCCAGACCCCAGTTGTGTTSATCGTGGCCTTTGTACACTACTCTGCTACAGCCATTTGAATAATTAATGTATTATGCAAAGATTAGTACAATCTGCATAAATAAATAAGAAAATGTAATAAACAGCATGTCTGGCAGCAAAATATTGGTTTAAGAATTCTAATAATGATCATGATTTATTAATGCACTTGTCAGCATCTGTTGCTGGAAGCATTATGTATGCCTCAGTAGGATTTGCCTTGATTTGTTGAACGTAAGTCAGATTGACAACAATAGTGTAATGAAAAGTATTGCAGTTTCTGAATCCCATCTTTTTCATGTCTAAGGGAGAACTGCCTCATTCCCCCTCTGAATCTGCCCTTTCTGTATAACTTTATTATTAGCAATGAAAAGCATYTCTAAATTAATTTCTCTCTGTACCATATTCTTTCAGCTTCAGTGGTCAGACAAATCCAGCCCAACAAAGCTGATTTKAATATTTCAATGCCTGATTGTGAACTGAAGAGTAACATGCTATTTTTATATAATTCTTTCCAAAATGATGAGTAAGCAGAGGTGGGAGAGCTCAGAAATGGATAAATTTCAGTTTTCCTACTCAGCTACCTCCATCACCATTTATAGAGAAACTATTGGTGCTAAAAGGGGAATAAAATGAGGAATGGATARGTATCTATACCATCAATATAATGGTGTTCATTTAAGCTGGCATTTTACAATTATGACTGATATTTGCATTTTGATTTGCTTTTTCTTTATATTTTCAGATGTCCTGTCTTATCCTTAAATTTTCTCYCCAGGCATTTACTAGGGATTGACAGAGCAAAAAAAACCAAACCCAAAAGAACCACTGTTGTTTTCACATGTGAGTGAACAGGAGAAGCTAAATTMTGTAGAATTTAAAATTAATCTTTTATTCTAATTTTCATTCCAAAAGATCCTTAAGTGCTTTAAGGTAGCGATGACTGAAAATCAAATTCTTACAGCCTCTGGAAATGACACTTCTTATAACTTCTGCAGTATCTTCACCCTCCATGAAATGCAGCTCTTTGGATGTGAAAAATTGTAGCAGCTGAAGTTCTGCAATTTTTGGATTCCCATTCCCCCCAAAGTTGAAATTTCATGGTTTAATCATTGAACCTTAAGGCATGAAAAAGAAATGTCTTGTCCTCTATTGGGTTTAAGTAGCCAAATATCTTGAGTGGGATGGAGCCCACTTGTCACTCATCCTGCTACTCCACATTTCCTATCAGCTGTGGAGGGCATTTCCCATCTGGCATGCTGGGTCTTGGCTATCCCATTTGAGTGAAGCTAGATCCAATTCTCTGCCAGCTAGAAAAAGCAAATCCTCAGCTTTTCCCTCTTAAGCCAGGCATGGAATCCATAGCACAGCAGTGAAGGGTACAGTGAGTGTGAGAGAAGGTGGGAGCAAATATTCCTCAGACACTTCTGCGTTGCCTCTAGGCAGAACACCCCTAGGCTGATGAAAGCAGGATGAGCAGGAAACAGCAACTGGGAGGAGCCCTAAGAATGTGACTTTCAGATGCCCAAATATCCTTCAAACCTTCATGATCTCAGCCTAATGCTTTAAGATCAGGATTAAAAGTTTGCTGTCTTTCCAGCCACATCAGCAATGAGCACTTTGGACTAGAAATTGGTGGACAAAGTGATGCATTGATCTGTTRGTCAGAAGCCCTACAACAAATCCAGTGGGCAGCAGAAGATTTTCCAATGCAGTAGAAACCTGTTAAACAGATTGCACTGGTGTACAGAAATGCCATTTTCTTAAGAGCCTTGTAACACAGATAAATAGTGGCCTGAGGACAGAGATGGCCTTTGCTGAACCTCATACATTCTCCTGATCTCTGTTTGTGAACCCTGCTCTCCAGAGGTTTATTCCAGATATTCATACAGTGATTCTTTTTAGATAAACAATAGCAAAAATCAGTCTTTCCCCAGGCACATCAACTCTCTTTTCATATTTATTTCTCTGTATCTTTTGAAACGTCTTTTTTTTTCAAAAGTGTTTAATGAAATATAAATACTACTTGGTGAGATGTCAGTGAGATCTATTATTTRAACAGATAAAGTCCTTTAACCTTATAATTTCTATATTGTGCTTTACCTTAGATCTCCTGCGTGCTTAGACTCGTAACAAGTCTATACCTTGAACTTTTTTTTTTCTTAAGGAGACATCTTAATTTTCATGGTTAATTATACTGTTAACAAAGATCTGTTTTTTTAGGCCATTGGACACTTGATTTTTCGGTAGTAAGGAGTAGCAGAAAACTTCAGGAATGAGAAGGTATGAAGAACTGTGGAGATTGGAGGGAAGCAAAATGCAAAGAATGGCAAACACACTGCCATGGCTTTGCTGCTCCTCTTCCTGCTGTTATTGAGGAGAGTCAGGGTGTAACAAAAATGCAGAGATACAACTGGTACTCAAATTCAGGTGACACCTTCTCAGATCTCAGGGAAAAGCCACCAAGCACATGGAGCACAGGGGAAGAGTTGCAGTTTCAGTGTCACCAGGACTAACACAGCAACTACWGAAAAGGAAAGAGAAAGAAGCAAAGAGCTTTGGCTGTTATTCCTGTTTTTTTAAAAAATAAAATCCCTGACACAGAGATGAAATTGGAAAGATAAAGTAGCAAAGCTTGTTCAGGTAACTTTAAAAAGTTTTTGAAAGCTTGGAGGAATTAGTGGGCAGAAATAGGCAATTCTTTACATGSCATTTCTACTTGCATTGTGTTGCAACAATGCCTAAGCAAAGTGCAAGATGGTTTATGTTGTCATATCAGATTTATGTGGTAAAATTTAATGTAGTGCTTGTCAGTTTTAAACACTGGAAATATCAATTAAATGTCAAATTATACTTGACTTCAATCCTAAATGGCTGTAAAAGCACAATACAAATTTAGAATCATTTAGCCTTTCTTCTCCTTTCCCCCTTCCCCCTTGCTTTCGGAGTAAAACTCATTATATGAGATTGTTTGGGAGGAGCTATTTTTTTTTTCCCCTGCTTAAAGTCTGGTGATTCATTGGACTTTACATCACCACTTAAACATTATTCCCTTAAAAATCAATGGATGAGGACTGAAGTCTGAAGAGTCTGCAACTGAAGTTTTAATTATGGCTTGAAGTAATGTAATTGTGGATTTTAATGGCTCATACATCTCTTTGACAGGTCATCTGAATTTGTTGAAAGTTTTGAAAGCAATGAAATCAATTTCTTGGACAGTTGGTTAGCAAAAAGAGAGCACATTGATGCTAATTGGAATGTAGACATAATATCTCTAATACCTCTGTACTTCTGTGAGATGTTTTACATGTGGGGGATTCTCACCAGGAGCAGCGCATAAGAGGAGCCTGCAGTTCCTTCCATTCAGTAATATCTCCTATTCTTSATGCCTCAGAGAGCATAGCAGCATGACTGCATGATAAATTCAGCATTGCCAGGCCTGGCTGCAGAGAGAGTGAGTCTGGAGAGATTWCTGAAGGTTGGGATTTGTTGGCTGACAGCGCCTGGTGCAGTCATAGCACCTTTCCCACATTCAATACCTGCAATAAGGCTGATGCTGGCTAGGCTAATTCTCAGAGACACAAACCAAATTCACTCCACTTACTGTCCAGATAACTCTGCCATCCTGCAAGGGAGAGCCTGTGCCTTTTAACATTCTTTTCAGTAGTGATTTTATGACTAATGTGAAATACTGAGCAACAGGACAAAATACAACTTGGAAAGAAAGAGATTTACGTCTTTTACTATGACATTACCAGCATCTGTTGCAGCTTTG
This sequence comes from Malurus melanocephalus, assembly GCF_030028575.1. Lineage (NCBI taxonomy): Eukaryota > Metazoa > Chordata > Aves > Passeriformes > Maluridae > Malurus > Malurus melanocephalus. Next base: position 295,325 of record NW_026623244.1, on the reverse strand, counting down.
TTCTGTTTCATTTGCTGCTTCTGCTCTCAACAAATTTCAGCAAAGCCTGTTGTCATGAAATAGCACAAATCAGGATTCAAACCATCTAGACTTACTCCTTTTAACTAAGGCAAAGCCCCAGGAATTACAATGGAAAATAGGAAATGCATGTTAGTGAAAATATGAAGCTGCCTTTTAATTTTTTTTAAAAGAATCTCATGAGAAAACCAAAGAAAGCAGCAACAACAGTAACACATTCTCTGTAAAAGGCACAAAATAACAGTGTGCAAGCAATGGATAATGGCAGTCAGAAAAAAGACTTCCCAAGTGAGTCCTTGATCAAAGAACATCACAGATATTTCAAGAGGAAGGTCAAGAGGAAAGTCTAGTAAAATAAACTCCAACTTTACAAAGGCCATCTTAACATGACCAAAATGGCTTCTTTAAGTGATTTAATTCTTCAGTATTGATCCTCAAGAAATAAGAAGGGTTTAACTACCTAAAAAAATTAAAATAAACTCTGAAATATTCAGCAAAGTGGCATCACACCTGTAGTTAAGGACCAGCCGTGACTTCCCCAAAGAAAGGAGTGAGAGGGACAGTGAGATACTGCAGTGCCCTTTGCTGCCCTCAYTGGGGTAACTTTGCTTGACAAGATGTTCAGTGTCCTTTGGGACAGAGTGTTATGTGATTGAACAAAGAGAAACCGTCAACAAAATTTGTCAGTGTAAACCTGATTTGACAGTGAAAGCCCAGGGAAGTTTTGTGACTATTTTTACATACCCCAGTGTTCAAAAATGTAGCAAGAAAGAGACCCAAATCTCTTCAATCTTCTGCTTCTCCTGCACACCAAAGTCACAAAGCAGCATCTGCCAACYGTGGCAGACAAAGGAGCTCGTGTTATTTCAGCTGCCCCTCGTTCTGGACATTTCAGCTGCTTCTCACATTGGGCAAAATCACCCGACACATGGTCAGTGCTGTCAGTGACTTTCTGATGTCAGATCAATAGCACAGCGCCACTTTGGAGTGACAGCTCATTTAGAGAAGAATTCTGACAGAAAATTTCAGAGGGAAAAGCAAATCCTGCAGTAGAGTGTCACAGGAATGACCCCTTAAAGAATTAAATGGTGTTTGTCAAAGATAGTTCAGATTTTCTCAGGGATTARCTCCTGATTTATACGGTGTGCCAGGAAATTGTGACAACCTAGAAACTATCAGAATTTTGTTTCTCTTTTTTGCTTCACAAACCCCCCTCCCTCATTTYTGAACTTTCAGTTGCACTGGACAAACTCCATCAGATAACTAGAAGAAAAACAATCTCTTTTCTATTTCAGTTGAATAAAAGTCTGACTTCTGGTGTGATACTACTTTAGGATGCCTGACTGCATCTTTACAGAGCTAAGCATTTCTGCTGTCAATGCAGTAATTCTCTCTTAACAGGTAATTACAYAAATATACATATACATTTACAATAAAATCTTTTCATGGCTGCATGCCAACTTGATAAACAAATAAGTAGTGATGCTGTTTCTTTGCAAAAACTRTGCTAGAAAAGCCTGTACCTCCATAAGTGAAGGTTAAAAGTCAAATGAAGCTTCCAGCCCTTTAGCTGGAAAGTCCAGTAGGATCACTGTGTTTTGATGTTAAAATCTTGGAAGATTCAAACTCATATCAGTTCCAAACAGATCCAGTTATATTTGACATAAAGAGAGAACGCACAGTCCACTTGCTGGCCTTGAGCATTCACAATTTAGACTTCACTGGRTAATTAGAATTTCCAGGTCATTTGTAAGCTTGATTGGAAGCCCATATCCTTTTGGAAAGGGAATTTAAATTCACCTGCATCTCCTGTATTCACACCTGRCTGGTGATGATGGGGAGACAAGGTGAAATTTCAGGGGTCTCTAATGAAATACCACACTGTGCACTCATCCACAAAAAGTAGGACTTTCCTCTCCAAAGCAGACATGGAAAGCACAGGTCTGACCTTCCATCAGCTCTGTGATTTCCTCTCCAAATTTAGAGTGCAAGGAATATATGACTTTAATGTTTGAATAAATCCCAGGCACCAAAATTTATCTCTTGCCYGCAGAATCAATTTATCTTCAGACACCTCTCTGTACTCTTTTTTGCCTTGGCTGGCAAAGAGCAAAACCTCTGTCAGGACAGAGACTGGAGAGCAAAAGTAAAGCTGATGAAGAAGCAACTTTCTCAGTCCCTGAATGACCATATTTTCAATGTGTTGGTCTCTGCTAACAAAAGTCAGCCCAGCCTTATTTACTTTTCCTACTGAAAAACAAGACAGTGGATTGCAAATCATGTTTACAGGGTACAAATCAGATTTGGTACTACTTCATCACCTGAAAACTGACCCCAAATGTCCTCCTGTACAGGGTATGGCATGGTAAGAACCCCCACCAGAGGCTGCTCCTTCTGACGTGCAGATCCAGAGGTATCTCTGCAGAGGGAAGCTCTGTGCAGCACTGCAAAATGAAGATCTTTACCCTGGCGACCCAGGAAAAACGCCTGATAACAGCAAACACTTTGGAGAGGACCCTAAGGAATACTAAGGCCAGCAAATTCTTCTGTCTAGGGACAGGAAACTAATGAAAGAAGAGGAAGGCAGTCACCCTTGTGCATACACCAGTATTTTTTTTTTTTTTATTTTGATGAGCAGACTGTCTGGGAAGAAACAAGAGCTGCTGGGATGGAACAGGACACAATTCAGGTCTCAGGGGCTGAGCAGAGTGTGCTGCARACTCCCAGCACGACATTGGATGGGTCTGGCTTAGAGTTCTTCCTGAAGAAATGATGCCCAGTGGGAAGTGTCCAGGGTATAACAATCTTTCTGTTTAAAAATTACAATGATCTTGCAGCACTGTACTTTTGTTCACTCTGGGTTAGAGGACYGGCAGGCTGGATTTTGGGGTTGTGACACTGCTTGGGGAGCTAAGGCACCTGAGCAGAGCAAGAAAACTCTTGGAACAACAGGGAAGGCTCATCACCAGTGAACCTTTGTCCAGGGTTTGTGCAGATGTGTGGGAAATGAAATGGAACTGCTGCCAGAATGTGTAGGGGGATGAGCTGGTGGCTAAGTTTTGTGCAATATCCAAACAAACTTGCCAGTTAGTCACACAAAGCCTGTGAAATCCACTTTCTAACAGATTAGAAGCTTCATGTTAAGGACTCTGTCATTATAATGCTGCATAGAAGACTCYTGAAAGGTTTCAGAGGCCAAGCAAGAGGTGATTAGCTTCAGTATCAAAGCAGAGGGGCTCATTTAGTCCAATCCTATTGATCTTAAATACAAGCTCTTCTTAGAAAGACAGCAACTTCAAAAAGAAAAATAACAAGAAAAAAATAAGAAAAAAAGCCCTCATTCAAAAGCAAATCACAACATGACAATTGTGAAGAAAATGAAAACATTTTATTTCAGTTCTTCCAAGTGGCTTTAGAGAAATGCTGCCCATGATTTTGCATCTAAATGCACTTTGAATCAAAGTTTTTCATCAGCCAGCCATATAGCATCTTTTTAAAAGTCCAGATAAATAGAAATGCTTCCAAGCTGGTCAGATATAGCAACATCCAGTGGTTCATATAATGGTGATATTTACTAGCTGAAATATTTGAAAAATGCATCTACCTTGATTCCAAAAAAAATCTCAGTAAAAATGCATTTGACTCTGCTTTTAGTGAGATCRCGTAAAGATGAAACCAAGTCTTTGAAGTCAGAGGCTCACTGCCCCCATGCTGGCTGAATTTCCAAGGCTGGKAGAAAATTTCCTTTACAAATTCATCCTCATAGAACAGTTTTGTTGAATACTGGGCCCATGTAAATTGAAAGTCACGTATTTTTTGAGTGTAGCACAGTAAATGTTTTGGCCATGTTTTCACTGTGGGTAACATCAGTATTTTTCTTTACAGAGGAGAATGGAGGCACAAGCACCAGATGTACTAGTCCACAATAGCTCACTGGCAGGTACAACGTTTCCAGTAGAGCACCAACATCGTCTCGTGATTAGGCAGTGGCCATTCTTACTGCTTTATTTATTTCTCCATGAAAAGTGACTGTATGACTGCAGCACACAGAGATATTTGCCTCAGGATGAGGAACTCATACATGTTTAAGTGAGGATTTTGGAGATCTCCTTGCTCTTCTGTCTCAGCATCCCTTTTTTTTTTTTTTTTTTGCTCCAATGTCTTAATTCCTTTATAGGGTACTGGCCATTTTTTGTTAAACAGCTTTGATATAAGAAGGTGGGACTCAATTCAGAAAAACAAAATTGAGACGTGAGTAGTGCTTTTGCCACACTTTCCCAGTGATCTCTTTTCTTCTCACCTGAAGGATGAGCTACTGTAGAGCAAGGAAGATCTGCTAGTTTCAATCCTTGCTTACTCTGGCCATTTTGATAAAAGAGACTGCCACCTAGAGTAATTATCTGGATTTTTGGAAATATGCATATGAGATTTGCAGCTGCTTGTACATGTTCTCCCTATATTAGATATATTTGAGCATAACTTTCCTGTCTCATCTTTCTCCAGAACCTCCCAGTGTTTGTAACTGTTCTTTCCTGCCTCCCCTGAAAATAAAAAACAAATTGAATATAATAATAGTAAAAAATTAAATCCAGACTGAAGCTCAAGGTGCAGTTCACATATTCAGGGTTAAGGTGATCAGACATTTCTGTATTGCTGTGTATCCCTGAGAAAGTCTGTGCAAACCTCAAGCCCTYTCAAACTGAGAATGTTTTGTAAAAATCAATGGTTTTCTTAAGACGTTTGTAAACTCAAGTACTACTGCAAGACAGAACCAAAAACACTGGGTTTTTTTTGCCAGCAAAAGATCAAAAGGAACAGTTTTGAGTSGCTGAGGACAAAAGGACAATTATTCCTTCTCTGTTCTTTTTAACAAGACTGCCATGTCCTGTACACACATTCACCATAAATACATACAAGTAAATGTTTTATTCAAATATTTGAGTGTGACTTGTGATTAACTCATAGAGGTTTCCTGCTTTCCACGTGAATTTAGCACCCCTTGTTTGGACTGAATATAGTGTCCTTGTTTTGTTTTCCAACTCTCCTTAGACTTCCCAAGAACTCTGCCCTYAATATCACTGCATTTATGTAAATTTACAATGAAAATTTATGGGTAAGAATCCCAAGGATCGTGCTAAATAAGGGGATACATTTTAATGAAAGAATTTAAATGGCTGTCTGACAGACTGGAGCAATTCCTTTTTTTTTCCTTTTTGGTAAGTTTTCAATAAAGAAATATTATCCTTCAATAAAAACTGCTTCACTTTGGGGCTCATGTTACTCTGTCAGTCATTCTTCAGAGACARAGCAAAAGCTCCTTACATGATATTTGAAAATGGAAAATAGACATCTTTCAATTCAAGGGGAGCCAAAAAAATGCACATATTTGTGGAAATCTATGCTACTGTAATATGTTTGCAGCAGTTCCAGTAGGAAAGAATACTGTGTGAATAGAATTGCAATGAAGACAGCTACATGTGAAAACCCWTTGTGCTGAGGTTTTGATTAAAGGCAAAGAGAAAAAGAATCTAAAAATAATAATAACAATAATAATGAAAAACAAAGACACCTTACTCAAACAGAGATTCCTGTTTACTTCTCTGATGTAAAAGAAGAGACCAATCCAACAATATTACCTAAAATAATAGAGAACTCACATCCCTGTCTAGGCAGGGAACTGTTTGATTGGTTCAAGTTGCAGCTGATTGTGGAAGTGCTTCTGGCAAACAGTGCTTAAGACACTTTAGCACTGACATTGTACAGATGCCTACGGGCACTTCTGCATTATCAGGCTTTAATGGAGATGCTCATGATATTTGCTGAGTGTTTGCTGCATAAGTTACACACGAGTCAGACGAGGAACGAGAGGGTTTTCCATAACCCTAAGGTTATGTGTTGATGATCYTGCAGTTACAGACTGAAAAAGTGCCTACAACTCAGTTTAATGACCCTCTTGGTTTAATAATGCAGCATATCATCGTTTGCAGACATGAAACATCTGTTACAATCACATATTGTAGGTTTTGTAGTGGTAAGGAAATAAAGAAGCAGATGGGTTCCCTAATGTCAATGGYGTTAGTGTTTATTTAGAGATCACATATTGAATCCCAGGCAGCCTTTTCATTTTGGTCCCACTTCCATCAGCAGGGCTTAGCCCTGCTGATTTCAACAACATGAAGCCTTTTAGAAAGTGAGGATGACCAGATTATTGATACTCCCCTGGATTTGGATGTCAGCAAAAAAAGCTTATTTCAGGAAGGAGGTTTTATCTTGGGAGGCTGAAGCCGTAGCTTCTATGAAAATGTTCATTTTACAGCAGTTTAGACATTTACATATCCAAGACAATCTGACTTCCAAGCTGCCAGCAGTCATGACAGGGCTGCAAGCTTCACCAGATTTTTGATTCCACATTAAAAAGCCCCAAAGGGTCTGTACTGTGTCTGCTGGTGTGCTGGTGGTGTGACTCGGTGTCACACAACCCATTCCACCAAGATGGATGGAAAAGAGAAAGTTCAGGGAGGGGACTCAGGGAGGCAGAATTATCTCCAAGATTAGGATCACTATTCCAGCTAGCTATTAGCATTGATTTTTATGATGCTTGTCAGAAATACTTTTATATTTTTGTAGTTMATTTTTCCTGAAAAAGTCAGATTTTCCTTGAATTTTGAGTCTTTCTCTCCCATAAACTCTTCACCTTGTATTCGCTATCCTCTGCCTACATTTAACACCTGACAAATAGCTGAATTTTTCCTTGAGCTCATCTCTTCACTTGTCAGAAATTTAAGATTTGAATGCCACGATCACTGAGTCACCATGCCAAGTGAGATCAGATCCCTCATCATTTATCAGCTATGCAAATAAACTTATTTTACTTCATTATGTGGTGGAAATTTGAAGAGAAAGGGCGTCAAGATGACTGAAATTATATTGCCACTGTGCAGGGTAACTTGGGATTGTRCACTGGAGATGGCACTTACCTTTGCATCTCCCATCAGCAAAAGCAAAATTGCATTTACTGCTTCTATTTAAAAGCAATCTTATCTCTCACAGTTCTCCTTTTTTTGGGTTTTAGCTCCATCAGAATTGCTGTTAGTTATCAAATTCTTGGCTGCATCTCACACTTCTAATTAAATTTGAGGCCTCTCTTGTCCGGAATCCAGCAGAGAATAGTTAAATGGGGCTTCTATAGTGGCTGATGCAAAACAGTTGTATTCATGAAGAAATACAATTAAAATTTTAATATATCTTATCTGCTRCAGCCAGTGATCCAGTTGGAACAAGTCAGTGGCTGCTGGTGTGTCCTTGTAAACAGGGWTTCAGAAAATTTACTTTGCCTCTGCTGAATTGTGTGAATTGTGCTGCTTTTCTTAAAAAAGACAAAAATAAAGAGGGAAAGGATCAAGGTCCAAGATGTGTAACTTCATATATTTTAATTCTATACGCAAGAATTATTTTTGGGTTTTTCTTTTCAGTCTGTAAAGASAAACTGATTTATGCCACTTGAATTTCTGTCCCACAAACTGTTGGAACAACAATCAGACATTTGTTTCCAAGTCAGACAAAGTCTGTCGAGTTATGCAGACTCATATACAATATATTTGCCAGGCTYAGAGAAGAGAAATCAACACAAATCAAAGCAGCAACTACAAAAAATTACAATGTGCTTTTTCAGTCAATGTACGATAGTCCATTCCTCTCAGCAAACAAGAGAAGATGGTTGATTATATGGGAGGAATTAATCATAACCAAAAGTATGTATCTTTYTTAGTCCATGATTTTTGACAGTGGCTAAATAGATTTCTAAGCCTTCACCAGAGGAAGTATGAACAGRAAATCCTATGGGGATCTTGAAAACTCTAGAAGAAATGAATTAAATGTGTTTCTATTGCCCACTGAATCAATCCACACCCTTTCTCTCTCCTGCATCTGTATTTTTTTATTGGTTACCTTAAGGGGACCTTTAGCCATTCTTGGGAAATGAGGAAGAAATTCTCTTGAAAATGCAGGACTGGCCTTTTCTATAAACACAGTGGGAGGTGATAACTGTGTGAAACTGCTTTGCAATCTCTATTGCAGCATTTAGAAAAATATCAATGACATTGAGTTGGAGCCATCTGGCTAAAAGTTAGATATCTAGGCGAAGGAAATCTTGTATACAGCATCATATATAGTCAGTAGAGTGTTTGGCATCACCACTAAGARATTGATTCCACCCTGCAATAGATACTTAAAGCAAATGGAGAAAATGACCCTCTGGAGATGCCTGTTTTTTGCTATGGACAGCAGTGCAGCCTAAGCACCTGACTTTTAGCAAAGTAAAATTAAATTCACCCCACTACATAGAAAGCAGTGTGAAAAATTCCCTGTATATGCCTACAATTCAGTGTCATTACTCATTTCAGCCAAGGGATAGCTATCAAATACCCCTGGGAAATGACAGGGGAAATCCTCTTAAGGGGTGGATTTGCAGGACTCAGTCCCAAAATGTGAGACCAAAGAATCAGTAGCCCTCGGCTGAGCAGTGCTCTTCACCTTTCTCACAGCAGGCACTGGGGCAGGCAGGGCTCCTCCCATGGAAAATCCTTTGGAGTGCACCCCACTGCCCCTATCCCCTCACTCTGCTTCCCCCTCTTGGGCACTGAAGGCAGATTGGGACTTGGGACATGAAATCTCAGCTTCAGCCAAATGTTTGGTGCCTCAGCATGCAGACAAGAATGGGAAAACATTCCCTGGCAGTCCTGTTGGTACAGGCTGATTTTAGTGAGAAACAGGCAGCTTTGATTTTAACTGTCTGGGGTGAGAACAGAACCCTCAGCTCGGCTTTTCTAATCTATAACAAAGGCTAAAAATGTCTTTCTTAGTACAAAGGATAGGTCCAGCCTATGGTGAACCGCCTGGGTTGTGAGTCAGGAACTTCAACAAAAGCCAGAGCCCATTTGATTGCTGTGGCTCCTTCCACATCCACCTCCTTAGCCAAGAAAGTGTTGTCCTCACTCCACAAAAAAAAGAACAACATTCTCTTTCCCAGTCCTTCCCTGTTAAATCCATGCAGATTTATTTGTTGGTGCTGTAAAAGGAATGGTTTCATTAGGYTCACAGCAGTGCCTCTAACTAGAAAACTGTTTATAAATCCCTATTAAAGCTTTTGTGAGATGTCAGCAYGGGGAAGAGGGAAAAGAGAGAKRGAAAAATGAGATGGAGCACCTGGTGGGGCAAGTGAAATTTGAGTTGATGGAAACACCCACTCTTTATGTTCCTGGAACTGCGGCCTGGGGTGACAGCCTTGGTACCATGGCAGCTCCTGCTGTCCTGTACTTCTAAAACTAGACTCTGTTTGCATCATCCTTAATATTTCACCCAGACTGAGCCTAGAGATGAGTTCCATGTGGCTAATTCTGGTTACTGTTAAATCCCTTTACTCTGAACATGAAAAAAATCAGCCACTGAAGTTTTTATCGGAAGCTGGGCTTGCAGCTGGCAACACCTTCCCTGTGTTTCTATTACCAAAACCCATCAGCCAGGATTTATATTACAGCCACAACATTTGTTTCAGTACACTTACATTTGTTACAGCAGGTTTCAGGCAGAGAACACATGAATTAGTGATTTCCAGTGGCACTGACAGATGTACAAAACACAGACACCACACACGAAGCGCAAACAAATCTAATCATGATTTTTTCACCATTATAACTATTCATAGCAGAAGAGGATGGATGGACTCCACAGTACTGAAATAGCATCACTCAGCTTTGTTTAAGTCTTGCTCGCTGCAATAGTATCACTTGTTATAAATGMTCCTTCTTGTGGTGCTTGATGAATTTTCTACAAGTTGGCTTTTATTTTTGAACCCTGACTCAGAAAAGAAAGTTTCCAGAAACAGTCTGGCTGTGGAAACTGTTCAATTAAAACAAAACAAAATAAAACAGAACAAAATGAAAACAAACAAACAAAAACCCCAAACAAAAACAAGCACAAGAAAAGCTCCAACAACTTTTAGATTTAGTTATAGCCAATACCCAGAAATAATTTGACAAGATCCTGGTGTTTTCCTCATCTCATTTAATTCTGTTCTGAAGGACAAGGGTAGAAAAAGAGAAAAGGCTTTCTAATTTATGTGGGCCAGCTGACAATTCATCTATTTGCTCATGTCCAGGTTGTATCCTGACCTGCTACTGGACTGACCCACAAAAAAAGCTGTTGGTTGTTGTTTCTTTTTAAATAAAGCAATTWAAAAATATTTTGTCCCAATAAAACCTTTTCTTCTAAATATTTCAGTCTAAAATTGTTTCCAACTCACTGTATTACAAAAGAAATGCAAGTCATTGTCAARATTAAAATAGATTTGGATGGAAGAATCCCTAGAAATTCTCGTTTCTGAAATGAAAAACCAGCAAATCCCGACTCCATAACCTTACTTAAAAAAACAGTGTCAAATGGCTTTTTGCTTTGAAAAGAAAAGGTTTTTACTGGATTTAGATTTTTCAAGAATGGAAAATATTGATTATGTCATTCTTTCCTAACTCTCAAGGGAGATGAGAACTTACCTGTTGAGCCCTGGATGAATGTTTGTGTCTCCTTTCCTATCAGAGCCACAGAACCCACATCTCAGGGTAAGGGATGTGAGGGTGTTCTTGTATTCTGCTCTGGTTATTGGGGCACTCAGGGCAGAACCCATCACTCCCTGCTTTCCTGGGAACAGTTACATGCACAGAATGCCAGGTTTAATTTATACAAATTAATCTGCATCAGAGGGCAAAACAGAATAATTCCATCTCCCACCTGACAGTGCAAGATGACTTACACATATCCAGGGAATGAAGGCAAACTTTAAAGTTTGTACAGGAGAATCCTCTGGTGGTTCTTGGGGTGTTGTAGAGACAGTTCAGCAATACCCAAAATGCATTTTCCCAGATGTTAAAGCAATGYMAAAACAWAAATACAGTAATGTCACCAAATAAKAATAGTYGAGCATAAATCTACACAAKCCAATGGTCCTCTCTTAGCTTTTTGTGTGAAAATAAAAGAATAATTCCATTGTGAATATATTCTTAAAATGTACTTGTGTTAGTAGAAAGATATTATCTGTGGAGACAGATAATACAATCTTTTCTGGTTGGAAAATTTTTTGTGTTTCCTGATATCTCCTGGATGTTTTTAGCTGTGACTGGTGGATTGGATGTAAATAATATAATGCTATGGGGAACCTTCTTGATCAAGCCTTAAAATGAGAAGATCATTCCTTGAAGAATGGAAAAAAATCACTTGAAATTTTCCTTCGCCTTGCAAGGATGCATCACAGCAACTCTGTCTCTGTTCCAACAATTATTTCAAATTGCAACAAAGGAGAAGAATCAAGCTAAACRCATAAAATTAGATGCTTTCAGCCTAGATGCATCTTTTGTTTTTGGGAGATCTGAAGAAATCAGAAGTATTTGATTATTGAGCCTAAAGTCTGATTGGCACTTCTGTGGTGCACAGCTACAGCTTGARGATTCAGAAATGGGAGCTGACTTTTGACAAGTGAAAGTTACTGAAAAACAAACTCGCAAAGAGCAACCAAAAAACCCCCAAAACCATGCAGAAAAAAMCAAACCCTCCTGTGACAGATAACAGGCTGTGGCTAAACCCTGCTGAGCTCATTTTCAGTTTTGCTTCACAGACCTTGATTCAGATTACAGCACTTCAGGGACCTTAGGAGGTATTGATTGGGGAAGTTTTTGGAAGCCACGAAGTTTGTCTCGTGCTCTTGAGAGGAAGGGAACTGAGTCAATACAGAATCCTCACTGGAGGAATGGAATTAAACACGTGGAGCCAGCAYGAGCAGCTTGTTGCAGGCAGTAGCTGTGTGACAAGGAGGGATTTATAGAAATGAAAGCAGGCATGGGAAGGAAGAACCAATGATGCAGATTATCGAGGGTATTGTGCTGAAATCTYGGTKAGGAGGRTGTGACTGTGCCAGTTGCAGTGTGRTGRTTTCTCTCAGTGATTTCTCCTAGGCTCTGCTTTGTGAAGCCATCTTCAGATCTGAGCAGAGGCATTCAAACCCACATGGAATTCTGATGAGAATCTGCTTCTTCTGGAAAACTTTCTTTAGAAAACTCTTTTCCAAACCAAAAAAATTCCATAACTTTTTCACATCTGTTGCATCAGTTATATTGGTTTCCTTCATTGTTCAGAAAATCATGTATTTTTCAGAGAACTAGGAAATGCGAAGTAGACAAAATTTAGGGCATAAATGTTTAGTTTGGATTCTTTCAGATTTTGGCAGTTGTCAGGTTGGTTTTTAGCAGGTGATAGGGCTGGAACCAGAGCCTGATATCTACTGCAGTCTTCTGCCTCCTTTATAAACTTGAAGAAGCTGAGTTGGCGTGGTCATATCTGGACTCTGAGGCTGAGGTGTTAGTGAATGAATGTCTCTAGACAGAGACRTGATCCTGGAGGAGGAAGCTTTGGTAGATTCCTACTTCACTTGCAGGGTTTTTTACYTCCTGACTAGATCTTTATGGTTTGCCTCAATAAAGCTGCAAAAGCATTAATTCAGCAGCTCATTCCTTCCTCTCACTGGATCCCACCCTTGCTGCTCTGAGTCTGCCTGGATTCCTGAAACAGAGGGGAGCACTCGTGTCTGGTGACCCTCTGAAAGGGTCCAGCACAGCCCTGGGGACGRTGTCTCATCAGTTTGGGTCTGATCTCTTTCTGCTTAATGCAGCTCACAAATGCAACTCACAAATCTACATGTGTTAATACCTCAAAATTACATTTGGAGATGCCTCAGTGAATCCTAGCAGAAAAAAAAATGCAAATAAATGCAGATTTCTGTTATTATCAGCTTCATCAAAGCAAACAGGCAGCAGAAGGGCCATTATTAGACTTTGATAAGAGTGCCTATTGAATGATTTCCCTAAGGAATTCAGTAAAACTCATCTCATTCCATTTCCTTTTATACAATAATATCAATTGTTTCACGCAGAAACACCTGCAAACAGTGTTGTTTGACCTCTTTATTAATTTATTTTATTTCTTGAAGGAGAAAAATRCAAGGACTGTTCTTTGTCAGTACTATATTATAATTTCAAAATGTGAGAAAGAGTCTAGAATAAAGGTATTCAGACAGAAGCTGAGGAAAGTAGTGTCACAAATGAATAATCCTGAATTAATAAAATAATGGCTCTGCAAAGAAAATGCTTTTGTGTCACAGATGAAGAAGAGACTGAAAAAAAGAGAAGCAGGAAAAAGYGAATGCCTAAGAACAAGAGATTCTTTCCTGAGAACAAATAAAATGAGGGAWTTTGCTATGAATAAGTAACTTCCACATCTTATAATATTCCAGTARCATTTGGCAAGTAATCAAAGTTGATTTTCCTTCCATTCAAAGGCATCATCAGAATTATTAGTTTTTGTAATACCTATATATATATAAAACTGAGACATGTTTATAACTCTATTTCAGTGCTGGAAAAACTTCTCTTGAATAATACTGTACAAGGTCACCCAAGRAAAAAAATCATTCCTAGAAACAATCATATGCCTGATGTAAAAGAAATTCTACTTGCATTTTATAGCTGATATTAAGCTGATATTWTCAGCTTTGTAGAGAATATCCTTGCAAAGGAATCTATTCTCACAGTGAATGCTGGTCTCCACGAAGGGTTTGTGAGGAATTTCAGGGGGATGTTTGCTGTGAGTGATCCAGTGCAGCCCTCTGATAGTGATTGACCTTTCTATTGCTGTGTAATCCTGACAGACCCATGGCTGGCAGCACCTTTGACAAAAGTATATGGAATGTGTTAAAATCATTAACCAGTAGCAGTTGCATCTAATAAGAAAGGTGCAGAGATTTGCAAGGTCTTTGCTTTATTAGATAGGAAAAAAATGGGGGAAACTTGGGCCTGCAGAAGAGAGAGCTGGGAAGACATCACAGAGCCTAAGACTCTTCCACATCCTGACCAAGATGTATTTGATTCCTGGTCAGAAATTTATTAAAGCTTCACCCCTACAGACTGTCTTTCCTTCTTCTGATTCCCAGTCTCCCCRATCAAAATCTGCTCCACAGCCCCAGGCCATCAACAGAGAAAAAGTTCCTCTGATTTTGACTTGGTCAAGATTATATTCATCTCTTTAGGACCTTATCTTCCTTTGTTCAAAACCCCCTTTTTTTTTTTTTATGAGACAGAGGTGATCTATAAATGCTCTTTGTACTCTCAGAGAACATAACAATGGGAAATGGCTCCAAAGTGCCTGGAGAGGTTCAGGCTGGACATTAGAAAATAATTTCCTGAGTTTATTGGCAGTGACCACCAGGAAARGTGTGCATCCCCATCCTAACTGTTTTATAAGGATTATTTGCACAGAGCCATGGCTGACCTGAGCTWCTGGCATTGACAGGACTGACTCAAGCTGGGGATGGACAAGAGAATCCCTGGCRATGCCTCCCAACAGATGAGTCTGTGACTGCTCCCAGGTGTTTAATTCAGCAAAATTATTCCACCTCCTCTTCGACTTTGTTCCACCAGATGAAGCAAAATTAACTTAGTCTTTCCACTCTTTTTACAACCCCTTTTTTTACAACTGCTTCTGAATTTCTCTGTTCATTTCCATCTCCCTTCTACATTTGTAGTCCAGTGCAAATGAGGTTTCTGGGATCCAGCTGGCAAAAGTCTGCATTTTTTCTAATATATTTTCCAGAGACATTAAATACTTTCTCCTGGAGGAATCTGTATATATACAAATAAATATTTGTATTTCTCTTGATCACATCACCCAGGTGGCTCTTGTTCATGCTGTTGTTGACTAATTTCTCCAAATATTACTTTGCTATTTCCTAGAAAAGGATTCAAGAATAAATATGACTTATTTTCTATAAGAATATTGACTATACTTTCTGGGAACAAGTACTTGAACTTTAATCATCTGATTTCAATTAATACACACCTTAAAGTCATCTCATTCATATTAGTAATATTCAGATTTTCTTTAATTTTTTCCCAGTGCCTCTAACTCTGTATTGTAGCAAATTCATAAGCACAGCCTCTTTATGTTATATTTCCAAAGAAATATCACCCTGATCCCAGTTCTGGGGAATTCCAAAAATAACTTCCCTTCAGCTAAATATTTCTCATTTTAACACATGCCATTGTAATCTCTTCACTAATCATGACTTGCCTTGTAGTTATTCTACTAATAATGATTTTCTGCAGTGTAACAGCTATATTCCCATGCTGCACCRTATCAAACTCTGGAGCCTGAATAGGTTATTTCCCTCACCTGAAAGAAAAGAATGGTTCCTTATCAGCAGAGGAATTAAGCACTAATAAAAGACAGCAGTTTCCCATATTGAGAATTGAAACTACGGTTGTCTAAACATAGGAATATTGTGCCACTTAAAATATCCTGCAGTATCATGKCTGCTCACCAGCTGTTGTGCCAGAATGGCACTGCTCTTCTGTGAGTCCTGTGTCATATCTGCCAAACCTGTGCTGGATAGCCCAGGACACCTCAAAAGGCTCTGCACTCATTCATTYATCCAGAACAGTGATTTGAACATTGCTCTCCTTGTAAATTCTGTGCCTTTTCCAGTGCAGACTGACGGGGGCACGTGGGGTTTGCTTCACTGGTTGTTCAATGATGCCCACAGAATGACAGCTCCTCTTGGGAAAGAGCTGGAATTCAGGTGAAGATTAAGAACTTTATCCTGCATATCTAGGTGAGCGCTGATGCCTGACCTTCCAGGAGAGTCAAYAAAGAACCTTTCTTGGAAACTGCAGAGCTCCTCATTCAGCTCAGCAGCTCTGTCTGCTTTGGAAGGACTGAAGTCTCCACTGACTGCAGGAGCTGTTGAAACACCTTACCCCACTGTAGGAACCCAGGATATCTCTGCTTGAATGCCTTGATCTAGCGKAGATTCCCATCCTGAATCCCTGCTGCCTGCAAATGAAGTGCTGAATGCACTGAATAGCCTGGATGTTTCCTCCCATTCCTGATTATCCATTCACTCCCCAGCAGAACATTTGAACAGCTCAGTGCTTCTCTCCAGAGTGGTTTTAAGTGACTTGTTTGATGGAGCGTCCAGCTCAGGAGACTGCTGCATCCTCTGATGAATCTCAGTTAGACCCTTGCTCGCAGTTCCAAACTCACATCTTCCCTTTGATCAGCGTCAGCCCATTAAACCCATCTATCAGAGATCCCAAAGCTCARCTTTATGACTATTGGGAAATCATTAGGATATGATCATAACCAAGCAGACATKCCTGCTCCTCTGGGCAATGATGTCACGGTCATTTTCTGGTCTGACACATCTTGCTTGTCAAAGTGATCCGGCAAGAATTTAACGGAAAGTAAATTAACTGCAGCGTTGTCAGGTACTGTGAATTCACTCATTCAGCTGCAGCCAACTAAAGGAGACCTTCCACTGATGCAGCATTCTTAGAGTCATTTGGCCCATTGTTCATTATGTGCTTTTTAAAATTGTTATAGTAGATTAACTAACTAATGGTGGCTGGGCAGGAACATTCATCCTGGGTTGGTTATTTCAGAAGTTGAATTTTTGCTTCTGCTATTGGGAGCAGCCRGTTCTGGTCATGSTTGGTGAGASAGGACTGGGCCATTGGGCAGAYCAAGACTAGGAATGSCAGTGAGGGAATGGTTTTGTAAATACAGARTGTAAATACAAATGTAACGATCTCWGAAAATGTGAGGGCTCTGTGGTATGCAAYGGCATGAAACATCCCACAGCCCTTAAAATTCATRGCATGGGSWCTTCTRAASCAGAGCTGGCCTGGAAAATAGTCAATAACTTTTGAAATTGTTCATCTAGTTTGATAGATGATAATGCAAAAAGCTTCTGTGCATTAGAAGTTGTTATAAAAAATGTATTTGAGGTATTTAAGTTTCAGAGAATAAACATGTTTCTTTCCTGGGGATATTTTGAAGTATTTTTACCTCTCCTCCCCTTTCACTTCCCTCCTTTCCATCTGCCAAGTAAAGGAAAGTACAGAAGTAAAAGGACAAATTTAGAGTAGTATTAAAATTAATAATATATATCATATCTCGGCTTCAGAAAATTAGTTTTTTCTCCATAAACCAGAACACAATTTACAGAGACAGAAAAAAAAAAAGAATTAAGAAAAGCATACAAAATTAAACCAAGCCAAATCCAAAACATTTTAATGAGAAGTCTCTATTAAAAAGGGATAAGGACTAGAGTCAAGTATCTATATGTAATATAAATAATGTTGGAGCATGTAAGAAGCATTATAGTGAAGGCTGGTTGCTTGGATTTTCACTGGTATKTAATTCAGGTCTAATTTCCCATGGAATCATAAATTTTAGTCCTTTAAATCTAGGGATAAGTGACAAAACACTGAAGGATTAGATGAAAGCATTCGTGAAACAGAGATCTCCTTTTCAAGTCTTTCTCTCCTCCCCTCCTTTTAGACAGAGAGAAATAGTTTCTCATCTGAGAAGGTGAAGGTTTTTGAGGCACAGGAGAGACTATATACATGTCAGCTTTTCTGTCTGTGTGTGTGAATCTCTGTCACTCTCACACATTGGGGTCAGCAGGGGCACGGGGGATGGCAGACCCTGAGCACACAGTGACCCCATTTGGGGATCCCAAAACCCTGGTCATAAGAGATCATGTGGGCTACTGGGGAAAATGGAAATTACCAGTATTATCACTAGGAACAGGGTGATGTTGCCATCAATGGGGCGTTCAGGCTCAGGATTTCATTTAAGAATCCACAATGGAAGAAATCTAAGCTGCATGAAGACATGAGTTTCTGAATTATTCCCAACCTGGAACTGACCTACACCGTTTTGTGTTTGTCTTTTGGAGGTGGGAAGTCACAAAAAGGAAGAAAAGTTTCTCCAAAAAAAAGGCAAGGATTGTAACTGTTAATAGAGAAAGTGCATATTTATGAAGCTTGCCTTCTCCCCAGACTGCAAGGAACAAAACTGCATGAAATAGTGTTTTCCCAGGAGTTAGAACTTGATGATTATTTATAAGGAGTTACCACAAACCACTTTAACAGTATTTTAATTTAATGCACTTAGTGCTTTCATAGTTATTGTAAGCAAAGGGAAGTTTTATGGCCCAGCTGAATGTGCACTGGGATACATTTTACTGGCACTCAGAACAAGGAAACGATGCCTTTCTCCAGAGGGCAGCCCTGCTGGACACATGGGTAAGCTACCATAGCCCTCCTGAGTGCCTCCTGTGCTGATGGGAGCAACCCACTTCTCTCCATAGAGTGTCTTCTGAAGTAAAAAAAGATAATCTTCATATAAAATTGATAYTTTTGATTTTCTTCTCATCTTGCTTTAGATGGAGCAATGTCTGTCATTTGGTCTGGAGGAGGGGAGWAGGCTCACATTTTATCTGCCCTGGAAGGAGCTGCTGGCTGTGCAAGCTCCCTGTCCTGGCAGAGTTTATCTGCCCAGAGCTACTGGGGAAGTGTAACAGCATGAACTTCAAGAACCTGTGCTGTGGAGGAGTGCAGACTGAAGTGATTCCCTTCACTATTATATCTTCAGCAAATAAATAACTCCCAGAAAGAGCCAGCTCTTGATTTGGAGGCGCATTCATCTAGCATTAACTGTTGTGAGATGTCTGCCTGTTCCCAGAGGCAGCATATTCCAGAAAAAAGAGCTCCTCCAAGGTAAATGCTGTGGCAAACAGATGGAGTTCGAATCTACATCTCTTTTCCACTGCAAATGAAATTAATCCACTGGAAGCTTCTGTGTCTCCTGGCTACTCCTTAAATTCCCAATTGTCTTCAGCAAATCATGGTATTGAGTAGCAAACAATCACTGAGACCATGGGCCGTGCCAAAGCTCTGTTGGCCATCCCTGTGGCACAGCAGACACTGCAGCCTATTCCCAGCACCTCTGGTGGTTGCTGTGTCCCAGAAAGATCCATTTCACCAGCTGATTGCCCCACCATCCTATGAAAATTCAGGAGCATGTATGCCCTGAGTGAAAGCAGAAAACACTTCTTGGCACCTGCAGAGCTGTGACTGTTTTTCCCCACCCCAGCCTGCTTTCAAGAGCTGTGAGCTTGGGATCCAATATGGAATTCCATCCATGGACCATGGAAACTCAACATTATGGGATTCTGAGGTAATTCAACTTTCCCAAATGTGGTTTCTTCCAGCCAGAGTTGGTCAGTCTGCTGTCACCTTCACAGTAAAAATCCCAGGTTTCAGCCATGGAGAAAGTGTAGCCATTTCTAGCCACAGGCTTCTGGGAAGCCTGGAGAAACCTGGGAAGAATGGAAATGCCCTGCAGAGCGATTTTCAAAAGGAGAAATGGATTTCCCTGGTGTGGTGATRGAGATGTACAGCGAGTTTCAGCAATCTAATTAGTTTCTTGATCAGAGGAAGACAACTCTTCAAGGCGAATGAAAAGGTCATAGCAAATCCCAGAGAAGTATTCATGTCTTTTGTCATATTTGCTGACAGATATTTAAATATAACCACTCATTTTTCCGGTAGATATTGTCAGCAGGTTCCAGACAGCTGACAAGCAGCAATGAATTTGTACCACTGCCCTGACATACCAACAACTAAGTGGGTAAAACTGCTAAGAGTTCTGTCTGTGCTGCTGGGAGACAGATCTGTGGCAGCAAACACTTACAGGTCCAAGGGATGGTTAGAGGACATGGTGACTTCTCTGATGGTTTAGCCTGGTGAACAAAAGGGAAAGGAAAAGGGTTCTGTCACTGGAGCACAGTGAGAGAATGTGGGAGATGGGATTCTCAGGAGACTTTCTGTATGATCTTAGCAAATGCTCTTAAAATGTTTCAGGAGTKCAAYCTGACTACACATTGACTGMAGGAATKACTTCAGGGGCTGCAGATGAGGTGRGGTTATTCTCTTTCAGTTCTCTGTCTGTAAAACAGGGACAAGGCACTTCCTTACCCCACCTTTCCATTATCACTTCTTTTAACTGTAAAACCTTCAAGGTGAGGATAGGTCTGGATGCAATTATGATGTGAATGGACACATTCCTATTATAGCACAGGATCCTGCATGCAGAACATGTTGACATGAATGAAGGTCCCATGATGAGAGGAGGGGACTTTACTTTGACTTGTATAGTGCAAACAGGTCATTGTCTGCACTCAGAGACAGGTGAATCAAATCTCATGTTTAAGATTATTAGATGATAATCTAATCCAAATCAGTCCATTTACTAATTGGGTAGAAATACACATATGAAAGCAGAAGTTACTTTTCTATTGGAAACATGATGGAAGCAGGATCTATATCATATCCTATATTCTTGAACTAATACTATTCCATGGATTAATGGCATGCATGAGTTAAAATCATAAATAAATAACTCGATAGGGGCTTTTACATGTGTAAGTTGATCGCTCACTGATCATTTCTYTCAAAACCAAAGCTAAGATTTTACTTTACATTGACTTCCATGCCCCTCTAGTATGCAAATARGCAAAATAGATGTGTGAAATWTCTTTAGATGTTCAAGAAAAAAAGAAGGAAGAAAGACATGATGTAAAAGCAAAGTCCCTGTTCCCTAGGAAGCAGTGAGGCTTTTTTTCCCCTTGCTTTTCTAACTCCTGCATGCACAAACAATATATGAAACGCTCAGAAGGAAAGTTTTCGTGTTAGTATTTATATCCTCTTGAATAAATCTTCAGACAGAACAAAACTTAMAAGTGTGACCCATTTTAGTCTCCAAGTAGGCCAATGAATTTAACTAATATTATTATGGAAGTGTGAGAATGCTAGCCCTCCTCCCCATCAGCATTGTTTAATTTGATGTCCATGTGTTAAGTCAAGTGGGGCATTTTTGTCATTCCACTGTGTCTGTCAAAGCTTCTGGCACCACTTTATAAGGCTTGCATTACTTTGCAAGGTGSATCTGGTGAAAAAAAAAATATTACTTGATCCACACTGGGACCTGAAGAGAACAAAATCTTCTGTGTTGTTCCTCCCATAACCTTTATGCCTCTCTATGCACACATAAACTATATTCTATCTATACACACTGCCTGTCAATAGGCAGGATAATGGCTTTTACAGCATTTACAAATATTCAAGGAGAAGAAAGCGTGTTGGTATGGGTATTGAAGTTCAGATTCATCACATCAAACAGAGAAAGCTGAATTACAAAACTGAAAGAGGAATAGCGATGTGGAATTTAACTTTCTTAAAATGGGATGCTTCTCCCATTTTTTCTCTTTCTTTTACCAAATTCCTCCTGTATGACTACACAAACTCCAACCCCTTGTGAATAAATTCAGCTTAAGAAACTGGCAGAAAATAGACCTGAGGACAAGGAAATTAACCATTTCTAAAGATGTTTTTCACCTGATCAGTTCAAGTTACAGTCACACAGATGCTTGCAACATTATAAAATAAAGGATCATGCAYGGAGCAGGAGTGAGAAGCCAAAGCTGGGAGAAAGGTGTAAATGTCCTCTGCAGTGGAAGTGCTGCCTTCTCCTTCTCCAGAATTGGCATGGTGGGTACAGCACTGGCTGGCTCAGCTCAGGTCCTGTCTCTTCTGAGTAGAGTTGTTTATAGGCATGAACAAGAGCAGGAATATTTTGGTACCTGCCACCAAGCTGTCCACCTTGGACAGATGAACTGTTGGAAGGGTCTACAGTGGGGAAAAAGTTGCCTTGACATTGAAGGCATCACTTCATAGGAGAGTTTCCCCCATCCTCCATTTCTGATCAGACCCTAGCCAGGAAAAGACTCTGTAACCTGGTTTTGATACCCAATCTCTTGCCTCTGTGCTCTAACTTGTTTTCTTCCTCYGACTTGATAAAGTGCAGCACACTTGTGCTCTCCTCTTTGAAGAAGGYGTGATTATTTCACCATTCTGTGTACATGGCAACTGAGGGATGCAATGATGATGTGACTTATTCAGGTTGTGAMTGTGCCTTCAGAAAGCCCCCAAGCCTCCCAAGTGTCCTAGGTTTTTGGGGTTTTTCTTTGTCAAAAAAGTGCATTTGCTCTGAATCCACTGACCAAGGAAATTAATCTCTTATTAATATACCTGTAGCATGACTCTTGAAAGAAGGATTATCTCTTCCTAAATTGTCTTGTTTGGATATAAATTAACACTAGAACTCCACAGGAAGAAAAATCATGTCCATTTATGATTTCTCATGCTGATATTTATCATGTAAAAAATAGCACAATCTAAATTATGGTACTAATGGATCGTGACAAAGCATGCTTTTTTTAACTGAATAAATAATTTYAAATTATAAACCTTAAATTATCATTTTTATTTCAACAAGTTATTTTTACTTCAACTATTATGAAAAGAAATACTAAGGAAAACAATTAGGAGGTAAAAGAACATGTGGCATTTAAACTATACAAAAATAGGGAGATGGTTCATTTGGTTGTTTTTTCTTTAAACATTTATATTTTGCTTTGTTCATGGGTTGGAATGGAATCTATYTAAACAAGAATCTGAGGTTAATCCAAAGTGACATTTATTTTAGTTTTAAGGCARGAATGCAAAACAAAATCTTTCTAGTCAGAGCAGCCCTCTGTGTTTGTTGAGTCCTRGTGGATTAAATAAATTTAAAAATAAAATCTAAGTATATTTCAAAGCTCACCAGAATACTGAATGTAGGAACAAGCATGTTTTTTTCCCCCAGAAAACATTTAAAAAGCCTGAAGCAAGTTAACAGTCTAAAGGCTATTTTTGCCTGATTTCTTTTGCCAGGAACARCAGCAGGAATATTCTCCCAGGAAGTTGTGCAACACAGGATGCAAACATTTTGGATAGGAGCTGAAGAAACATTCRGTAGATCTCAAGCTGCAGAGGGAGTTCAGGTGCTCATTTAAAGATTATTGGCAAGTTGAAAGCCCAGATTTCTCCTTACCTGATGAGGCCTAATTACTTTATAAGAGAGCAGTGGACTAAATCAGCCTCTGGAGGTACCCCTATCTCTCTTCRTTACCTCTACAAGGAGTGTAGGGTGAAAATGCTCAACTGTTATCTGGCTATTAAGCAGAATATTCAGAATGTAATCCTGTTGCTGAATCTTTCTTTCTCCCCCATTTTATTGCTTGCATAATACGTGCTGAGGACCGTGGGTTTGTGCACTTTGGGGAAGAGAAGGCTGAGGAGTGACCTCGCTGCTCTCTGCCCTTTCCTGAGGATGGGGAGTGGAGAGGGAGGTGCTGAGCTCTGCTGGTGCCCGATGCCTCAGTCTGTCRGTGTGCAAGGGACATCTGGACAAGTTTCAGGGATAGCCCTGAAGAGCTCAGGCAGCTGGATGAGATTGTATGTCCCTTCTAACTGAGATATTCCATTCTGTTCTGTCCTATATGCATAAAAGATTCTACATATATATATGTACATATAAATATTCCAGGCTGTGACTGACACTGCAGAGCTTTMAAGGTAGATGAGGCTCTTTCTTCTTCCTGGAACTCGCAGCTGCTCTTCACAGATAAGTTTACCTGACTTATGGAATGATACTGGATTTTTTTTTCACCTGATTCATGCATCTTTTATCGAAACCCAACTGCTTCTGGTCAAATGTCCCGCACAATTTTTTCAATATGTACAAAGTTGAAAGTGTACTCTCTTGCTTCCTTTGTCCTTATGTTAACTACTCCAGGACTGAAATATTGCAGATTTTCAAAGGAGAGGAAAAGCCTGCAGCCAGGGGATTCTTGCCAATGAGAACACGACCCGTTCTGCAGATAAAGAATCAGCACARCACAATCAAAAAAAGATCAGTGGCATTCATGGCAGATATCTTTTCACACCTCTTGTCTGGAAGATGCTCCTGTGCACTGACCTTATATTGGGCTCGTGAGGCTGGGCTGGTGCACTGAGTGTTAAAGTGACAAGAGAAAGAATACTCGTCTTTCTAAAGACTTTTGTGCCTCTGGTAACAGTTTCAGCTGTGATGTCTCTGAAGACCTGTCTTTGTGACAGTTTTGTCATTTCGAGTGGGCAAAGAAAGGAGGAACCCTTTAGTGAGATTTGGCTGCACCACTACACTTGTCAGATACCTTTTAGTATGCAAATCAAGAATGGTTCTAGTTAAATCCAATTCTGGTCTTTTTTTCTTTCTACTTCTTGAAGTATATAAATCTTAAAGTTTTTAAACCCCTCCAGACACAAGCATTTTCTCTCACTCACAAAGCCAAGCCTTGCTTTTAAAAAGCCAAAACAACAACAAAAGCCACAAAACCACTTTAACATTGAACAGAGTCAGAAATAAAATTCTGCTTGTCAACTTACTGAAAGAAACCAAACCCAGAAAAGTATCTATTTAATGTGAAGCTTAAATATGGATGTATGCACACACACACACTGGTGTTTCTGTAAAAGAAATCTCTTCTGGATGGGAGAAAGGTTTGGCAAGACAGATACAGATATGATATTTTAATTCAGATATACTCCTGGAGGTAAAGAAAGGTCACCTTACGGGTGAGCAGAACGGAGTTACAGAGAACTGGCAGGGTCAGGGTTGCYCTGCCATCACTTCTGTGACGTGTAGTTTTGCTGTTTCCATAATCCACTAACTACAGACATGCCCTGTGGATTTACCCAGAGCTTCAGGGACCCTACTGGAATGTGTCATTTTGATCCAACTCTTTCAAATACTTTCAGGCGAGGTCCTAAGGTCMGTCATTGTTTAAATCTCCGTGGATTCTTCTTCCCAAAGAGGAAGCAGGGGATTAGCAGGTTCCTGCAGGTTCTCAGCAGAAGGAAATGCTGTTGACTGCTCACAGATCAGTGAGTGCATCAGCCTGGGGGCTGCAGCCGAAGAAAATGGGAAATTGTAGTAAATTGCTAATAATATAGAAACCTCCAAGTAGGAYAGGGAGAACTGCTGGAGAAGACAACATTTAGAATATCCACAAGTATTACCAAAAGACCTGATCCTTTCTTCCTCTCTCCTTTGCAAACAAGAAACATTGACTCACAGGTATAGTGTGAATAATTATAATTATGTACATGTTCTTAAATGACAATACTAAATACATGTAAAATTACGTGATACTCAGYTCTGCTATTAATGGAAAATACTTGAATGCCTCAGAAACATCAATCCATGCAGCAATCTGACCCCTGACAAGGAAGCATTTTGCCCTTCCAAAGGTCTAAATCCCAAGACAAGCTCTAAGATTTAAATAGCTTGTCTTGGTAGAACCAGAATTATCCATTATTAGTCATTGCAGAGCACAGGCAAACTAATGTTCTTGAGTGGAGGGAACATATCCCTCTKCACAGTCACTCACAGACATTTTTCAGTGATTATCGTTCATCAGCACTTCCACTTTCAAGCCAGTTCAACACTGCTTGGTGTTTCCTCAACAAGGAGGACATGACAGCAGTGTCATCCCTCCTGACAAAAAAAAAAAAAAAAAAAAAAAAATTTTTTTTTAAAAAAAAAAAATTAAATTAAAAAAAAAAAAAAAAAAAAAAAAAAAAATCTGTCTTGTGAACATGGACGTTTTAGTTTACATAACAACACTGAAACAAAAGTTAGTGCTGCTCATTGGAGTCATAAATGTCAGCAGTGGCACTTCAAGTAGAGAAATGGTCTCAGCCATTGCTGTTCATCCACTGYTAATGAGAGGTACAGCCAAATACAATTGTAGTGCTGGGCAGAGTGAAACTCACTGGTACCATTACATTTTATCTCCAATAATAAAATCATGCCCATTAGGCCTTCAAGAGCTTGAACATGACAGTGGGGAGATAAGCATGGAGTAGGGACAGTTCATTTTTAATTGCTAAATCATTACCTGSTAGAACTCTAATGGCTGAGATTAGGGGTCTCCTAGTGGTTTCAGTATTCAGAGTTTCTTTTGGCTTTGGGGAGGGACTTCAAGTTGCTCTGATTTTTGCATAGATACTATAAAAGTGGAGGGTGATCATTGTAAGAGAGTAGATTACATCATAGCAGATATCAAACAGTGAGGGTTTATTCAGGAAGTGGTTGTTTTTGAAAGGAGTTTGAGATTTCATTATTTCTTTCACTGTGTCAGCTTTATTAACCTGTGCCTTTGATTTCAATTTTTTTTTTTTTTTTTTTTTAAGAATTCTTGGTAGGACAGATGCCAGAAGTGAGAGGCCTCCTTTATTCAGGAGACATCAGTTTGTGTTGGGAGACATCAGTTTTGCCAACAGACTCAGCACTGCAGAAGGGAGTAGGAGTTAAGGTCCTTGAATCACAGCAATGAGTTGATAACCCAGACTGATGTGCTGGGATGAAGCAAACAACATGGACATTTAATGTCAAGCCCACAAATACCTTGCTTTGTCTTTTCAGGAAAATATGGGTGTGTTAGGGTCTGGTAAAAGCCAGCTAGCTGACATTCCAGTGGCTGTCACAGGTAGAAAACCTGAGATYTCTTAAGACAGACCCTGGTAAAACACATGGCAAATTTCCACAGCAATATCTGATCCCACTGGGAAGGGAAGTATTAGCYAGTTCTAATGCAAACATCCACATCAGAATTTGAGCAGGATGCCTGTGTTTGCAGGTTTGGAATTAACAGAGAGACTCAGGTGCTCTGTAAGGGGCAGCCTGTCTCAGCCTGCCCTGAGAATTTCTAGCCCAAATCTCCTGTCTATGGGTTTTGTTGTGTTTGTGGGACAGTTTTTTTTTTTGTTTTTTTGTTTTTTTTTTTTTTTTTTTTTTTGAAAGCAATAGCCTTGGTAAAACAGTTTCAAAAGGATTAAGCAGTGACAGCAATGGGCTATACAAAAAACAAAAGCTAGGTTTTTTTGTTGAAGTTATCCTTAATAAAAGGATTATGCTGCTTGCTACTTTTAAAGAAAATGTGCAGGTGAAAAGACAGGAAAGGAATAGAGCATTTGTCCTTTTTCCTTATTCCAGCTTCATCAGCACAGCACTGAACGATATAATCACTGTGAGCTGCTGCTGCTCTTTTAATTTTTCCCACAGGCAGCTTCTTYCCTTGGTGTGCCTGTATCAGATGGGAAATTAGGAGCCACTTGCTGACAGTGATGTAGAYGAGGGAATGAATGACCACTGAGCTGTTGCACAATCTGTTTGACTGGYGTTCCAGGATGCTCAAAGATTTTAAAGAAAAACAGGTTCTGCTGCCAGCCTGCACTACTTTCAATACTGTTAAAGAGAATATTTTTTTTTCCCCACAAAGGTAGCAAAGAGAATTATCTGGACAAGCCTTAGGAAAGAGAAGGAGCAATGCATGGAATGGAATAAGGTATATCTGTGATCCTCACTTGTAGTGATCCTCACTGAACCCTGGAGAGACATGAGCTGTTGGGCCTGTGGATCAGAAGGAAAAATCAAGGTCTTACCATGGATGTGTGCATAACTGYAGTTATTCCCTAAAAAAAACAGTGAAAGTAAAATTGGGCAAAGAACTTACAGCTGACACCTTCCAAATGAAAAAATTACTTTGCGGAGGATATGAGATTTCTGAGTTGACATGATTGCCTGGGCAAAAAACAAACAAACAAACAAATTGTTTCTTATTCTGTCATTTCAGCTTTACCTAAATAGACAGCTCCTTGGATCGTGCATTACCCAACGCCTTCTACTCACAGCCTCTTTTGTGGTGGCCATAACTATTGAACATTTTTTTCACAGAACACGTTTTCCTTCTCAGCATCAAATGCCACAGAGATCCTGAGAAATGTAGGCTGCTTCAGCCCAGGTCCTGTACGAGATGGGGCATCTGCAGGACTGCAGGCAAATATTGCTCAGATCAAAGCAATCCTCAGTGTTTCAAATCTAATGGCATGGAGGCACCAGATTTTCCTATTTCTCTAAAAAGAAAAAAAAAAGAAAATAAAACAAAAGGAAATTTTTGAGTTAGCATGAGTAGAACATAACGTGGAATTATCAGAAATTTTAGTTTCTGGCAAAGCTTTAATAAGTGCTGCAAACCTGAGCTAAAACTATTTTCTTTTAGAAGAGTTTGTAGCTGTGCCTGATTTTCTGGGAGTGAGGGATGTACCAACTATAATTTGCCAGTGTAAGGTATCAATTAAGCAGCAGGAGGTGCAGGGCACACAGCCTGTTTATAACTCACATTTCAAATTGTTTCTTTTGTGGAGACAGAAGGAAGTACCCATCGTGCCTCTTGCCAGAAGGTTTAACTCCAGCCATCCATTCATTATGACACTTTTGTGTGATGATTGCCCATACAGTGGCATCAGCAGTACAAGTTTCAAACCCAGCTGGCTTCTCTCTGATACAAAAGGAGATGATTCAGTTCCACATGAGGATAAGCTCAAACTCTATTTCTTTGTTCCATGGCTTCTCTTTCCAGCAAGAAAAAGCAATTTGTGTCATTTTTGTGKAAGGTGTACATGAAAATATTAGAAATAGGGAACAGTAGAAATGCTTTGTCCCAAATAGTGGAAATGCTGATTTCCTCTGAATCTGGATTTCCACTGAATTTTCTGAATACCAGAATACTTTTATGATCTAGAGGAAATTGCAGTTTCTGTGCCTGGTTTTCCCAGCTTAAGGGCAATAATATCTTAGTATTTTAAATGTATGTGGCAATGAGAAATACTCCTTCAGAGATGCTCAGAAAGAGGATGTGGTGGAGAGAGATTTATAGAGAAGTCCTATCCTTATTTTTAAGCATCAATGAAAGCAAAAGTGATTAAGTGACTTTGCAGAACAAGAAAAACTGTTTAGTTGTAAAGCTCTGCAAAATTGCAATTGTGTGACCTTCAARCTGCTAAGCTTAAGAGCTTAGTTCTCATTTGCTCAGCATGTCATCAAAGTGTCAGCTCCCTTAATGAAGGCAGCACAGCATTGTTTGACACAGGGTATTGTATGAGATTATTATACATCTATGGCTTTTGACTTTGCCCAACATCATCCATCATTCACCTAAACCCCCAAACACAAGAACATCAACTCTTCAGTCATTCTATATAAAATAGTGTCCATGGAAAAAGCTTTGTTTTCATCTGTTTCTCACACTGTTAGATCCTACAAGAGAAGCTGCAATTGTTAGAAATGTTCTATGTGGCCCAACGGTTGCAAGCAAGAGGCCAGTCCCTGTAAAGAGATGCCCACCAGCATCCACACACACAAATTTGATGAGGAATACAGGGCTTTTACTCTGTTTCAAGAGGTGCCCAGTTCTGGAATCCAGAGAAGCACTATSTAGCAAACTGCTGGAGTCTGGGCCAGGGTCTACGAGGTCCCTCCTAAGATTAGAACCTACCATTAGTGGGTGCCATTTCTGAGGATGTACCAAGTTAAAGTTTGAAAATCTGTACAACAAATGAATGAARATAAGCCAGAATGATAGATGAAGACTTTTGCTTGCTTCATTCTTATCCCACATGAGACAATGAAATGATGTGTTACAAGGAAAATTTGATATTATCCTTTATTTGATCACATTCAGAAATGGATCTTTAGTGATGGTAGGGAAGAACAATCTATTTAAATCTCCCATTATCACTGTTGGTAGTTRTTGCTTGATGCTGCTGTGAGATATGGGGGGGTCATGTTCCAAAATCTCTGGTGTAGAAGTGTGGAAGATGGAAGTGGGAAGGAAACAGGAGATGATCAGGTCAGATATCACCGCCAAGACCGGGAAGATGTGAGGTTTGAGTGGGGAGGAAGGGGTAAGAGAGAAGATAAAAGTCAGAGTAGATTTATGCAGCAGTCTGATTGTCAAGAAGAGAAATTGTCGTTCTTGTGTTTCTTTTTGCTGTGGCAGAACCAGAGGCACAACTGAAACAAATGAGGTGGAGCACTGATCATAAAAGATCTCCTGCCTGCTGCCATGACCAAGATAAGAATGAGAAAAACTGACACGGGACCTAATTCAGGTCAAGTCTGGGGCTTTGTAGAATATAAAGCAAAATGATAAAAGAAAAACAAGACTGGGATAAGTGATAAACTGCATCCTCCAATCCTAACCCTGTCATTTTTCAGCTAATAAACATGAAGATTAATTGACAGAAATACAAAATTCACTGCTGTTTGTGGGTTTGTCAGTGTTTGCAGCAGGTCTGCCCACTGTGTCACTGATGTTGTTCTTTCCTTCCCTRGAAAACAGAAGCAATTAGCTCAGCTTAATGTGATTCCATTGAGGCTGGGTACTCATTATGCCAGGGAACTACACATTGAGCTGTGTTAAAGAAAAAAGACTACAGGCAGAAAACAGAAAATCAAAACTGGAAGGATCACAGTTATTTGTGAAATTGTTTCAAGTTTTGCAGATAATAACAGTGCTTCTCCTTTGCACTGAAAATAGAAAATGGTTTGTGGATAATTGATTTTTAAAAATTAAAACTATAACACGTCRCTGCTGTCAAAATGAGAAATAATACCCTGGATGCCAAAGCTCTCACAATTTGAGAATTTCAAAATAAAAAGCTATGAGTGTCTTTCTTTTAAATGAAAACTTGGCAATATGAAATGTATTAAAATGTATTTTTAAAAAAAATATAAAGAATTTTTCAAAGCCAAAATAAAATGAATCACTTTTCTTGTGATTGAACACAATATCTGCAGACTGCTTTTATGAAAACTAAAAATGACAAAGAATATAACTCCATCATTCAACCTGAAGCAAATTTTTTCCTGATTTTTAAAGTCAACCACTGAATAAAAGATCTGTTCCTCATTCTGATCTAGTTGTGATCTAGACAGAGTGACGTGAAGAAAGWCATAGTACCTATAATTTACAGATAAAAAATTAGAGCACTGAGAGAACAGATGATTTTCCAAGATTACATGTGACAAGTAGAAGGAAAGTAACCTAAACACCATCTTAAATAATGCCCTAATTTTACCTCTGCTGCATGGGGAACAGCAAATGGACTTTCAGATTGCAATACACCAGTAAGTCCCTTCTTTGTATGAAATAAGACTTGCCTGTGTGGAAGTAATTTGCACAGCATTTCAAGGAATCCATCCCAGGTCTCCACGTTTGCTGACAAGGGCAAGTACCTGTGGCTAAGACAGCCCCAAATTTATCATCATCTGTTGCAACGACTGCAGATGAAATTCCATTTGCAGCTCTGACATCCTTACTCTGCAATACACCCGAGAGGATGCCTGAGGAATAACGTGAGCAATTCTTCCACCATGATGCAAATGAATCTCTTTGAGGAACCGATGTTTTTTAAGAGGTGTGTTGCCTAGATGTTTTTTTTTGGTTTTTTTTTTTTTTTTTTTTTTTTTGACAGAAATGATCCAGTTTCTTTCCTTTTTTTTTTTTTTTTTTTGACAGAAATGATCCAGTTTCTTTCCTCATATCTATGTAATGGACTCAGAACCTGGTCTTTCCCTCATTGAGATTCCCTTGTGAGAATCTCAATGTTAGCAGCAGCTGAGGGTGTTCTGTTTATACATCCAAGGCAGAGAAGCACAACACTGAGGTTAATGCACAGTTGAGAAGGGAACTTKGAGTCCCAAATTCCCTCTGATTTCAAGAGGAACTGGTAATGCCCTAAAAATCACTCACTGCAGGCCTACACYTTACTTAAGCCAGGATTTCTTTCTGAAGAAGGTTGCTAATGAGAACAGAAATGGGATGGCAACGAGACAGYTCTGCAGGGCACCAACCTACCTTARACCCTGAGGGCACTGAACAGCAAGGGGCATTCAAGGCTTTGTGGAATTYAAAGGCAATTTTTCTTTGCTTTCCCAAGATGCATGAGGAATACAGAGAAGACAGAGTGAAAGCTGAACTGAGCTGGCCTGGGAATGAAAACAAAATTTTACTGTGCTTGCATTGCTGAAAGTTTTACATTGGTACATTTCTGAGGACAGCCTTGAGGCCTGGGCCAATAATAGTGATTGTGTTGCCTGCTCAGGGCTCTGGAAACTTATTCCCATGTTCTTAATCAGAAAAGCATAGGTTGATCTGGGACTGGTTGCTCGACATCTATTCAGGTTGTCAGAAGTGGATATATTGTCCTTACTCAAAGTCACATTTGTAATGTGAGCACCAACACAGYGAAGTGCTCAGATATAAGATGACTATTTAATTATCAACAGAGTCAGGCCCAGCTGCTGTTGCASTTAGTGGAAATTTTCCCTTATTACACAACAGGAACTGCAGAGAATCTATATCTTGGCTTTTATTTTGGCGTTCATTCAGYACCTTGTAATGACCAGCATAAAATCTTTCAAATCACTAAAGGACCACTCACTGCAGGGGAGGAACATCTGTACACTTCCAGAGAACCATGACCTTCCTGTGCTAAGATCAAGAGCTTATTTGACTGAGATTTCAAGCCCTTTTTAGATAAACGAAGAGGCAATTACTCCCTGGCTCCTCTCTTTTCTGTATAGAGGGAACTTTGGCTTTCTGAAGCACCAATTAAAAAGCCCCACAACTCTCTCTTTGAATTGCTTCATTGCTCCTGTTAATTGTCTCGTTTGAGTCTGTGCCAGAGTGAAAGTACCTTGTTACAGAGCTATGAACCTGCAATCAACTTTGAAAACTTCCACTTTACAAGTGCAATCTTGTGCTTTTTTTTTTAACCCTAAATGAAAGGGGGAAAAAATAGAAAAATGTATTAGGTGTTTCCTAAATCAAAGTCTTTAATAACATTTTAATCTAAGTTTTTATGGATTCTAAAATGCAGTTATAGACAGCTGAAATTTTCCTATGGCTTACTGTCAAATATACAAGAGACTGTTTGGAAAGTCTGTAAGCACTGTAATCATGGATAAAATATATTCTGCAAGGGGACTCTAAATTTGCAGTAATTATGTACCATTTAGTTAATCTGTCTACATTATTTATGAAGAGTATTTTGTAGTTAAATACTTGAAGAGTTGACAGGGTAATGTTCAACAGCTACTTGGAACAGAAGTGATGGAGATGCAGTAAAAAAATCATTTCAATTTTAAATGACTCTCTTTGTGTTCATTTCCATGTTTGTTTTTARCTCAAAGACACAGTGTGAGATCTCTTTTTTTAAAAGAAGATAAAAATAAGAGTGTGCTGTGTGCGTGAATAACTTCTGTGTACATCTTTAAGTGCATGCCTTSTTTGCAATGAGGCACAAATAGCTTGTGTTTTTCCAGAGAACTCAGCTACCTGCCCTTTTCCACACTCAGTTCCATGAATGCAATTTCCTCCACTGATTTTTCATTTGGAAGAGGAGTAGATTGGATAGAGGTCAGTGTCACAACATGTTTTTTATGTCACATAAGATAAACAGACATGTGAGTGTGCTGAACCCTCATACTCAGAATCACAGAAAATGAAGAACAGGAAAGACAGCAGGGTGGAGAATGCCTGGGCTGTTCTCCCTGCCCTTTTCCCACTACCATGCAAGAAGGGACCAGGACAAACCACTTTTCTGCAATAATATCTATACTCTGGGAAAGTTAGGAAGGAGAGATGGTTCCTGTATGGAGAAGACAATAAGGGTAGATRGAAGAGGAGAAAATGTCAAACATACACCCATCCAAAAGTGGGCCTGRTGATAGAAAGGCAAGTGAACAGTCCCCCGACTTCACAGGAATTGCTGTGTACATTTCTGAACCTCTTGGGGGTAGAAGGAGGGTGTCTGTGTGCAGGGATGAGGTGCACTGAGTGCATGTGTACAAATCCTCCAAAGCACTGACACTACCACCAGCTGGGACAACTTCATAAATTACTTCCCCTTGTTTCCCTCTACCTCCTAAACCCTGAGATTAGCTGTCATTAGAACAAATTCCCATCTCCCTCTGGGATTTCCTCCATGAATAAAATCTGCTTTATTTGCCCACGTGAGCTGTCTGTACAGCATGTATCAGATTCATGCGTTGTTTATAGCCTCATGAGACATAACATGCAGAAGCTGTTCCTTCAAAATCAAATTAATGCCATTCATTACAAGGTGAGTGGTGACTCACCACCAGATGACAAGCCTGTTGAAGACAGAATTTATTCCTCGTGCAAGTCAGTGGCATGAATTCTTTTCTTTTTCCTTTTTTTTTTTTTTTTTTTTTTTTTTCTTTTTTTTCCCAAGCTGAAGGTGAGTGTACTCTCTCTCCAGAAGGGAGCAGTCAGTCAGACAGTTTTACCAGGTCTTACTGAACATGCAAATGTATTATTTTTGTGATTCACTGACATCCGTTGCTTTAGTGGATGCCTGTAAGGCACTGCCACTAAAACAGGCTTAATTTGAGCCTGGTCTCTGTGCTGCTTGGGTTTTTCTCCTGGTTTTGAAGCAAAGGGCTTAGCCATGTGTGATGTGCTGTAGCACATGCTGTGGTACATGTGATGGCAGTGGCTCTGTCCAGCGTGGTTCCATGCTACATGTGGCCAACACGAGGAGTGAACAAGCAGCTACGAGATAAAAATGCTGGCAGCCCTCACTGTGCTGGGTTTGGAGAGGTTCTGGTAGCCTGAAGGGAAAGYAGATTTGGCAGCAAAGGTCCAGAGAGCCACAGGCATTTTATATTAATGRTTTACTTCCTGAATCAGAGGATTGACTCTGAAAAATACCAGATTCAGTTGGGCAGCTGCTCAGGACAAACACTTATCAGAGGAGAAGCGCTACTTTTTCTCTTCTGGTTAGTTGTCCAGAGATGTGGGACATGTCTTGCTAGTTACTTTCTACATTCATTTTTTCAGTAAAATGCTGCGAGGCTTACCGACAAAAAGAAACGCATAGAACTCCTTTATGAAATAAAGAAAAGCTAGAAATATAACCCAGTGATACGAAGCACACGGTGCTGCAGRGTTCTACAGCACCTGACACAAGAGCTGCCTCGTCTGTCTCATCCAACCACGAGCTCTGGGAATCTGTCAGAGCAGCACCGTGCTCATTACTGCCATGGTAAGAAGGATGCAGCAGAATTAACTCATCCAGATAAWGCCTGCTTGGGAACGTGGCAGTTCTGCTGCTATCACTCCTAACATATCAGAGGAAGATGACAGCTTAGTGCTGCCTGACTGCACATGTGCTGCTYTGTACTTGCCTGAACCTTTTCTCGACATTTTTGCTCTGCACTAAAAGGTGAACAGCCAGGAGTCTCCCTTTGTTTGCCCTCTTTGGATTGATCATCCGGAGCTGCAACCCCAACTTTCCAGGCATGATCCTTATCAGAGCCTGGAGCTTTAGACACAGAAAAGGGGCAAGGACCAACTTCATTGAGAAGAGAGGGTCCAGCTRCAGTGCAGCTCTTGCAATGTACTGCAAATAACCAATTCCTCTTAAATTTGCTGTTCAAGTCAGAAGGATTTCAGCTCATGTTGACCTCCCTAGYTGGGGATAGTGTTGCAGCACTGCTATAAAAGGACAGAGCCCAGCAGTTGGCACTCAGGGAGCAGTCAGGTGCTCCTTGGTTTTGCKGTCAGTTTTGTTTTTAAACCATCTTTGATGTGCCTTCCCTCTGCAATGSAGACACGAGCAGAAGGTTACTCTCTACTGTAGCTAATGCAGAAAACACACCTGAGGCATTACTGACTGGTTCCCTTCAGCTTCTTGTCACCTCCATCTTTGCCATCCTTGGCTCAGCACGTACAGAGCCTGTGCTGACTAAGGAATTTGATGAGACCTTAGGAACCTTTTCTTTTAGGATTTTTATTTTCCTTGTACAGTTATGGAAGGCCACTGACCATTACAGTGACAAGGAAAATAAATAGGCTATAAAATTCATGGTGTTAAACTCCCATTGGTCTGAACTCTTCGTAGTTTTTCCTCTCCCTTTCTGGCATTCAAGGTAAGCAGGATATTTCCTGACCAGGAACCCATCCTCTCAGGAACAATTGGCATTTACTCCAGGACCCAACATAGATTTTGACACACGATTCCTCTCTGACTCAGCGTGTGATTTTGCTGAAGAGGGTGGGTATTCTTAGAAAAAGAATGCCTTGAAGGATCAATGACACAAGAAAGCAGTTCAGTGAAAAGGAACTGACAGGTTTCCATCTGCTGAGGAGGCCTTTCATGGGGATTGCAGAGTGATGAACACGTTCAGATGCGCAGACTACACACAGCTATTGCCACTCTGATGAGCCAAAAGTGCCACTTGAGTGCCACTGCAGGGGCAGCTGCACCCTTGGACTGCTCCCTGACTTCTTGTGGGATTAAATAAAGAGACGATTGCTAAATGCACTGATGCTAACGTAACAAGGACCCATTTTTATGCCGGTCTCTGAAATCTAGGCAGTGCTATGCACAATGGATGAAGTCTGGTCTGAAAAGCATGGTTCTTTCAGCAATTTCTGATATTCTATTCAAAATGAAACGGTGAAATGGGGATATTTGTTGCAGATTATTTTTTTCTAATTTTTTTTTAAATACAGAACTTTTAATTTTTTGAAATTAGATGTTAATGTATCCTTTTTAAAAAATTTAATCATATTTAAATACTCTAGTAAAATAAATTTATGACAGATACTGATTACAGTAAGAAGGTTATGCAAAATGTTTTTACCTCTTTAAAAATGAAACTTCAAATTAATTAAAGTAAAAATGATGAAATAACATCACATTTCTTCATATTTTATCACAGGAGATGTTTCGTGTTCAGAAACGTAAACTGGATCTAAGTTTGAAATCAATGTAAATCAAGTGAACATCTGTCTTTCAAAATAGTGAAGAAAAAGGAAAATAGTTCATTTTGGTGGGGTTTTAGGCCATTTTTTTCAACTGAAATGGAACACAATTTTGAGGTTTTTCAAATGCATAAGGAATAAACCCATTAACTCTCTGGAGTCTTGAGTGTGGTTTTGACTTTGCTGTGGAGTTCAAAGGGAGATCAGATATTCCAGGAGGGACATGCCYATTCTGTAAACAAATTGGAGACTCTCAGTTGTACAGGGGCCCTAAATGACTTTCTGGGAGAGGCCACCAGCCTTTGGGCAAACGAAGAAGTGGAATTAGGGCCATGTACATATGGTGACAGTTGTGATGGACACAAATTACAGCTGATTCACAGATATTATCTGGGTTCTTATGCACTGAACACACAAYGGTGGTGTGTCAGGGAGGGAACTGAACGCAGACCTAAGGATGGTGTTTAAGTTATTGCAGGCAATTGGAGTTACTGCTTTCCTTTAGCTCCTTTTAAAGCCCCCTGCTTATTCCAGATACGAAAATCTAATGAACAGTGAAAAATGCAGAGCTTTGTTTGTCTCTCTCTCTCTTTTTTTTTTTTTTTTTTACCTCAAAGGAATGCTATTTAAGAATGAGATTTATGAATACTGCTTCAAAGTCCTTTCACCAAAGGGCTTTAACAAGGAATATGACAGGTGCTAGGATAACTTTTAACCCAGACAAATAGATAAATAAATAAAAGATTTGAAAATTCAACTTTGTTCTGCAGGTGGACGTAAGCAGTTTGACATTTCAGACTGGAATCC
This sequence comes from Malurus melanocephalus, assembly GCF_030028575.1. Taxonomy (NCBI): domain Eukaryota; kingdom Metazoa; phylum Chordata; class Aves; order Passeriformes; family Maluridae; genus Malurus; species Malurus melanocephalus. Next base: position 257,995 of record NW_026623244.1, on the reverse strand, counting down.
CAGATTGTCTGTTGAACTCGAGGATTAAAGAACGACAAGTATTTTTTTTTTCTTTTCTTGCTTTTGTAAAAGTGCTCAAAGAAAGAAAGAAGCACAGTCCCAGAGAGCAGTGATTGAGTGTAACAACCCATTCAAAAGGGCAGAGAAGAAAGAAAACAAGGAATCTGCTTCCCCAGGAGTCTTGAGAGATTTCACCTTCATTTTATTTCTGCATTAGAATTAAATTCAAGCTTCAATGGAATGGAATTTTGTTAAAATTCCTTGGATTCCTTGTCCAAAGTCCTTGGAATCATCCAAGGTGTCTTCTCTAGGCATTGGAAATATTTCTGTCTACAGCACCACTGATCAACACCTTTTTAAAATCTGGTTTGATCCCAACAAAGTAACATTTGACGAAAAACAGAGTTTGTGCTCTGAACAGCCCTACAAAGGACAGTGGTCAGTGAGTCTGTGTTCACTCTCACCTGCTTTGGTTTTGGATCCAGCACCTCAATCACCTTCCTACCACCAGGAAGGATTAAATCCTTCAGTAGAAAACTACTTTAGGCTCTGCTCAAGTGAGACATGCCAGTGGGTATTTTTCAGCTGTGAGGAAACATTTTGCCTCCCTCTTAACGTGGATCAGTTTGAAATCCTTGACCCAGCTGGGGCCACGAAGCTCAGCATTTTGGAAGATCAAGTCAATAAGCAGATCATTGAACTGCAATTATCAGCTGGAATTCTCTGGCTTGTGTTCTGCAGGTCACACTGGATGATAATAATGGCTCCTTCCAGTCCTTAAAATTTAGAAACTGATGAGCTTAAGTAGAATACTAATATGCAGAAGCCTGTTCTGGACCTAGGCTCAAATTAGCAAATAATAGAAAAACAAAATAAAAGAATTGAATTTGCTGTTGCTTTCCCATCAATATTTGATTCCTCCATTTATTTTACATCTTGTGATCTTTGTCTTTTGGACAAAGATGGACCTGTAAGAACTCCTGTATGGGTTTGAATATCATTAAAGATATTTTTCCTGAAGGGGAGAATGGTGCTGACTGGTTACATTTTTTTCCTGCTGAGCTGTTCCACTGTTTGACTTTGCAACCAGTGTTGCCTATAAGCTGGAAAAGCAAATGTTATGGATGTTTCTGTCCTCTTGAAAGTCCKTCCTTAACTTTTTGGTTGTTTTTGCTCTTGGGTTTTAACATAAAATCTGAATTCTGGAACCAAACCAAGTGTGTATGACATTTTGTTGTAAAACTAAATAATCACTCAAAGGACAAAGAGATTTGAAACACTGATGGATAAAGTAGAGAAAGGTTAATAGATTTCTTTCACTGCTTTCTTTGAGGAAAAGAAGTGTGTTTGTGTGCCATCTCACCCCTCACCATTATTATTATTGTTGGTTGATAGGAGCCACATCTGACTGAGAAGTCTCAAGGGAAATCTCAACATCAGTGGCCACAAAAATGTGAGACAGAGCTTCTTCCACAATAACCCACTGGGCTAAGGGTGGGAATGTTGGCCTTCATGCTTTAAAAGGTCGAGAGGTAACAGAAAAGAAAATCCTCACAGATGTCCAAAATGATGAGAAGACCTTTAGCTGTTCTCTCAGGGCACCCAGAATCAATGTCTGGGACCTGTCACAAGCAAGACCTGCCTGTCTTCCCCTCATTGTTCTCAGCACAGCTTGTCCTAATTTTTAAACGGGAATTTTTATGTGTAATATTTTCCCTCTTTTTTTCTTTTTCTTTTTTTCCTAGTAATTTTAGTAGTGGAAATGTTGAATCTGTCTCCTCTAAGAACTGGTGGCCACACTAACAGCTGGAGTGCTTATGTCAGCCTCAGTCCTCCTCAGTTCCCTATAACTGATAAGACTTCAAGTTCATTTGAATAATAATAGCCTACATTTTTCCAAAACATCTATCTAAGTAGGTACACGACCTTCATTGTCCAAGGACCCCAAAGCACAGGAAATGTACTAATTAACTAAATCCCACAATTGCTAAGTACAATAAGCACGAGACTGACATTAGATTACTATTTCTAATTATATCTGGGATGCCTGAGGTATATAAGGAAAGCTCAAAATCTATTACAAGTGTAAAGATTAATCTCACTTTCCCAAAGGCAGAGCTGTGAAAAAACTCTGGATTCCTGCCTCCTGCTCCCTGGCTCAAGTCATGCACATGATTCCTTTGTTTAACTGTTTGCCCATTAAATCCCTGATTCAGCAATGTCCTTTAGCACAAATTTAATGTGAAGCCTACAAAAAAATTCAATTAACTCTGTGTTGCATCTAATACTTTGAGACAGGCAAATACTCTGCAGAAGACCTGGTTGAATAAAGCAGTTAGGGATATATTGCAGGACTTCAGTTAAGAAATTCTCTGATGAAGGCATTTTCCTAAACCATTCTGCAAACTGGTCTGTTAATCATCCTGCAGTCCTTGTAAGAGTTTAAATTCTTTAAAATATGTTGCTAATATACTGCATTTCTGTGCAATACTTAAGCATTGACGTGATTGTTAGCGCACATGCAACTCTGCCTCCAATAAATAGACCATGGAGGACAGGGTAGAACAAAGTGTCCACCAAATGTATATATTAGCATTGTTTTACAGTAAAGAAACTGCAAGTTTATTCTCTCAGTAGATATTTAATGAAGGGAATTCACTGTGCAATACATCTTCTGAGGCTGTGCTTTCCTTCTCATACCATAGCTCTAGAAATGCATTGCTCAGAGGTGCTCAGCTTTGGAGGACCCAGAGCAATGCTCTGTCGGGCCTTGCCCATCAGACGAAACCTTGATTGGAAGCTGCCAGTGCCAGGGGGGGAAAGGCAGATGTGATTCTGCAGCCTGCACCATGTGGCAACGATTTCATTCATTTGCAGAAGGAGAAACCCAACAGGATCATTAGAAACCCAACAGGATCTGTGAAATCACAGCTCTGTACAAATCATTCCCAAACGCTGCTTTTCCTCTCTCAAATACAAGGAACTGAGCTGAGGTTACACCAAGCAAGGCTTGACAAACCCATACTGGATACAGATTAGACACAGCCTTGGATCTCTGACCACTGAACCTGCCCTCCAACAGTGAGCAATGCYAGACAATGAGAAACACTTTTATCATGAGCAGAACAAAGGCTGGGTCCCAAAAATGTGTACCACTTGATTCACTGACATCTTACTCTTGGGCAAATAGGAAGAATATTCATTCTGTGCCTTGTGATAAATTTACTAGGTACACTGGAGGGCCCGCCTGCCAGGCTTCTAGAGCTCGGTTAAATTATTTTCCAGACTTCTCTCCCATGGTGGTCCCTCCTCCGTGGGATTTCACTTATGTGGCATGGAAATAAGAGAGGAGGAAGCCTGGGGGTCTGCAACCCATGAAGGTCTCTCTAGAGCCCTGTCAGTGCAGAGAATAGATTCTGTTTGTGGCTGATCTGACCTGCRTTAGAATTTCCTTCAGTCTCAAAGGAAATTTCCCCTGAAGCACCATTGTGGATCACCAAGGGTAAGGAGCAGGGACCTCACTCATCATTAGGCTGAAATAAGGACCACTGCTGTGACAGAGAGCTGGCACCTCACAGGCAAGGGTCCCTGTAAAAGATGATTTGGCTCCCCCATTCTTTGAAAAGTTTGCTGCTTATGTTCTACCAAATGAGCCATTAAAACTGTGCCAGAGGCTTTCAGCACTTGGTGAAAAGGAAAACAAAGCTGCAAAATGCACTTTACACTAAACAACAGCCACTCCATCTTGTCTAAAAAAGAGGGCTGCTTACCATCCCTTTCCTTGCTGAGGTACCTTTCCCCTTTCAGAGCTTCTAGGAGATGGGAAGGGTGGCCTCTCCACTCTGCAGGCAGCAGAGATCATGGGGCAGTGTCTGCTGCACTGTGCGCTCCTGAGGTTGCCACTTAGCTGGATAGGGAGCGAAATCAATCCATTAACTCATCCTAGCCGTGGTCCTAATTAGCTGCATATGTATAATCAGCATGCTCACAGGCCTCTCATCGGGGAATAGTGGGCTGACAGACACAAATTTGYTACTCTGCATCTGCTGCCAGGTTTGGAAATCCGAAGTTTTTGTAAACGAATTAAAGCAACAAAACCCAACCARATTTGCCAGCTGGCAATGTTCCTTGTGAACAGATGGCTGGGAACACCTTTTTTGAAGAAAGCCCCCTTTGACAGGAGGACAGTATAAGTTCACAGTTGGGATTAAGTTACATCTGAAGTGAGGAGTAGAGACCTTTCTCTCCTTTTCTGGGGTTTATAAATGCCTCGTGAAAGACAAAGAGGAGAACTCAGTGCTTTAATGTCTGGTACTTTGCAGAGTGTGGGGTGGGGCTTAATTTTTGGATCCAAATCTCTAATTTAGCTTGATTGAATCTGCATACTGAAAAGATGATCCCCATAATCATTAACCCTGAGAAGGGTAGGTGTAGAGAGCTGCAAGTCAAAGTAATTCCCTCATTTGTGTTAGAAATCATTGATTTTGTAGCTTACAGTGGTTTTTTTATTTTTTTTTATTTTTTTTTTATTTGCAGCATGATTTTCATCTGAAACCATAATGTATTATTGAACTACTAAAAGAAGGCTGAATTGTTAATAGAGGAACTTGTATAGATACACTCATGGGCTTGCCACTGTATCAAAATTAGTGTTTTCTTATTTTATGTGGGTTTTATTACATACTTTTATTCAGTACAGATAAAATCGTAGCTTTGCTTAGATTCCCTAAAAGTTTTAATCATGTGCCTTGTAAAGTTTAASCTCACTGAATTACAGTATTAACATATTTTTCAGCTTATGTGAGTTTTGTTGATTTTTTTCTCTGCTTCCCTGAAAACATGTTGACAGAAAGAAGTTAGCTTTATGGGCTCACTTATATTTGATTTTCCATAATTACAGGCTATTTTGTGATATTTTCCATGGTGATAGACTGTTCAATGATATGTGACCTTTTTTTCTGCTCTCTTTATCTCAGTTGAATATTTTATATGTTTCAGTTACGATTAGGAGAAAAAATATTCATAGAAGACTCATCAAAATAAATATTAATCTTTCCAATAAATCTTAACATAGTCATTATTAACTAACCTTGAAAGTTGGAACCATAACTAAGAAAATAGACTAGCAAAAAACCCCCAAACTAGAAGCAACAATATTGCTCAATGGTGACAAGATTCCACAGTTTAGATCTGTGGTAATTTTGACTGATTYTCACAATATGATTTAATTAGTTCAGTAACAAAACCTCTGTGGAAAAACCCTTGGTGTTCTCATTAAACCAGCATGTGAACAGGTACACTTTTGAAAGACTTACATTAAACAATACAACTTTTTTAAAGGATAGGTGTTTTTTTCTTTATTWTTGGAAGGCAAATGTATAATTACAATTTCCTTCTTTTCACTGAAAATCACAGGTTAGAAATTAACATTTTCCCCCAGGGAAATTTACTTTCAGTTGAAAAACATTTCCTTTCAAAAATGTTTATTATTTCGTGGCAGAAAGTAATTAGTTAATCTCTAAATTCTYCCTTTGGAAAAATGAAATTTTGTGAGACCTATCTCTGCAAAKTTTGGGACAAAATCTCTTATGTTACCCCAGAGAGAAGAGGTTTTGTCACTGAGGTAAAGATTTAATAGCTCTTTGGAGAGAAGCCTTATACTTAAAAAGTGGCCAGTAATACCCTTAGCAGGGTACCAGGATTTTTTGAGTGGCCACTTTCCTAGAACAGATCTAATTTTATCCTAAAGTTGAAAGCAATTTTATTGTCTGGTTGAGTCACTACAACTGAGTTCTTTGCAGCATCACCTTGTTTTGAAACAGCATCCAAGAAATATTTGCAAGTAGAAATTATCAAAACAGAACTTCAGAATATGTTCTGTCCAGATGAATTCTGGTTACTAAACTTCCTCTGGACTTTAGACAAACGATGAAAAAAAAAGAGAAGGCTCTCATTTTCCCGTTAATTTTATAGCAAAATAAAAATCTTAGGTCATGTTGATGACRAAGAAATGACAATGATAATGATATTTCCAGGGCTGCCTAAACTAAACTCTCCCATAACTTTATAGAAACTCCATTCCAGAGCAAAATTTCCCATTAAATCTCTAAATTTACAGGCGTTCATTCAGTACAGTGGGTAGATAAGAGTCTATGGTTCTGTTTAGAACCTTCTGGACATTCCAGAGAGGAAATAAATATTCCATTAATAAGGACTGACAGCAAATTGGCACAATGAGAAGTAGATCCTTCAGAGCACTCAGCCCAGAAATACACTCAGCTCTACCTTTCATTGTGCAGATGAAATGAAGGTTGCTGAGAGCTCCTCTCGTGCCCAGGGCTCAGAACACCACGCCAAGGCACTCAAGTTAATGTGCACAGATGGCAACAGGAGAGGCAGGACCTGTCCTTATTCAAAGGAGAACTTCATTCTGCCCACCCACCTGCCTGTCTCACAGAGCTGATTGTCAAGGCAGCACCCGAAATCCATTATTGAGATGAAAGGGAGCAGCTCTGGCCGTGGAAAATGGTGGACGGAATCTCTTTCATTCTCACTTGTCTGAAATTCCAACTGACTTGAGGGAACTTTTGTCCAGTTGATATATTACAAGAAAAGAAATCAGTTTTGGTGAATCAGTTTTTATTTTCCAATAAAGMACACATTACAGAGAATCTGATTTATAAACTGAAGGTTTGAAGAATCCACAAGCCTAYGCAATGCTTTTTCTCTTCAAGCATTTAAAGATTTTTATAGAAATGAGAGTGGAGAATCAAGTTTTTTTTATTACCAAGGCAAGAGTGGTGATTTAGGAACAGAATGGTCATCTGCTGAGTCAGATAGCAGTGGGGGTCACAGACCAATACAAAGGTCCTGCCTCCCAGTTCATTGCTTCAGCAGATTTGTATGAAATCCTGCATTCCTGTCTCCCTTCCTGCATTATGAGAMTTTTAAAAGGTTTGTAAAGATTTAAAATATATCACTTATGTGTTGATTTCTTCTCTGGAGAGACTTTGGTTATATTTGGCTGAGAAAAATTCAGTCTTAGAATAAAGCACTCTCATGGGTTGGTTTTTGGTTCTATTCTAATATTTTGTTTGACAAAATAAACTTAGTTTTCATTTGCCTTGATCTGACAGGATATTTCCTTTGGTACCCACTTAAAATCTGTACTAAAATAAAAAAAGGCTTAACCAGCTTTTCATTTTTCCACAGATAAGGTGTACGATGAGGCGAGAGGAAGTGTTTGATGTTCCTCAGTCCATTTCTCAGTCATTAATGAAACCCCCAATGCCCTGACATCCCCAATTAGAAAACTCATCTGTTACCTCTGCTTTGCTCAGGAAGGCTGATCTGTTACAGAAAGAAAACCAAGGCAAACTAGTTACTGATTAAATAATATTGTGCTTACACAGAAAGGAGAGTGTGGAGGGGAGCACAAAGGGAAACAAACAATCAGGGATCTCAGAATTACTGATTTAGTTAATCATCAATGCACAGCTTGAGGCAGCTTTCCAAATCAAGCCCATTTCCCACAGCTTTCCTGTGGGACACAACTCTGACCAGTCATTCTGGAGGTCCTCAGACAGCCGTAAGCCACAGTTAAGCATTTTCTAGGAGGAGGTAGCAAAGATGAAGGGACTTGTTAAAATATTCTAAAAGATGCTTGTCTTGACCAGGAAACTCACTTTTTTCCTCCCAATGAAAAACTGTCAGTCCAAACTCACCTTGAATGCTGAGGTCATGTGAAGTGAATGAGTGTTTACAGCAATTTCTCAACTCCCTGATCCTTGCTGTCTCCTTGCAGGTGGTGGCTTCAGACTGTGACAGAGGATTAAATGAAAAAAAAAAAAAAAAAAAAAAAAAAAAGAAACAAGAATTAGAAAACCTATTAACTAAGATTTATATGGTGTTAACAAGCATGAATACATTTGACAGATTCAATATAAAGGCATCCTTTTTTGGCTTACATTCATGAATCAAACCCTTAGCTTCTGGCTCTGAAATTCTGCCTAGTAGTAAATTTCACAGTTCGACTTGGAATAGATTCTTTGTGTTTTTTTGAAAAGGTCTTTAAACCACAGTCATATCTAAACTGAGAAAGCAAAGCTTTCCTTGCAATGAATAATTGCCTAAGTGATACTAAAACAAATACATGCTTACTTGCAATTCTCAGCCTAATACAGTAYTGTTGGGAGAGCTGCCAGTAATGCAAATAATGTAAATTGGAGTGAGCAGAACCTGTGTGCTGTGAACCAGGTTTGGAACAAAGCTAGTGAGCTCATTTCACTCAGTTCTGGTGATAAATACTTCAGTTCATTATTAAGCTTCTCTGGCAAGCAGCATCAGATCAATGGTGCAATCAAGGGTAAATGCAGAAGAATGCAGCTCAGCCATGTTTAATTTTAGYAATATATGTAGGAGACAGAACTTCTCACTGCTTGTTGGGAGCTACAGGTTTGTAGGTTTACTCACTTTTTCATGGACCACTTTAGTGCTTTTGCAATGGAATTTATCTTTGCAATACTTCTGCAGAGCTACCTAAAGCTGAAGTGTAAAATAGGAGCTACCCATCAAGGTTCCCTCTTGGAATTAGGTTCTTCTCATTTAGGCATTTATTTTAGGATAGGACTGATCAGCCTACAGAGGCTCTTCACCTTAAAACTGCTTTGCAATAAATGSCTGCCTTAAATGATGTCAGACATTGTCTGTGGTAAGATCATACTGTCAAACTATTTSTTCTGATTTACCTGCCTTAATTATCCATTGATTTTGAAATGTARCTTGTGTTCTGGCTATGTAATTAGTTCTTACATTTGTCTCTGTTCATGGCAGTATTTTGCCTTGCAAGATTAGAACTGGCTGAGCTAAAAAATGGGATGAAAAGGACAGAAATATGTCAATTTACTGAATAATTCAGCTTGGAAGAGTCCTTTAGAAGTCTCCTGCCCTCAAAACAAGGCTCAAAGTTAGAAAATMTTATTCAGGGTGTTGTTTACCTAAATTCCAAAAATCCACATGGAAGGACTGAGGAATATTTTCCATCAGGAAGAAACTCACAGCCTTCTTCATGTGACAAACTCCACATGTGAAGGGTTTAATAAGGCCATTATTTATGTGATGGACAGCCCAGAGCAATTCACAGTAAGAGATAAAAGGTAGCTTAGGACTGTGAAATCTAAACTCCTTTGTGGATCTGACCCTAAGAGATTTCTGAAAGCCCTACCTTGGGTCTCTAGACTATCATTAGAAACAACTCTGCTGCTGGAGGTGAGGGRAGCAAAATGAAAGCCCCTTTACCTCAGTGATCAGCAAAGATCCTGTGCTACTCCCAGGGCCCTAGGCACGTTTGAGTACAAGTCCTTTGTCAGTTTAAAATGTCCCCTGCAGCTTCAGCTAAAGATCTGTCTRCTTTCAGACTCTGCAATACTGTGCTCTGTTGGAGATTGCTGTATTCCTACAGAGTTTGGAGTATTTGCCTTCTAGGGGGGCAGAAGAAAAGAAAAGGAAAACATTATTGGTACATTACAAATGTTTATCTCTGTTCACCAAGTTTTAACTATCCTTCAGAGAACAAACAAACAGAAAAGCCCTGRTTCCAATTGCAGCTAATTTGCTATAAGGTGGATGCTTTATTGTCATTGCTTTCATGTGAATTAGCCAAGTTTTACACATATTGAAGTGATATCAGACCCAAGGAATCTATTAATAAAGCTGTTGAATAACTCTAGCAAGAACATACCACAGCCTAGTAAATGATCAGGGAATAATATGGCATAAACCAGCTCATAAGGCTAAAACACTCTTTGAAAATTTAAAACCGAGATTTCCCAGTGCAGTGACCTGCCTGCCTGCATCAGTCACTGGGAGATGAGTGCTTTTTGTGTGCAGGGCTCATTGCCCCCGCTGCTCCTGGAGGGGAAAGGGAGTTGCTTGTGCCTTGCCAGGAAGATGTTTCCTCAGGACATTGTGGTTTATGTGCTCTGATGAGGAAAAAGTGCTCAATCCATGCAAGTCATCTGCCCTCTGGGAGAAAACAGTGAGCCAGGTAACCTCAGTTGGACTGGAAGGTTCCAAGGCAAGGTTGTACGTGAATTTTTGAGAGGGGGTGTCCTCTTTGCTTTCTCTGTTTTCATTTTTTTTGTCTGTTTTTAGGGGAGAATTTGTGGCTAACAGCATTACAAACCCTTTTGTAACACTCCTGCCTTCCCTGCCTKTCTCCACCCCCAACTCATTGCTCTTATCTGACTCTTCCAAAGGCATTTCCTGGCCCATCATTTTGTCCTTCTCTCTTGCACCAGTCGGATGGAACCTCTCCATGTGTCTGAGATGATTCCTGCCCTCCTTTGAAGAACCTGCAAAGGCTGCTGATCTGGCAGGGCACTTCCCTCTCTTCAGTCTCACTGCAAAGTCCTTCTCTAGTCCTTTCACCTGCTGAATGCACCCTTTGAAAGCCCTGGCTCAGTCACTCCCTCTATAGCAGACTGCAACAGGAAYAAAGGCTTTTCAGATGATCCCCCCAGTGGAGCTGGCACTGGGGGATTTTGTAACAACGCTCTCAATTTCTGTGTTCTCTCTCATCCAAGAGGCTCTAAAGGACTTCTAAATTCATTAAGACTCCAGATCCACTAGCATTATTATCACTTCTAGGAGGAAAAAGCATCAAGCCTTAGAGCAAGCAGGTTAATGACAGGCCAGGACTGAGAATKGGGATGTGTCACCCCCACCGTGCTCCAGCAGTAACAACAAGAAAACAAGGCTTTATCAAAGCCTGCTGGTGTGACATTCTGCATCTTACAGAGCTTTCACATAGCGCTACGTGATTTATTTTAGTGCAAATGTTCATGCAAAGGTGCATAACTTGCCTYGATCAAAGGAAATTCATGATATTCCTAAGGCAAAACCACCTGATTATTAAATTATATTAACAATCTCAATTTATATTGTACATCATAATGAGGCTTTCAAATRGAAGGTAATTGGATAAATCATCTCCTTGTCCACCTCTCTATTTTGACTTTTTAATTGCAAAGTCGACAGAAAGAACACAAATTAGGGGGAAAGGAACATGCTTGTGTCTCAATGCCAGAGATGCAGCCTGTACCCCAGTCCTGACAGAGATCACTCAATCATGGTAATCCATGTGTGCTCAGACAGCTGCTGATGCTTGACAACATTGACAGTAACCACAGGAAGGTCTCTTCTTTATGATATACAGCACTGCAAGGGCAGGAAACTCAACGTTCTAGGAAGCTCATGATGAAAGGAAAATATAAATGTCCTGCACAGTCCTGCTCTGTGAGCACAAATCAACAGGCTGGAGGCTGCTTGCTATTCCAAAGCCTGTCAGGGATTTATCGTTTGACCTTGGGAATAGCTCTTCTTGTTTCCTTTACTACCTTTTGCATTACAAGAAGAGGAGTGAATCAGAGTCAGATGAAATTATAATATGATTGAAAGCCAGGAAATGGCCTATTCCCTGTCAGGCCACCCAAAGCGTAGGCCGTCCTGGTTATTGGGAAAGAGGCAGAAATAGTGCAGACCTTCTCTCTCATTGTGCAAGTTTATGTTGCCTGCTTTGAAACAGCAAACTCCACCAGCCACTGCTGCAACAGTAAATAATCAAAATGATGTATTTGCTGGGATTAATGAAGCCTTGCACAAATAGAAATGGCTGTTCACACTTCCAGGGAAATAGTGGCTCACAGACAGGCAGCAAGGCCGTTGCTCAGGCAGAGCTCACCACCAAAATTTCGGGAGGAAGCAGGAGAGTCATCCTGGCCGTGCCCAGCCCTCCCCAGGCTGTGATCTACAGCTCCCGACCCCGCAGAGCTCAGCTGCAGAGGCAGCTGCTGCTCTCTGTGYGATACCACATTCTGGGCATGTTCCCTCGCTCCCTACAAATCACCTCGGGTGAGCCAACAGCCATTTCAGCCTTTCAAAGCAGCTTGTTCTTATTCCTCAAGAAAGAGTTTATAGCTAGGATTTAATAAGTCTGTAGTGCTTTTATATTTGAGGGAAAAAAATTTCACATTCTGCCCAACACAAGCCATGCAAACAAGAGCTGTGATTATACATTCAAGTGATGAAATGAATGTAATGTTTATACAGTAGGATAATAGAATATTTCTGATTCAATTGGTGGTTATTTGTCATAACCAATGGAATTTTTATTTTAGTGCAATAGGCTCTGACATTTTCACCCTGGAGTAATTGTGTTCACAAATATGGTATCTCTCCAGTCTATCTCCTAGATATTCTAGCCCAAGATTTTCATTCTGTGCAGCATTAATTTTGTGTGGCTTGTGTGTCTTGGGTTTTTCAGAATTTCACTCTTTATATTCCCCTCCCACTATTTTTCAGCACACCTGAAAYTGAACTCTATTGATATTAACAATAGCGCAAGGCAATCTTTCTTATCCAAATTTAGAAATCTGGTTTTCTTCTTCCTTAAATCACTCTGATGATGGCAACTACACGTACTAAAAAATGGACGTGCAGTTATAATGGATTTACTTCTTTACTGTCACTTCATGTTTGCTTTTTCATCTCTCTCTTCATTTCTCCCATCTCTTTTGTTTTTGAAATATTCTCCTTTCCTTTATTCAGTTCTTATATAAGAGAAATGAAACACCTCATTCAACCCTGCCTTTTTTCCTCCCACACTTCACCTTTAGCCTCTCATTCTAAGACACAAAACATCAGGCTCAGTAGGAGCATTAAAATGGAGATGGGCAGGACTGCCTGGAGCCCTTAATTAGAACCTTCCACATCTGAGTASAATATGGATTAATGAAAGACTATGCATTGTGGTTGTTTGCATTTTTTTTCTTTTCAGACAACAAAGAAGAAATCAAAGTCTTCATTATGGATGTGTCTATCAGACAAATCCAGAAAACACCTAAACAGAGAGATCACACAGCTAAAACAACCACCACCTGTTCTCTTTGCTGTCTCGTGTACGGAGAAGGAGCTGAGAAATCAGCACAAGCAGCACARAAATCACCAGAATGTCTAAACCTGTTTTGTCTAATCATGGAGACGATGGAACCTCCTAGAATTTGCAAATTTGAAGTCATAAAATATTTTGAGAGGCAAAATATTCTGAGGAAAGGCACATTAATGATGCAGAATGTGCACTCAATGAAGAATAACTTTCTGCTGATTCTTTTGTGTTGTCTTAAGTATTTAAAACTACATGGGACAAAGCAATAAAATTCTGCCACATCTTCCATGTAATGAATATGACAGATCAAAAGCACTTCCCACCAAAAAGGTTTTATTACTACATTGTCACTATTGCTGTGGATCAGAGACCTTGTATGACCTGAGGCAACCCTCCTTGTGCTCAGGACTTWTCCCATCGTGTTTTAATACCTTTAGAAGTCTCTCTGTGGCCTCTGTAATGGATTTTATTTTTTTTTTATTTTTCACTCTCCCTCTTCGTACTGACAGGAGGATTGTAAAGGTGTATTATCAGTAATATCTATAAGAAAGCAATAGGTCCAGGACCCAGAACAAATGACTTTTGTTTCTTATCTCTTCATTGTTTCTTTCCTTTCTCATATAGAAAAGGGTTGTTGTACAGAATAGACGATGAGGATACATCAATGTGTCTGGCTTGGTCCATGCACAAAATTCAGAGCTATTGTGTATATAAATCCCAGCTTTTGTGGTAGGAATATTTAGACTATGAATGAAGAATTTAAAAAAATACATCTGGGGGCTAATGTATGCACATCAGTGGATTGAGTTTGATGCTTCTGGAGGACAGCTGTCTTACAGTCTGTTAATGAGTGAGGAGTTACTCCTGCCAGGGAGGAAAATATTCGTGCTGTGTTCCACAGATGGGAAAAGTGCCTGTTAATGTGGGCATTCGTGAAGGCTACTCTCACAAGGATAATACTGATCTGTTTTATTGTCCAGAGCATAACCCAGCATGGCTCTTCAGGGTGACTCTTTCAAGAAGTTTCTATCTTACTTTTGACAAAGGAAGGGGTATAGAATGCAGATTTTGGGAGCAGCCTAAGACAAGATTTCTTTTCCTGGCTCAGTTCCTAGATTTCYACGATGACAATTGACAGGATGTATCAAGAAGCTAACTTTAATTAAAGAAAGCAAACAGGAAGAAAGTGATATCAGGCGTGGGTGAACAATATGGTGTTCTCCCACAAAGAATTTTGGGAAAACTTTAAAAGGTATTTTTGCTAATGTTCCCAAGGAAAACTTGGGAACTCAAAATGTTAACCTACTTTTTAAAGTTTTCATAAACCTAGAATTATTTAGGTTGCAAAAAAATAACATGGTAGAATTGAAGTGTTTGCTTAAATGTAAATTTTTGCTTGGCCCAAACCCTCTCACGATKATTAATTTCAAAGTACTAAAGTGGATTTTGTGTTTCAAAAAAGAACCTAAAARTCTTGTGATGGAAAGACCACGCACAGCTTTTTCCTTCAATTCTGTGTTAGAATTTGAAGACAAAGCAGGGGCAGAGGGGGTCCCTAAGGTTRAAGTAACTCTACTTTGTGGCTAAATCTGTTTATTCATCTGTACGTCTCAGAGGATTTATGTCAATTCATTCTAAATAGCAGAAGTAAGGCTGTTAAAAATGATTGTTAGTCATATAATATGTCAGTGTGCGTATTACTTGTTCCTCTACTGGTTGATTTGCAACAAGATAATAGCCTATTATTGCTACCAGCTGCTAATTAGCTGCTAATTAATAGGTTGATAGACTCTGAAGCCTGGAGGGACCATTAGCTCATACAGTATGACCACAGAAGTTTTAACACATCTCACCCGTGCTACCAGAACTTGTGACAGGCTGTTAAAAACAGTCCTTGGCAGCAGCAGCAGCCACACTGCTGAAGKCATCTAGAAATGGGAAAACCTCCTGGTGCTTTTACAGTTATTCCACTATTTTATCACAATCACTGAATAATATTTAGACCTCGATTCTCACTGAATGTGTTTGCAGCTATTGTTCTCCACCAGAACAAAGAGCTTTTTATTATCTGGAATTTTCTTCTCACAGAATTGTTCACTTTTTGTAAAACAAGGTGCTTCTTCATCATACAATTCATAAAACAAATAGGCTGTWCCCATTGACTGTCTGTCTGCCCACAAGATTTCTCATTAATCTCTGGAATTATTTCCTGCACTCCCTTCACAATTGTATTAACTTTTTTTGAAAAGCAGCGAGACTAGAACATCTGGGAGGTTTACAAGGTGCAGGATTGAAATCAAACTTTATGCATCCATCACACAAAAATGTCACCTAGACATTGCCTTGAATTTGTTAGAGGTGATGAGGCAGATTACCACACTGCTARATGCTTCACCACCCCTGTCATTCAATCTATTAAGCAATATCTTCATTTAGAAGGGATTTATTTTTTTTTTTTAAATACAAAGGAAGGTGGTATACCCTGCTACCCTGCACTGAAAATGTCTTTATTTTTCAGTAAGAATATGCAGATTATCATTCCTCTGTCATGTCCCAAGCAATGGGAAATTGTCTCCAGTTTTAGTGTGTGAATAAGAGGTGATAGAATTCCCCTGGAAGCAGAGACTGGCATAAGCCCATCACAGAATCCCTGGCTCCCCTGATTCTTGCTCAAAGGCGCTGGATTTGGCACTGATCCCTTAAGCCCTTGTTGCATCTTCCAGCAAAGGTCACATTTTCATTTTCTGTGACACTAAATCTGAGGAGATCCGATGTGATTTCCCTTTCTTACTTCATGTTCTCTTCACTTCTCACTCCATCCCCTCCCAACACTGGTTTATCTTATTTATTTATGTGCAATTTATGGAAATTTTTTAGGTTCACATGTGGCAAGTGAGACAATGTTACATACTTGATTAAATGTAGACTTGTGCAATTATGAGAAAYGAAGCAGAAAAGTAAAATGGTTCACAGCTTCTTTTCTACCACTGTCAGCATTCTCAATGTCCTAAAATCATGTGGAGAGGGGTAACACCAAAKGGACTTTATTTTGTGTGCATTATTATCATGAGATAGACATCACAACATCACTGCTTGGGTGAATGAAAACACTGGGAATGCAGTGCCAGATTACACAACCAGGTACAAAATAAAMGGTGCATTCAGCAACACAAAATAGAGCGACTCCAGGCTCTTAGAGTTTTGGTGCACTGTTCTCCTAAACCACCTGTGCACTGAATGTTCTAAAGAATCCATAGATATTTTCAACTTTGTTTATTGAGGGAGTTTTCATCACAAAAAAATTAACCCTCAGTGCTAAACCACTGAATGTTTTATTGTAGTCCTTTCACAGCTTCTCAGCTCCTCATTTAGATTTTCCTCAACCATGGAGGAAAAGTCTCCTTTTTCTTCAGAAAATATGATTAAATGCTATCAGTAATTATAAGAAATCCCCTAAGATCCTCCTCTAAGAAGAAATACACATTCTGGAATATATACACATGCACAGGGTTAGCTTATTATTATGCTTTTGTGCAGATTGGTTGGGTTCCTTCAGCCTGGCTTTACTGTATAAATATACTTATCAGTCACCTGTTTTCTGCACCAACCTTGTGAGCTGAGCTTCATATAATTAAAAGATATATGTTCATTTTGGGAGTACAAGGTCTTTAAAACAGGCACGTGCTGAATGAAAGGTTTACAGTACCTGCCATGGTGTGGTCATCTCAGCTGGCACRTCCTGAGTGTGGTCAGTGCTGTGGGCTCAGACCACTGGACATCAGCAGCTGTGTCCCCACATGGGCTGGCCTCATCCATTCTCTGAAACAGAAACAATTAATGTGGTGCTGCAGACATTACTGGGGGCAGCAAAACTTCAAACATTCACTGCATCGTGTGCAATCATCACCAGTACAAACAGCCAAGAGCATTTCCCAGTCCACTGGCTATTTTATTAAGCCATAAGATGCATCTTTTGTCCCAGTTTTCGACAGCAAATTCCCGTGTCCCTATTTCATGWGACACAGTGGTGCAGTGATTCACTGGCTTCATGCCAGGAGCTGATAGAAAAGCCAGAAATTCTGTTTAAATCTTTTGTGCCCAGATAAATKACTTAATATGGTAAAAAAATACTACTTGCTGGTCCATGGGGACCTAAGAACAGTCCTGAGGATGTGTRGTGCATAATTTAAAGAAAGTCCTAAATGATGGGAATTGTTCTGTACACCTGGACTGTCTGATTGAGTCCCACATCCAGCTCAAGGAGAAGACACAGCCAATTAGTGACAATTGTATTATTTACTGAAATTCCCTCTTTGAGCTATTTTTTAAACTGTTCCTCTAGAACACAGCTCCTCAATACTGTGTACAATTTTTTCCCATGATAAAACTTCCATTGTAGGAGCACAACAACCCAATAGTTCCCAACAGAAATCCTYACCTTGCATGTATATATGCATATGTACATATATATGTATATATATATAAACATTCTATTCTCCCCTATGAGCAAGAAATAACAAATGCAGACACAGGGGAAGGATGTTAAATTGTTTTTATTACATTTCTTTTAAATATAGGGTATGCCAGTTCAGCTCCCAGAGATATTAACTGAAAGAGCCCAAAAGCAACATAAACAAATTCAGCACTTGCAAACAACACCTCAGTAACCTGACTTCTATTTCCAAGTCAGGGTTGAGCCCAGAGAACCTAAGATTTGAAAGTTAATTTTTAGGCTCCTTGTATTTCTTTGTTTCTGGATATAGCATCTCAGGGGTTTGGTTTGGGTTTTTTTTGATTGGTTTTGGTTTTTTGTGTATTTTTTTTTTTAGAGGGGAGGGTTTAATAGTTGGAATAAGAATTTTGTAATTATTTGTTGTTCCTAGAAAAGAAATACCAAAAGAAAACATTGAAACCCTTGAAGGAAATGCAAAAAAGAAAAGAAAACCCATTACAGCTGCAAGGTTCAATAACAATAATTAAGGACCTTATTGCTGATTATATTACAGAGTTGCAATTGGTTTTTTGTACTGAATGCTTATGGCATGTACTTTGTCTCTGTAGTACCTATCAGCTCTGTGGGGAAATACAAAATCTATTAAAATAGCACAAAAAAAAAAGTAGAAAAAGGTATTATAAGCAAATTTCTCAGATGACCTAAAAAAGGCCCATTATTTCCCAGCAAAGTCAATAACAACTTCACACACCATACCAGCAAGGTCCCAGAATTATTATGACTMATATCAGGAGATCAGGTCCTTTAAATCTCTGAAAAATCTGGTTTTCCTGCAGGACTTGCTGGGCTGTCTGAAAGAAAATCATTACCAGCCTTTTTTGAGAAGTGGCCTTCTACTGTAGACTTAGTCTTATGTTGGCTCCAAAAGGCATCTCCTGGCACTTGCTCTGCTGCTGGTCTCCAGATTGCCATTTTCTGGAGTAGATTAGTCAGCAAATCATGTGCTGATTCATTTATAACAGCATTCAAAAGAGATGGATCAAACCTTGACAGAGCAAACAGAGTGACATACACATTAGTGGGAATGGGGACAAAATGCGCTATGTGCTGTTCAATAGTTAATTAGAACTGGACAAGCCTCATGCCTTTCTCTTATTTTTAATTAGAGAATGGGTTTGTTGGGGTTTTTTAGATTTGTTTTTTTTAGGTAGAAATGGGAGAGAAGCTAAGAGGAATCATCCTAAATGATTACTCTGTTTTGTGTTGCCCTTGACAACCTGGGCACAAAGTCCTTATCTGATGTCTGCAGCATTTTGGTTATGATACAGACACAGTGAGAAATGCAAAGTCAGGGCAGAAATATGTTCATTTTCTGCCTAGAATTGAACAYATGCAGGTTTTCCATGCCTGTTCTCCTGGCTCAGGATAGGAAGAACTGTAACAGATTACAGGAAAGGARAGGAAGAGATGGRAAGTGTAGGTATGGACATTTATTATATGACATGCTGGAGGTTTTATTGTGCACAGTCCAGTGGAGACATTGCAGAGGTGCTGTCTTATCTATTTAAAAAAGAATGGCTGAAAAGAGATTCAAATCAGCCAGTGACTGATACAGGCATTATGTCAGGAGACTGGGATATSAGAAAGCCAAGTTTAGTTACTGTCATGGGATCCAGTTACTTACGTGACCTTGGACAAATGAAGGAATTGCTCTGTAAAGTTCCTCATCTATTAAATGGGGATAGAAGGATTTCCTGACTTACTAGGAGTTGTTGTGGGGAAAAATACATTAAAGTTTACAATATGTTCAGCTGATATTTTAAAAGGGTCTACGTGAGCATCACTCTTCYGGAACCTGCCACTGGATTTAATGGAAACTGATGATTTCCAGAGAAAAATTCAGTGGTTATTGAATTTATGCAAACATTTAACAGGCTGTGTATGATTTGATTCTAGCTGCTATATCTAGGAAACTTATTTTTTTTATATTATTTTATTTCTAAGTTTCTTGCTACCTGCAACATCAGGCCTTATATTGCTTAAACAACCGTCAACTTCTAATGCCCCAGAAAAAACAACAAACAAACAAACAAACAAACAAACAAACAAACCTTTAGTGCTGAGGAAATACACCCCATCCATGCAGGAGAGGAGTCCTGCTTGCCCAGTTTGGGCTGTTAGTGCTGAAGGACAGCAGCAGTGCAAAGAGTGCAGTTTTGAGGCTGAAATTTTGCCTTGCCCACTGCCAGAGCTGGTGCCTCCCACACTCATCATTAAACTCAGTTAAACTCAGAGTTTTTTCTGGGCTCACACAGAGGCTGGGGACCTGTCAGCTCAGCACTCTCCTGGATTTAGTCCTAGAAAAATAACCATTGTTAAAAGGCCACYAAAAAAATGGAATTGGGACAGAAGGAGAAGAGGGCAAGGAGAGGAAAACATCTGAGAACCCATTTTCATTTAAAATGGAAAATGTCACTTTGGGGAAAATGTCACTTGCTGCAGATAAAAATGCAGTGCATTGCCGAGCAGGTGTAAGTAATTTTGCCTAATTACTACAAATGGGTTTTCCATGTATGTGAACCAGCTGGGATTACTGAATGGYGAAAACACGTAGGAAGAAGGTAGATTTGGAGAAGGCAGAAAGAAATTGTTTTAATAGCTGATTACAGAGAGTACTCTGAGGTAAGAGAGATATTGAAAATGATCTTAGGTAGTTTTATAAAATAAKTTATTTCAGCAAAAATGTTTGCAATAGCCTTTAGGAGGCACATGAAAAAAAAAATGTAACATCTACAATGGTTTTGTAAATCTCTGGGCATGAGAAATCCACTAAAACCTGGAGACATTGCAAGTCCCATGATCAGTGTTTCCAAAAAGTTGTCTGGCTGTTATTGGGATAGACTAGTTAGCCTACATAAAAAAATCAGCTTTACGAGGTTAAATGAGTAGTGACAAAATTTATTGGGAAAAAGAAAGAAAAGCTGATTTGCAGTAATTTGTTTTTGTGGAGCTGAACTAGTGACATGGGAAAGAAACTTATGAGTTCTTGCAGACTTCTACAATTCAAGTGGAGGAAAGCTCTGTAAAGAAGGCCGTAAGAAATGGGATCTGGGCTTTTTACAATCATACCATACCTCCTGTGGGTGGAGAGTCCTGGGAGCACAGGGCTCACCCTGTTTGCCTGGCATTCTGACACACAGAGGGTGTGATATACGATTCCAAAAGGTCAAAGACAAAAGCATATTGCTACAGGTGGGTGGACATCATCTCTGTGTGATGCAGTGCTGTCAGCARCACTGGAGATACGTGCTGGGAGAGGGGTATCTAACAATCTATCTCGGCTCAGACAGGTGATGCATGGCTCTTTGAGCAGCAGCACAGTGGGACCCATCCTTCATGCACTACAGTAGCTGAGAATCATTTCAATGGTTTACAGCACCTCATAGAAAGTCATTATTTAGTTGGGAAAGCAGGAATTGGCCTGCAAAACAGATTGGTTTCATAAGAGGGGAGAGACGAATTACAAATATGACAGATGTGCTACATGGTCATGCCAGTGTGTTTTAGCAAGCTAGAAGCTGAATTTTCCCTGCACTTGAAGCACAATCTGTGATCACACGTGCATTTCCAGCTCCTCACACTGCAGAGTAAGCCAGGGTGGATTACAGCAGCTGTTTCCCACCTTGTTTCTGTGCTCAAACAGCCACAGACACACTGGTGGGTTCTCATACCCTCCTGCAGAACCAYGGGTGTTGAAACTGCTGCATTACCACAGCACAGGGCTCCTCGAGTTTGCTTTTTGGATACAGCTCTGCTCAGGAGGACCCCAAACATTCTGAAAGCTTTAACATGTGCTAATGAGATCACAGAGCAGAAGGTCTGAGTAYGGACCTGCAGCTGCATCACAGTTATGCTAAATGTGCTCTTTTATTCCTTTTATTTTTTTTTTTCTTTTTTTTTAATAAATGCCAAGGCCCCCAGCAATGTGACAGGATTGAAAAGAAGGCTTTGGAGCACTCTGGAAAGCAGCTTTSTCTGGGATGGATGACTTGACCCATGAGTGGCATGTAGTGTTCTGTGCCAGGTTCAGAGGGACTGAGGAGGATCTCACAGCCCAATGACACAGCAAGGGGAACAACAGAGCAGGGGCTAGGGCTTGAACTGGGGCTGTCAGGAGTGAAGGGTTAAAGAAACTCCTTCAATTTCTGCCTATCCAGCCASAAAACCAAACACAAAAGTGTCTCAGGGAAGCAGCTGCCTTCACTGAACTCTTTTTTTTCCCTCTTAAGCGGGAAGTCTTTTAAACCATCAAGCTGCRAATTAAAGCACATTGCTCCTGCTGCCCAAGGCACTGTCCTTGTCCMATGGAGACAATTTAAAGGAAAAATTTAAATCCTTTAAAGGACCCATAGGGTGGGTTTTACCATAGCGTGGATCCTCCAGACCCTCTCCTCTTCCTGTGCCTGACTCCCACYGCTTCCCCTCTCCCACATTCCAGGGTTGCCAAGCAACCTCCTGTGAGAAGAGTGAGCAAGAGCTGCCAAGTTTATTATTTTTTGTCTTAAAGTAGCTATGTTCCCTACATAACTGAATAATTATGAGAGTTAATTGTTGGTTGAACATCACAATTTGGCCTCATCTCCCCTCCTCTCCCCATTCCCAAAGGGCTCAGGAAAGGGTTGCTCCCAAATGCATGGAATGAAATAAAGTTTGAAGCCTGCTCTATTTTTCACATTTGCAGCTGGTTTAGAAGTGAGTGGACCATCAGAGTCTACCACATTGTTGAATTTAGAATCTGAAATGCTGCAGGAAACTRAAGCCACCAGGGGATCATGTTTGCTAAAGGCAGTGAAATTATATGTATTTAAAAATAAAAGATCTAGATTTACCATACAGCTACAATATATTTCTCATAGTSATTGGCATGATTAGTCTGCCAACTGGAGTTCTTCTGAACTGACCTTAGGAGGCAACAGAAAAAACTGTAGCATGGAGGAGAGGTGGCATCTGAAGTCACTTGGCATGGAGCAGTCTGTGCTCCACACACACAACATCCACACACAGATACTCAGAGTTCATAAAGACAATTCTGAGCTGAATGTGCAGATCCAGTTCAGACTGTGGGTCACAGCTGGGGACAAACCACCACCATTTCTCTTTTTCCAAACTGGTTCCCGAATCTCTGACTCCTGACAGACCCGTGGGGGTTTTCTGGCTGCAGAGCGTTACGGAGGTTTTATGGATGTTGTATAAAAAGACATCAAGGTAAGATTAAAAATACACAGTATGTGCTTGGGRCATGAGTCAGGATTTGATAAAACCGTCTGAATAATGAACAAACATGCTTCCTAGCATGTTTATAGGCCAACATCTCAAGTGTCATTTGCTGCAGAGTCTTTGCTTACGGGTTCCATTCACACAACTGATGGGCAAGAATGGAAATGCAGCCTTGTGATTCACAGGCTTCATGAATTTGCACCAATTTTGCATTCATTGCTCATTACTTGTCCTTTTTTGGCTTCTTTGGGGGAAAAAAAACCAATCATAAATTAATCATGAAAAAGAGGCAAAGCTTTTGGGGCTAAAATCACACCAATGATAATTATGGGAAACAAATAAATAACAATTGAGATCATTATTCATCCACAGGTAAATGGGGGAGTGAGAAGGAGGAGTTTYTGAAATATTAACAAACCTGGGGGRAAAGGAATTGATTTTTTAGTTTGCTTTTTTTCCTTTTTAATCAGATTTACTGGCTGTGCATCATAATGAGATGACTATGTGCTTTTTTTTGAGATAGAACATATACTTTTTACAGTAAAGAACAGTCATTAGCAAAATTCTACCTCACAAATAACCCTCCTTATCTTTTTCACTATCTGTGCAGGGATTTATACAATTTTCAATYCAAACATGCAAGAAGTTCAGGTAATGATAGAGCAGGTGTACCTTGGGAGGATTAAATTATGGAAGTCAATAAACAATTATGGGGTAGCAGCTGGATGATTGAAATAATGTTAGCAGCACTAATAGTTACAGAAAATAATGATTTTCCTGCTCCATATGTAGGACTTTTATTGTCCAGAATATAAACTGACAGATTAAACTGGTTTTTGGGGTTGGAAACTTTGTAAATAAGACCAATATTATGTTTATATGACCCTGGTGCTGTCTTAGAGTCTTGTAAGATCCAGACTTTACAGTATTGAAAGTCCATAGTGTGACAGTAGAATGTAAAAACTCAATGGAATAATGTTTCAGAAGTGGGTGGCACCATCTCAGSCCTTTTTATGGCAGGGTTTATTTGTTTTTCCCACCTATGGTGGTTACCTGCTCTCATTGTCTGTTACCAGTGTCTTTAGTGAAGGCACAAGCAAGGCAGTTAAATCAGCAAGCTTTGGGGCAAGCTGTTCAAAACAAACAGCACAAAAATCAGTTTGAATGTCAGAACTACCAATGACAGTGAGAGAAAACCCCGGGCACTTTGAGAGAGACATCAAGATAATTAACAAGTATAGCTGAAATTTTTAAAGAAGGGTGGTACTGACAGCAATTCAGACATATCCATGCAGGATTACAATAAAAAAAAAGTGTTCTTCTTAGCAGATTCAGAAGAAAAATAATCTGTAATATGCAGTGCTGCACAATTTAGAATGTTAATGAAAAAAAGAGTCTAAAATTGATGATGGAATCTTGTACTTAAGCCCCAGGAGAAATGAGCTCCCTCAGCTCTTTCCTTTCTGCAACCTCTGGAGTATCTTTCTGTCATCCAGAATATGAGAACAGATTCTTCAAAGTGTAAATCTGCGTGTGCAGTGCCAGTATACGAATTAAAATAGACTGAACCATAGAGGTGATTTAGCAAGCAGTTGATTGGCTTTGCTTTTCTGAGGTTCCTCTTCACAAAATAAACCAAAACCAGGAAAAAATGTGTAAAAGCAGCTAGAAATGAGGGTTCTCTTTTGACAAGACATATGTGATTCTACAGATTTCTTCCCCAAAATTTAAAAAAGGCAATGCCAATGTTTTGCTGTGTTGATAGGTAAATCACCACTGCAATCAGACCATAATGATATACTTTTTCCCCAGGCATTTGTCTGTGTCCCTGTAAACAAGGTGAAAATTCTGACCATGGTGCCACGCCAACATTCTTCTTTATGTACAAAAAGCACTGGGGCATTTGAACTTCTTTCAGGATGCATTTTATATCAAAACCTCCTGTCAAATTAAAGCCTTGACTGCTCAATTGCTCTGTCACTTCTAAAAGGCTGATAYCCAGAATGTGGTGGCTGAATGAAATGGGTTGGATTTGGTTGTCCCTTGGCAAAGTCTTCTTCTAAACGTASATGAAAGTGGAGAGTGGATGCACAGTGTACTGATCTGTTGATGACTCCAGCTGGAGAAGATTTATCCAGAGCTGTCACATGATGCATTTCTCAATTCTCTGTAATACTTTATTAAATAAAACCCGTGGAGGAAAAAAAGAAACCTCTTCCAAAATGTTATTTTCCCTCTAAAATCTCTGCCTTGAACAGAGAAGTGTCCTTTTAGATATGAATCTTTGGGAGGGTTTTATTGTCTCAGAGGACATACTTCGGGGATCAGGATCTTGCCTAACAAGGCAGGATTTGTTATCAGCTGGAGATCGGAGCACTGCCAATTGTTGCCATAAAAAGTCATTACCAAGACTGCGTTTTGGGGCCAGAACATCTTTGATTTTGTGTATTTACATCAAGTCTGGATCTGAACACATCTAGGATGTGTTCAAAGAGTTTTGATCCCATGGGGCTTTGTTATGGGGTCACTTCCACACCATGTAGACATAGGACACCCTTTGGATCACCCACTGTGCCAAAGACAGCAGACCTCACTGAGTCAGGCTAAAACCTCATGGCTTGCTGTAATCAGCAAGAATTCCAATAAAAACCAGGGCAGTTCTCAAGTTCATGGATAAGCCAACACTCTGACCCACCAAGAATGGATGAGGAGGCCTCAGCCCAAGTACAGACGACAAGAGATCTCGCTCAGCATTCACGTTGGTCTGGAGCAGCTTTTATGAAGTCGGACGCCCAGCAGCACATTATGGTCTGTGAGAGATGTGAAAAGGCTCTCTGCAGAGGGAAAAAACAAATACTGCTGAGCCACAGACTGACTTTGAAGGTTAATTGGACATTTMGTTTTAGCTGCTGTCACAATAGATCAGTCATGTCACGCTGTAATCAAAACTAACACCTTCCAGCAGGCTTGTTAACTATTCTAACAAGGGAGGCAATTGTTTCAGTAATAATGGCAAAGGTAAGGAATATTCCTTTGTGGGTTACAGACATTTATAGCAGCAGCACCACCTGTCCCCTGGAATTATGAGCTGTTCTGTTTGTGAAGGAATGACCTGATTTGTTTGTTTGTTTGTTTGTTTATTTGCTTGTAACACACACAGAAGTCTGGCTGAGTCAAAGTAATTCATGGTAAAAGGTCAAAAATAAAGAGCTGCTTGGTCTAGGACCACAGAAGGTGTCAATAAGAAGACTTATGTGTTAAACCATGGCCTGCAGAAGGCTGTGGCTGCATTGGAATATATTGTATTCAAATATATAAAAATATAAGCCTAACAAGTTCTCAGACAGAACTGAGGATCTRAAGATAAAGTAATTTATTCCACAGTGATGTGTCTTCAAGGAGGACTGAAAACAAACTTCACCCACACCACAACCATGTCATACAACAAGAGGCAAATGTTTTGGACAAAGGGGCACAATAGAAAAGAAGGGAAGTTAGATTCCTTGTAACACCTCCTTTGTGCAGCTCTGGCCAGGAGCACCACCCAGGGAATATCTCCTGACAAACCCGCCCAAGGCTGCATAGTGCATTCAGATTATCCCTGGTACTATGACAAAAGCACATTTTTCAAGTCATCTGTTAGTTTTTTCAGGTCCTTCTAACTTCTAACTGTGATTGAAAGGTTTCCATGTTTCTTTTGATGTGACTGGTTCAGGAAGGACTGAGAATTAAATGGCAAATGCAACACTGAGGAGAAGTATAGATGTGAAAGGAGATGCAGAGGAAATTTTCATAAAATTGTAATACAGATTAAAAGCATTTTAACAGATTATGAAAATTCTAATATTTTATTCTAGTGACTCATTTGAATGGTTTTATTGAAAGTACCATTTTCCAAATATCTATATGGACTATAAAAAAGGGGGCACAACCTTGCCTGTGGTATATTCAGTCTGAACAGCCTTCWTTAGAGACAAGGCATGGCAGGAAACCTTGACACAAAGATTGAGRAACCAACCAAASAGCAGTTTACAGGAAGGTCARTGCATCCTACYTGRAAGAGATATGAGTTTGTCTGRAGATGCTTCATTTCCCAAAAAAARRGRRRAAAAAAAARRRRWTTWMYWRRAAAAAGAAAAGRATTTTGTAAATATTATTTTGCTCATGATTCCATTTTCAATTCAAAGTGCTCTATTGGCAGGCATACATGCCCCTCATCTATATATTAGGGGCATATATATTTTGTGAAATTGTAGAAAGAGATGTTAAGGCAATTGGAAGAGAATTACTGTAACGAGATGGTAAAACTGTGTATATAGCCTGGTTAAAAAAAAAAAAAAGAAAATTAAAAAAAAAAAAAGAAGAAGAAAAAACATGACCAGAGGTAAAGAGACTTACAGAATAAAGATGTAATTCTTCTTCAAGATTGAAGAACGAAGAAAGGAAAAGTCTTGGTGAAAAAAGGAAAAGCTTTTAAAAGGAAATGGATTTAATATAACTATGTTACCACATAGCCGTGACATGAGAATAAATGTGCTTTACATCCAGTACCTGTAGGGATGARGGCTGTTGTAGCCCCCTTCATAAATCTGTTCCTGAAATTAGAAAACAAAAAGCCTCAAAGTAGTTTTGCTCCTCGAGCCCATGATTCAGGTGTTGTGAACATCCCTGCGTTCCCCCCTTCCTCCTGGCTGTTTTCTTTGGCAGCTGCTCCATTTTCCCACTCAGATTTGTGCATTTGAGTGAAGGTTGCTCATAASTTGCTGCATACACAGCTGGCTTGGCCATCTACTGCTTGAACCTGCTGGCAATTTCCTGGTAGGGAGGGATTAATTCTCCAAAGGAGGCAAAAATCTGTGGTTTATAAACACATTCTTTACTACTCAACCTGCTAGGAACTTGAACTAGAAAGACATTTTTCTGTTTTCTTCTGCACAAACTAATTTCCCAGTTCTTTTTTTACTTTCTTCACTATTAGATGCTTTTCTCTGCACAGCTGCAGCTGACCCCTCTTGGATGAGTGGTGTCAGACAACGCTTCACCAGCAGTTATCTTGATTGTTATAGAGCAGCTCAGATTCTTTTGCTGTGCCAGAAACATCGAGATTCTCCAAGTGTAGAAGAGCAGGGACAGAGATCAAGAAGGAAACTAYGAGCATCCCAACCCAGAGCTGGATGGCAGCCACCTCCAAAGCACGTGRTTCTCAGGTAAAAGGACAGAATGATTTAGGCTGGAAGGACCTTCAATATCTTTGAGTCCAACCATTACCTRACRCTGCCAAGTCCACCACCAAATCACATCCCTAAATGCAGCAGAAACCTGTTCAACTGAACATACGCGGGCTTGAATGATTGCTAACTCAGRTCCAAGACATCTCAAGTAGTGATTTTTCCATTTGGTATCTTSATAATCCTCCCTATCCTTCTGCATCTGTCCTGACTTGAAAGAATTGGCAGGTTCCCTTACATCCTGCAARGCAATCCTGCCTGTCACAGTTTATTATGTGGAGAAAAAATGACCAGGGACCACTGGTCAGGGACTGGCCAGGCATCAATCAGTGAGTGGTAATTGTATTGTGCATCACTTGTTTTATATATTCTAATTCTATTATTATTTATTTATTATTTATTATTATTTATTTATTATTTATTATTGTTATTGTTATTGTTATTGTTATTGTTATTGTTATTGTTATTGTTATTGTTATGTTGTTGTCTTATTGTTATTGTTGTTTTGTTGTCGGTGTTGTTCTTATCATACATCTTTGATGGCCCCTGCAAACCAGTTGGAAATTTCATAACTAGAAAACTCCCAACCTCATAATTTCTAATTCCCTTTGCAACAGCAGACTGCAAAAAAAAAGACATTCTCCCTCCAACTGAGCCTCTAAGGAACAGAAAAAAGAGAAATCTGGGCAAGTATCGCTCTCTAATCAGCAATCAATTTTCCCTAGGAAGCTCTGGAGGGCCTGATTAAAAGCAGATATGGGTAATCCTAATGAGGGGAAAAATTACAACTTCTGGGAGAATTAGAAGTTCCATGAAGGCCCCTTGACTCTGTAGCAGACCTCGGCACAGGGTTAATAGATTTGGGCAGGCAGCAAGCAATGGTTTTATGATGCTTTTTATTAATCACAGGAGCTGTGTGCACTGCAGGATGAGCAGAGGGGATGTTTTGAAATGCGCCCTCTCTAACTGCATGGCTCTAAAATTGAAACAGTCTTGTGATCTCTCTGAGAGATTTGTTTTCCAGATATCCACGTGGTTGCAAGGATCCTTTTTTTCAGTGTTCAGTATCTCCTTGAAAAACCTRGGGGTAGAAGAGAAGGATTCTGTGGAGCAAACGTGCTGAAAACAAACCGTAGTGAAGGGGGCGAGTTTACTCTTCCTAATGGGCAATGCTGGTGGAGCTCTGCCAGCTGAGGGGCTGAGGGGTGACCTGTTCCCTTCAGACCCTTCTGGCAGGGAAATGGCAGCAAAGTTTCCAAAAGTAATTAAAATTTATCTTCAGCTACAGGAGAAACAAAACACACAGGGAATGCCTTAACTGGCAGTGCTGCGAACAGGATGTTTGTGTTTAGAGAAGAAAAGAGCAGCTCTCACATCAGTAATGGAAGGAGCTTCAAAAAGCATTAGTGGGGGGAAAAAATCACCTTTCATGACTCTCCAGTTAGAAACTTCTCAGCAGCTAAATGCAGTGATTTTAAACTGCTTTTGAACTCCCAAGACCTACCAAAGCTGTCTAGAAATGAGGATCCAGCATGGACATGCAGATTCCATGGGCTGCATTCACATGTATGAACAGGAATTCCTTCAGGGTGTCTCAGGTGTAAATCACAAATGGTTCACAGACCACAGAACTCTTGCATTTGGCKGATCTATTTATCAGTCTCCACTTCAAAAGGCCATCTGAACATCCCCACAACATGTACATCCTTACYACATTCCCACAAGAAAAAGTGACACTTCAGACCATATTTCAAACTAGATATTTTTGACAGCCATGAATAATTTTCCATATTTTTTTGTCACAAAAATATCTTTGTCCAAACTGTTTCATTATTAAAAGTCAGGTGACATGGCATGACGTGACATGACATGACATGACATGATTAAGAATTTTCTTTCAAAAATTTTCCCTCTAAAGAATTTTCTCTCTTTCATTTTAAWATGCAGTTTTATTTTGACAGAATAGTCATTTTGGATAAACTTTTAAGCTTAAAATGGGCCAATGTTGTCCAAGAAATAGCTTTGACGCTCATTAAAGGAGAAAAAAGTGTTTCAATTTGAAGTGCCTTTGTATTTAAACATTAAGCCAATTTTAGTCAAGTCTTTTTTTTTGAAGTCAACATCTAAATGAATATTTTATGATTTTCATTTTGAGCCTTTTCTGTGGGCCCTGACAGAATACATTTCAGTGTGACCAGTTTGGGGGTGAAGATCTGTGGTTTGCATTTTTCTGGTTAAAGGTGGAATTTTTAAAAATACCATCTTGAGTTCGGTTTTTTTCAGAGGTGAAATTTTGTTTTCCTAACTCAGTTTTCCATGTCCTGCTCACCTGGGAGATGGTTGAAAAACCAAAAAAGCTTTACTATTTCAAAATATTCATTGAAATACTCCTGATATTCATTGTAAGTTTTTTTTAAATGGCCTCCACACAGCACAGCCTCACAGCGATGCAAAATTGAGAATAATTTTGCATATTTGGATGTGCATTTACATCCTAGTTAAARTGATTACTTTTCTAAGGTAGAACATACTTCAGAAAACCTTGAGGAAAAAACAATGATCTCAATGGTAAAATGAATATGCACCTCAGATTCCAAATTTGCAAATAGGAGGCCCTTTTTTAGTAAGGCATGTAACTATAAACTTTAGGGGCTCTGTAAATTCATCAAAAGAAGCATGGATTTAAAAAAAACACATAGGAAAGAGTAGGAAGCATCCAGAAATACCATGTACAAGGAAGAGGACTTGAAGGAAAGCCTTCTTGAAGCTGAGAGAGGCTGTTATGAGAACGTGTGATGATCCACAACTTATCTGTGCTAAAGTGAAGTATGTATTATTTCCCAATTCAAACGAAGGGGACAGTTAAGGAAAGACACTGGAAATGAGCCCAAGCCAACTTTRTAAATGATGAAGTGATAATAATTCAATATTTATTCCAGTGTGCATAATTTAGGTAAGTAATTTACCCACTAAGTTTTGTTCCTCAGAGAGCAGCTCTTCCAGCACAAACACTTGCACTTCCCCACCACGCTGGCAGCAGTAGGTGTTCTTGAAGAGCTCCTGGATGATGTTCTCTCCTGAAATCAAGCCTTTGGTCTTCAGCTTTCTCATCTGCACACTGGGCAGAGTGGTTCCTGTTTGCTGTGGTTTGGATGGTGAAGGTGCAAGCACAAGACAGCCACAGCTGAGGTTCAGTGTTGATGTGATCACAGCAGCTGGCAGAGCATTTCCTGCAGGATTTGATCAAGCAGAGAATAAAGCAGTTATTAAAGGCTGATATTTGTCTGCCATGCAAGGCAGCTCGTTCCCTCTAACACAGACACATTTACCTCCCAACTGTGTTTACACATCAGCTAATTTCTACTTACGGCTGCCGCTGTTTGTGAGGAAAACCAAGCAATTGTTCCTAACAATTCTCTAAAAATAAATGTGCYGCCTTTACTGGGGTAGTTAGAATTCTAAATAGTGCATTTCATGATCATTTATAATGCAACAGCCTTAATGAACAGTGCCAAATCAGTCTTAGTATTCTTGAACTACCCACTGCGTAGTTCCTCTCTCTCTTTCCATTGCTTTTATGGAAAGAATAACAATAAATCACTTTATATTTAGAAAATTCCTTTTTTATCCAGGATGAACCAAAAGGATTAACAACCCTCYACACAGTCCTCAAACCCTCATTCTAGAAAAAGAAAACATCAGTCATGACAGGAATTAGRRCAATTGCTRGAGCAKAATTTATCAGTATTTATTTATTTTTGATGCAGATATTACGGAAGAACAGAGTAGGATGTAAAACCTTCTGGGTCACAACCAGAACTGCAGAACAGAATTTGCTCAGCTATTTAGCATAAATCATTGTTCTTGAAGAAAATTGACATGAGCTTTTCAATGGCATGAATCAAAAATTCCTTTTTTAAAGGCTCCTCTGAAAGGTAATAAGCTCAAAAGACATGCCCCTAGTAGCAGTCTTTGGATATTGGCTCAGTACAGATCTGTAGGTTAAACTATCCTCAAGGCTCAACAGGACTACTGACTTCTATTGGGAGGGACTCCATCCCAGTCCCCTAACTAGCTCTGAGATAAAGGTTACTTACTCTTCAGCATATTTGATGTGAGCTTTTCACTAGAGCTGAAGCAATTGAATCCAGTGCTGTGAGTTCTTCTTAAAAGAGACACTGGCTGAGAGGAGTGAATGGCTGAAAGATATTGATGAACAGTGTTGGATGGCACAGTRTTTAATAAAAATGAGTCACACCTTGGCAGCTCTCAGGAATGACCCTACGAAGAATTAGGAAATTAAACTTACTGGAAAAGAACCTGATGCAGTCAATTTTTATTTTTCTTCTTTTACATTCAAGGTTTTTGTTTTTTTGTTTTTTTTTCAACAGCACTAAAGTCCCCTTCAAAAGAACCCAAAACCTCCAAATTAATCACTCCAGAAGCTACACTGCACTGTTGAGAAGTTTCTTTTTTTAATTTGGTATGTTGTCTTTGCTTTTCTAGTAGAGATAAGGCCAAGATTCATCTCTTGGGTAGAGGGTATCAAACACCTTGTCCAGGTACCCTCAGGGTCCCAAACTGAATGTCCTATGAAGAATATTTAAGGAAGAAGCTTATTTCTGAAATCTCTTAAAATACAAGCTTTAACTTTTTTTCTTCTCATTTTGTAGTGACTTTTGGGGGAGGGGGAGGAGTGGAGTCGTTTAAGAAGTTTACAACCATTTACAAAATGTATTGGCTTTGCAAGGTAACATGTTGGTACAGCTGGCTTCCGAGAGAAGTTAAAGSTGAGCTACAACAAAATTAAAAGGCTGAATCAAAGTTGAAACGACCACATATTTGAAATTAAACACGGCATAGTTGTGTTATTTGAAAACAGCCTCTCAGGCTGGCACTACAAAGGTGTTTTTCTCTTTGATACACACAGTTTTTTCTCAAATATAAGCAATTATTACTTCCCAATATTCCATTTGGATGCCAAATCKGCACGTCAGTTTAATCCAGTTGATCCATGTCTTGAATGGGAAAATTTGTGGAGAAGGATTTTTAATCCATGCTGGATTTCAACAAAAACAAAGCATCTCAAAGGAGAAGAGATGCTGAGAATGAACTGCGTCTAAACAGTGCAAAATCCCAGCAGAGTRTTGAGATTCCACTGCCTGCTGGTTTATTGTTGAAGGCTATAAAAGACAAGAAAGAATTGACATAAAACACACATTATTGATATTTGGTCTGCGGTAGCAACAGAGGAGCTGAAAATAAAGGGCAGCTCAGCACGTTGTTTCTCAGTCTCTTCCTTGCATCCTACCTGCTTGTAACACACAGCTTGGTGAAGCTCAGCCACTCTCCATCTGCTTATCTTAGGAGCAGAAGCACCAGAAATATCCATGTGTATAAAACATATGAATCACCATTACTAGTAAGCATCTGGCAATCCTAAAAGCAAAAACATAAAAACAAAATGTGCATAGTAATCATTTACAACTAATGCAAATGTGTGTGGAGGAAAAGTACTTAATAAACAAGTTCTAAATGTTTTGGTTTTTTTTTTTTTTGTTTTTTTTTGCCCCAGACTGAAAGGATCATGGAAAATTAAGTAAGTGCCTTGATATTTGTGCAAAGACAGAAGGAAGGTTCCTACCTTCCATAGTACAGAATTTTCAGAAACATCCAAGTTAAAACAGTGGTTCTTCTATATATAAAACATTGGTTAACATAAGCCAACAATAAAAAGCAGTTTAAAAATAAATAGCAGCAGACTGTGAACAGCAGTTAACATTTAATGAGTGATGGAAGAAATACAGGTTTGTATTGTACAGATTTCGGCAGCCAGTGAAACAGCCACTATCCCTWCCTTTTATTCTTTTCTGTTTGCATATTCATACATGCTTAGTTTTATAGTCACATATAGAAATACAGATTTTACTTAGCAGTTTCAAATTCCATTAGACATAGGCTGTTTTTTACTCTGTGACAAAAACAGACATGAAGAAGTCAAGGATGTGGCAGGTGATGTTTTGAACTGTGTCCTGGACATGGGTGTAGCTGTGACTTTTGGAGTTAAGATCAAGATACCACTTGTAGTGCAACTGAAAGGAAATAACCAAATACCTCTTTGCACCCTGCCACATTCTTTAAAGACACAGGTAAAACATGTAGGGAAATCATACAGGAAGTAAATCCATCATTCCTGGTGAACCAYTCCAGAGGCAGCACTAATTCCGTTCAATGAAGCAGAAAAGTCCTGGGAGGTAACTGAGCTAAGGTGGCTGTATGAAAAGTTAAGCTTGTGGTACAGCAGCATAAAGAGCTGCAAAGAGTAATTAGTGGAAGGGGAACTCAATTAACTGAAACAAACAACTGATTGTGCAATTAAGGAGCACCCTGTAAATCATTACAAGGCTCTTGTCATAGAGCATTTCTCTACAGTCCTGTTGTATGGCCCTGCTCAGTCAGCTAAGAGTTAGGGCTAAGCTGCAATCATGTTTTGATTGCTGTATTATGAACCACTAATGATAATGGCTTGTGTGTTTTCCTTAATTACCCTGAATAACAATGCACATCGCTAACCCTCCATCTTACTAATATTTTTACATCCAGATTATGTAAAAGGAAGAGTGCAGGAAGTCAAGCAGAAATATACAGCACCATATACCCTACACCACATGCAGGTTTMCTGGTTTGCATTTGTACTTTTGGTACAAAAGACCAGCCCTCCAAGGGAAGGCACAAAGCTCCTTTATTATCAGATCATTTAGCCAGAGTGCAACAAATGGCTATATTTTAAATTTCAAATCCACTCAGACATCACTGGGTGGAAAACTAGATTTGCACTTCTTTGATTATAAAGTTTGCTTCTATTTAGAAGAGATCGGAAAAGAGAAGAAAAGGCCTCATCTCAGWATTATTCAGAGAGGGAATAATAGAGAAAAAAGAGATCGGTACAACAAAGCAGAATAGTGAGAATATGTGAGAAGGAGAGGATGTGAAAACTAAGTTGGCACAACCGTCTAGAGATAAGATACATTCCCCGAAACTTCACCTTTATGAGCTTCCTTGCAATTGTTTCACTAATTCTTTGTGATGAGACTGTTGCGTTGGCTGAGGATAGTGGGTGTGTTTAGCCTCTAAAACTTCAGTGAAACGGTATGAGACATAGCTAAGAGGTGGAATTAAAATGTTTGTGATTCATTTTGTCATGGCCTTTCCAACTACACGAAAAATGGTAATGTAAAAAAAAAAAAAATCCTGCCGTTGTTCATCTGAATTTCACAGGGGGCTTTGGTTTTGGTTGGCTTTTCCTTTCAATCTTTATATGTCAAGAGAAGTTTGTCACAAAGGCGGCACCTGCCCRCCTGTTGGTTGGGCCATCAGTGCCACCTGGAAAAAAGGAAGCTCTGTTCCCCAAACTCCTTTCTGCCACACTGAGATGCATAATCCACTTCTTTCTGAAAGCACAACCACTGATCCATCTTCCAGCCCTGGCTGCTGCTAGTGAGCAGTGCCATACCGACAGCTCTGAAGAAATGCCATCTTTTCACACCCTGAACAGCACAAGCTGCTGTTTCCTACATTCCCCTYGCTAAATACATTTTTAAACCATGTTGGCAAAAATAACCACCAAGGGAAATTTTACTTCTGTGGCCCATTGGTCCTTGGCTTGGGTTTAGAGAGGCTGCTAACGAGGCTGGTGATTAGTGACAATTCTGGTGACAGTGTGTATGGTGGCAACATCTGGCTGGATGCTCCAAACTGGATGCAGGCCCACCACCCTGACCCACCATTTGCTACCGTGCAAATGGCTTTATATTACAGAGACTGCTGGGTCATTTATCTTCATTAAGCCACAGTCCCTAAACCCAATAATTAATGACAACTAGTCTGGGAATGGCTGCGCAGAAAAGTGAGTACTGAGGGAATAAACAAATTCTAGTAAAAGGAAAAAGTGCAGGCTGGAGGAAAATAGACATGAAAATGTTTTCCTCTCTGAAAGAATTTGGGTTCCGGGTTGGAAATTTTGGTGTGGAATGAACCACTGGCGTTTCTTGACCAAAGTGTTGGGACCTGTGGCTGTGTGAAGGTGTCTGAATGTGTGCAAGTGACACAGCTGGCACAGGGCAAGCCTAGCAGCTTTCCTGGCACCYCAGGCATGGGCTGCACTGGCCTCTGGCTGCCTGTCCCCTGTTATTGCCAATAAACAGCAGAGCCACAGCTGGGATTCATATCTGCAAGAGGAATAGGAGGTGCTTTTCATGTGAAGTGCAGACAGGGTCTATGTCTCCTCTTCTGTTTTTCCAGTCCCAAATTTCAGCCCATCCCAGCTGCCCACTTTCCTGAGCTGCCTGAATTCCCCTATTCCTGGAGGCAGGGGATGCCTGGGTGCCTCGGTGTTCAGTCTCTGTGAATAAAGTGTACAAGGCACAGCCATGAGAARGTTGCCACAAGTTTCCCAGAAAGGAAACTTTAGTGAGAAAAAGTTGACAACTTCTATCTAAAAAGGACAAAACAGTGACAGCAGACTTTAAAAAACACTAAAAACCCAGAGCATTCAAGAAGCAGAGCAGAAGGAATCCTGGTGTGCAGCATCACAGGTTTCTATTACAATTTCCGTAAAACCTCAGGGACCATAGAAAAGTGATTTCTAAAAGCTGTAGTTTAAGGTAAGAGTGGTTTCTACTTAGTCTTGTATTATGTGAATTTACATAAATACTTGAGAATTTAATTTTAAAAATATTGATGGGAATTGCTGATGGGTTTTGTTCGGTCCGTGTAGAGAGGATTTTTTATAATTTCTAACYAGCATTCAGACCCAGCACTAAAAATGCACTTTCACCCCCTGAGCCCACTGCTTGACTAATCACTTTTCATTACTTCCTAGTCCTTTTGTAAAAAAAAAATGAGGAAAGCCTCTGACATTCTTCTTCGTCCTGTTCTGCAAAGAATGGCACATGAAATCCCTTTTCTCAGGGCTATGAAGAAATTTTAACTTTAAAATGAGAAGATTCCTTTATCAACAAATCCCAGCAATGCTCCAATTGAACTAGTGGGGGAGAAAGTTCTAACTCATTTAAAGTAGCCTTGACAAGTTTATAATGAGCTTGTATGAGGAAGCAACCTCAGGTCACAGAGGAYTGGACTTGATCCAATAAATACATTTTGGTTCCAAGTTTTAAATGTGCCCAAAGCTGTTTTATATTTTAATGAAATTTAGTAATGTGTGAATACCTTTTCTTCTGGTGTTTCGGTGATTTTAAAACATGAGCAGCATTCTGTACTTACTGAGAAAAAGTACGAGGTAAAAGAAGCAGAAGTAAAAATTATAAGGGAGCGAAAATGAGATTTGGGCTTCCTCAGAGGCCTCTATTTCCACACAGCAGTCAGTGACGGAATTCAGTTTAGCCTTTTKATACCTGATGGATAGGAACCAGCAATCCTGTTCAAAACCATCCTCTCCCAGGGGGAAAAGGAGCAGTGTGACCCTGCAGGTCCTTTTATATGTGTGTGTTAACTATCAGCCATTGTGAAGAGCCGACGAAAGCCCCCG
Source organism: Malurus melanocephalus (assembly GCF_030028575.1). Taxonomy (NCBI): domain Eukaryota; kingdom Metazoa; phylum Chordata; class Aves; order Passeriformes; family Maluridae; genus Malurus; species Malurus melanocephalus. The sequence goes on along the minus strand of NW_026623244.1, from coordinate 220,547 downwards.
GGCACAGCCACAGTACTGATAATTTCTTTGCTATAAAAAGAGGTTGCTATGAATTCCTGCATAAAAATTCAGCAAGGTTTTGTGAACTTCAGCCTGTTCCTGTTTTTCCAGTGAGCACCAAATGTCAGAATCTGGTCACTGATCCTCTGCTTGTTAGGAGCAAAATGCTCGAACAATAATAAGCAGGAAACCTGTAGGAATGCTCTCCGTTTCAGGAGGCTATGAAACAGATGGCTTGGTTATAGCATCKCTTCCTTCTGCAATAAAGGTTTTGCTTTAATTCTGTCAGTACAACTCATCTGTCTCAGCCAAAGGGATCCTAGAGGCTTTGTCAGTTTAGTGTGTGTGTTTGGGGGCGAGGCAGAAAAGTTGCTTGCCATGGAAAATTAATGTTCTTCAATACAGCAAAGCAAGGAGGGAAAAGGGAGACACGTTATAACCAAGGAAACAATGCTTTTTCATGCAGGACGGGAAGCAAAGCATGAAATAGGGTATATGGGGAAAGAGGGCAGGCAGAGCCCCATCTTGTGGCAGAAAGTCCAATTCCAGATCCTCGGCTGTGGATGAGTCACCATGTCCCTGTGACAATGCACTGGGACATTGCTCCGTGCAGCTGGCCTTTAAATATTTAAATGTATTGGTCTAAAAGAAAGATGTCTGTTCTTTGCCAAGCAGCTGCCCATAAACAGCTTTCTGAATTGCATGGCTAGACTCGCAGTTTAGTGTAATCCGGAAGAGTGCAGGAGGAATTTTGTAATTAACTCTCCCCTTTCTTTCAGAAAATAACCCCTTTGTGCTGGGAAAGCAGGGATGGGTCTGGGTCCAGAAGGGAACTGAAGTGATGCTGATCTTTGTTGGTGTTTGTTCATTTTGGGGGTTTGCTGCAGGGGCAGGAATGACTACGTGCTGACTGTGGCTGCTCTCCTGTTAAAGAGAATTTCTCCAGCTGTCCCTGACACCCAACCCAGCTAACAAAATAGACATTTCCTCAGGTAATTTCATATCCCAGGACAGTCACCCCACTCAGCAARCTGCAGGCACACAACAAACTATCAGTCAGTGACCAGGAAATGCTAATTCAAGATTTTCATGGTACCAGAGCTGCAGGAGTATGGTGTAGAAGTCTCTTCAATTTGTGTCCCAGCCACTTCTCCTAGAACTTCCTTGTGTGAATACACTCCAGACCATCTACTGGATGTTGAGGAAGACAGGAGCAAATAACTTGTAGCTGTGAATGTCTCAGTTATATCCATGGGACTGTGTGAAAGAGATCAGAGATGCATTCACCTTTTCTTCTAACAAAGATCCAGACCTTTAAGAGATTTTGGCACATTGCACTGATTGCACTGATTCCAACAGGAGCTGAACTTTCTCCTAACTTTACCTAAGTACCATCAAATTCTGAGGTTTCATGACTGGGGACTTTCCTGACATAAAGATGGATTTGTCTGTGTACAGCTTACCTCTGTAAGAGTTTGCCTTAGGTCTCCAAAAAAGATTGGAAATTGTTACAAAGTTCTCTCCTGAGCCTTCTTTGGCTTTCTCRTCTCTGTTAATGAGCATTTATACATGGAGAGCACGTTCTCCCATGTAATTTTGTTACCTTTCCATATAACAATGAAGTACAATGAGTACAGAASAGGGTTTTGCATGCTCATAGGTTTATTAGAAATTTTTGTCAAGTCAGATGTTTCATTATGAACTTGGTCCAAAATTTGTAGACTACCTGAGTTCATCCAGGTGTCCTTATAAAGAACTTCCTAGAAAGCAGATTGATGAACCGTTTTGTCCATTTATATTTCTGACTCGGACAACAATCTGTGGTGCCTCATTTCTGCTTTACTTTGAGTGAGAGTGCAGTAAAGAGCTCAACAGAACCCTCCACAGAAAAAAAAAAAAAAAAAACGAGAAGCTTCCACAGAGACCCAGAAAGAATGTGGCCACAGATCACTTGTTAGCAACCTTTGCCATGCGGCTTCTTCAAGTTCTCAGTTCAGTTCCTCAAGGGTGGGCATTTGTTTCGTGAAGTTGAATGGAAACTTAGTAGAAAACTAGCAATGGGTTACATTCACGTCATGGAAAAAGTGCTCCTACATTAGGACATCTGTTCCCAAGAAAATAATCTTAACTTCTTTATGAAGAAACATTTTGTAGTGAACRCAGCAGCCATCACATCCTACACATACCAGCCTATTTATTAGCATTTTTTCCTGTTGGAAGCATCCAACTGCTGTCAGACTCTGCTGCACTATGAGTGCTACAAGCTGGACTTGAGGGAACAGGCCTAAMGATCTTCAGGCTGAGCACAAGGACAAATTAAAGCAAGAAGACAAAGTTCCTAAACAGAACCAGGAAAAGGATCCATAGGTTTTAGCTTACAAAGTAATTTTTCTGCCCAGTTGGGTCTTCCTTCTCTGTCTGCGAAAGGTGGAGGCTCTGTAAGAGAAATGGATAAACAAGAAACAAAATCCTAAAGTATAAGCTGTAATTTATGATGGAAAGGTTGATAGAAACACTGGGAAGGCATACACTGGAAGCTCAAATGGCATTGGGGAAGTTTTGGATTTATGAGATGGCTTGCTGGGGCACAGGGAGGTGACATGTGAGCAAGCCAGAACCTTTTTTACCATAGAAAATACACTGATACTTCTTTTGATTCTAGAGAAGTGACAACATCTCTCCCAGAAGCATCAAGGGACATAGAGGGACCTTCACTGGTAGGAAAGGGAAGCACAAATGCCAATAGCATGAGCCAACTGTGGATGTTTCCCTTTTTCTGGAAGAATGCAGAAATATTTTTATTCAGTATTTTTTTTATGTTTCGTATTTTCTGTTAACAGACTTTAAAAATACTTCACAAGGATTATTTTCAAAAGGTCAGGAAGTGGTATTAGTCAGGTTTGTTTTGCTGAGCATCCTTTGAAGGGTGTTTTTCTACAGCAAACAAAAACTTGAGAAATCCTTAATTGGCAATTAAATGTGGAGATTCCTATTTTTTTAAAAAGGGCATTTTAAAAAAAAACTCAAATTGATATGGGGATAAAGTTTCAGCTTGGCTTACTAATGCTTTGTACAAATTTGTTCTCGGTGTATTTCAGCGTGTTATTTCAAACGTTTTCCCCGTACTCAGTTCTGGCTCCTGCTAAATTTTCTTCACGTTTAATGTTATATATTATGTTTCTCCCCAGATATTGTTCCTATATTTTCTTTGCTGGTGTACACATTTTGTTGCATCATGCAAGGAACTTTCTCAAGAGCTTTAACTGAGTGAAGATCTTGTGATTTGTGGGGCCAGGTCCTTCCCAGGACMCGTCACTGTCAGAGTGCCCTGACCTCTGGCCTTCAAAGGCACAGCTGGGAGCTGTTGCAATAGGTGCCAACACCCAGATCTAAACAGAGTATGCTTCATCTTTCACAATAAATTTCAGTCAGACAGAAAACCCTATGGCAGCAGAACTCCCTTGCCTTTCCAGGTATCRCTTTCCCATGAATCCCACAGCCTTCTCTGCACATTCTGTAACATAAAAAAGTTTTCTTGCCTCTCTCTCTGTCCCTCCCCACTTCTTGCCAAACACAGTTACTCGTCAATTGTCTGTGCATCTCTGCTCCTGCCTATCTTCATTACTGACCATGTAACTGAACACTTTTAATTTATTCTCCATGAACCAGCTTAGCACCACTCCTTCTGTAATTCACACTGCATCCTGTCTGCTGTTGAGTGTTGTTTAATTCTGTAAAGCTTTCCAAGTTACAAGCTGCTATGCACTGTGTCATCTTGTATTGGCATCTTGAATCTTTAATAAAGTTGTCCTCAAATAATGTTTCAATAAATGAAGTGCACCTGCTGAGCTGAGATTTTGCATATCAACATGATGAGCAATGGCATTTAATGGGAAAGGAGATAGAGTCAAAGGGAGTGATAGAGTAGCTTAGAAAGAAAGAAAAAGAGCTTTCCCACTGTTTTTCTTTTTACATTCAGAGATTTCAGTTCTTTTTGCCTGAGATTTCTCCCACATAATTGTCAAATTTAATTATTTAGAACACATACCTAATAAAGCACTAAGAATAATTCCCTGGAAAACTGTCAAATGTGTAAAAAGAAATGGCGAGAAAAGCCCTGGAGGGATTCTGTTTAACATTAGCTGCAATTCAGAAAAAGATGTGTGCATCATTACTAAGGGCTTGGGGTTTTGCATATGCATGTAGATGTGCACACATGTTTATACATGCACATGTATTCACTTCCATGCCAAACAATTCCTATTAAAAAAAAAGATGGCTGAAAATTGTCTCTTTTTAGACAGAAAYCACTGCCCCCCAAATATCTAATTTCTGACTCTGTGTGTTGATRCAAACAGTTGATGGGAAGATTAGTGCTGATTTATTTGTGATGRGGAAGAGAGGTTTCTATTCTGTGAGGATTCATTATGCTGTGGAAACTCAGATGCTTACAGATGCAGAGGCACCCTGTAACAAATGAAAATCAATAAGAAAGAATTATATTCACCTCCTTCAGAATCTGAGCCAGAGCACCTCATCTGAGGCCCACATTTTGGTTTCCAGGGACTTGGGAACAGGTGCTATCTCAAAGATGCTGCAAATAGAGACAAAGCCAAGGGGAGATAATGCATTAAAGCATTGGTGCACTCAGCTCCCTGGCAGCTTCCCGGTGTCCCCAGGAGCAGCAGGGATCAGGCAGCTGGAGAAGGACAATGTCAGGACTGGAAATAGCTGAGAAGCAGGAAAATGGGTGTAGGACGAGTAGTTTAAATCAGCAACTCTAGTCCAGATATTCCCACTGCCCCTTGGTTCTTTGTTGATGGATTAGCACTGATTTACCACCTAAAGGTGCAGGAGGGACAACACACCAGAGCTGTGCTGGAAGGAGCTGCAGACATGTCCTGAGGGACAGTAGGGGGACTCTCCCAGAAGCCAGCCAGGGTCCAGCCCTCATCTGGAAGTCCTCAGAGGAACAAAGACAGAGGAAGCAGAAAATAATGTTGTTCACCTCTGTTCTTCTTTTGGAGGGCACAAAGTTTGGTGAAGAGGGGCTTTCAAAGAGCAGAACCCGATAAAGCAGCTGCAAGCCCTCCCTGGCCTGTCCACTCCTCTTAAAATAATGATATTTTCTTCCAAACAGAGCTGTCAAGATGGATGGAGAAAGGAAGGACTATGGTAGGCATTAATTTTGTATCTAAGAACACTCTGAGGTTTTAAAGGCCACAAGACATAGTGGAGCCTACTCATGAAGTGACATTCTTGTTTTTTCCCTTGATTTTTTGTTGTTTACTTCAAGATATCACAGACTGATCCTTGCTAGTCTTTTCTTTTATCATTGACTTTTGAGGCTGTTCAGGTGTACTTTGTGCATGCGCATGAATGGGCACGTGCAGGAGACTGAGGTGTTTGTATTCTGTTCATGTTGTTTTACACAATATATTGATAAAGCCTCRGGCTTTAGGAAGAATAAAGCTGGGAGAATCAGCACAGATAGTAATAGCTTCTGCTAATGGTGGTAATTTACAGAGCAACCAGAAACTAAATCAGGTAGATTTAATTTTTGCCAGTATAAAATAGTGTTTCTGGTCGCTTGCTTTACTCAAGAGTATCCTGAAAGTTAGAATTGGGGAGAAGCAATTAATATTATACTTCTCAGATGTTGAGAAARTGTCTCTTGGGAACAATTTCTATTATTCAGAATAAAATTAGAGCCTGTAAGAGCTCTGCCACCCAGTATTAAAACTCTTCCACTCCCTAAATATTCCTTGATTTTACCATTTCTGTGAATACCTGAGAATAGATAGTAATTCCCCTGAAAAGAAACCTTAATAACATAATTGAATCTGCAATGCATCCTTTCTGCTCCAGTTTTGAACTTCAGGGGAGCTCAGTGGAGTAATCTCCCTTCTGGGATGATGTWTGTGTGGCTCCCACTGAGTTACTGCTGTCATCTGCTGTCATTCCAGACCTGCTCCTTCTCTCCCCTCTGCTTGCTGAATTGCTATAGCACCTCAGGACCTACAGTCCCAACACGATCCCATCCCAAACAAACCCCTAGAAACCAGAAAGCAAATCTCCTTGCTGTTGTAAATGTGAGCTAAGTCCTGTTCAGCTACATGTTCTCAGCCTGGCCAGGCCACGTGGTCTCAAGCCAGCCACAGCTTCCACTTTTCTGAGGTTTCAAAGGGGAAAATTTCCTTTATCTTCTCTCCTGTCTTAGACCTGGAATGAGCTTTGCTGAGATATTGCAGCAGGGAAAAAAAGAAAATCATGGTCCACCCTGATGTGAAACAATCCTTGAAGGGGYTGCTGTTGACAGGCTTGTAGCTGACCTTGGCAATGTGATGGATTGCTCCAAACCATCCGAAACATCCCAGCCAAGATGCACAGACATTTCCTCATATTCAGCTTCCAAACAGTTCATCAAACTGTGAATTCATTCCATCATGGGGCAAGAGCTCATCTCTTGTTGATCTTCCCAAGCCATTTTTGTTTAGCAAAAACCACAGGCAGACAAAATTTATATCTGTATTTTTTGCTTGATATAAACAAACCATYGTGGGTCAGATGATGCACAGAAGCTGTCTGATCAGCTTGACAGCCAATAGGGAGGATCTGTTGGTTTTGAAAAGGAAAATAAAGACACAATATTTTTGCTCAATTAGAAAGTTTGGGTGGTTCTATCATGAAGTACAGAGTGCTGTGAAGTCAGACTGTAGTAACCACAAGACCAAGCAGGATAAGTGCTGAGCTAAGCACAGCTAAAATCTTCTGGGTAGCCAGCAAGAGTTATATCCTAATGTGGGTAAGAGATGCTTAGGAAGTGAATATGCAAAAGAGCTGCAATAAAGTAGGAAAGGCAAGCCTGAGGGGGTGGCTGTTTGCCACAGGACAATATTTCTCACTGTCAGAGCACCCCACATCTGGCAGGTTGTGTTCAGGTAAACAAGGCRTAGAACTGCTTTGATGTTGGAAATACACTGAAATTTTAACTCTGTTTCCTGATTTTTGCTTGAGCAAGCCTGTGACTTTCCCTAATAATCTTTGTGTGACTGATCAGAAGCAAACCAAGCARAGATAAAAAGTGCTACTTAATTTCAGTGTTATCTGACGTTTGTGATCCTGGTCTTCCATAATGCAGGTTATTGACACAAAACCAGTCAATTCCTCTCTGCCAAGGAGTCTAAAGCAGGCTTGCCTTCTGTCCAAACCTCCCTTTGAATGTTGTTGTTAGGAGAGAGACATTTACCTGTGTCCTGGGGATACAATTAGGAGAACAATTAACAAAAGCAATCCCTTTCCTTGCTGAGCAGTGCAAGGTGGCTTCASCCAGGGTGGAGAGGAGGGGGAGAGGAGTTTGACTGGTGATGCTCAGTGGCACAGGGTCTGCACTGAGGGAGATTGATGGGGATTTGGATGTGTGCTCCCCAGAAAAAACATRGATTCAAACATTTCTGAAATAGTTATTCAGGTGTCTTGAGTTTCACAGAGTCTGCAGGCAGCTGAACATGAGGTGTTGCAAGCTAACAACAGCTGTTGCTCTAATTTATACCTCAGGGCCTTTTTGCTGCTCAATGTCTGTTGAAATGGAGTGGGCCTAAAGGGAATGTAAATTCATCTTGGTTTTGCCCTCACTTTAGTCTGTTCTCTGAGAATGTAGCATGATTCACTTTGTATTTTCCTCTTAATTTCTTTCTAATGATCTCCTCCAAGTGCATTTTTAATTGTTGTTTTATCTCCTGGTCTATAATAGAATCTTAATGCCCAGTGTGTGAGACTGCAATGAAAGTCATTTGGCCTCATAACACCTATGCAGAAGTTGTTAGTTTTCCAGGAAAAAAAAGGACCCTTAAATTCCCCTGTAATGAAACTCTCTTTTCTCTGAGTCTCACTGAAATGAAACGGAACATATTTTTTTTTATAAAGTTGTCTTTAGCTCCTTGTAAGAGCTAGTGATAGAGATTTGAGCTGGGTCTGAAGGATAACAAGGAGCATGTTAAAAGGTAGAAAATCCTTTTCACAATGAGCTAGTGCTCTTTCAATGAATGAGTTTTCATGTGCCACTGACAAAATTGGACCTKAATTACAGACTCTTTGGGGCAATTAGGTGGTCATAACCTTAATATCTCCTCTTTTATTGAGATTGCATACTATGTTCTTGCTCTGTGTTGGCTATATTTTAACTYGTGATTCAAAATTCTTCCTGGGAATCAGTCACTGCAATGTGCTGGGCTTATATCAAGAATGCTGTATTCTCCCCTCACAATGCAAAATTCAAAGGTTTTTTTAATATTGTGCAGTATTCTTGCACATGTCTTATTATGCATATAACCAAATTTSTGTTTAGCATATGCACCAGTGACATGTGATGCAAAGGATATCAAGTTAGGTAAAAATAGAAATACAAAAATACAGAAATAGAGCTGTATCCARTGCCTTCCAAAAATAGCAAAATATTCTTTATCTTCTTTATAGATAATGCTTCTGGAAACTGTCAATATATATGATTCTGGATCTAATGTGCATTACTCATAAAGATATTCACAGGAAATGTGACAGGGCCACAGTGAGACCATGGGAATATTTTTTATACCTTTGAAGTTGAGGTATATGGACTCATTTTAATTTCCAGTCTAAAGAAGAAAGAGCACAATTCTAAGAAAGTGACATTGTGTCTCAAAATTTCTGAAGCTGTATTTACTCATTTGGAAGTCACCATTCACCTACTTTGCTGGGGTTTTCTTTTTCATATAGATAAATAAGTAATATTTCAAATAGCAATAAAGACATAAAGGGTTTGTGTTTTGCTGGAGTTAAATGTTTCTGAAGACCCCACACAATCTTGCTCTTTTTGGCCACTGGGTAGAGCTCTCCTTCATGGAAAATTTCAAAATTTTCTGAGGTTTTTCTCACCTGGCACAAACCCAGTCTCTGTGCAGCTCCAGTCACAATTGCAGGTGTTTTCCTGTACATTTCTATCTTATTGAACCATCTGGTTTTCAAACTCATTATTCCTGCTAATATTATTTACCTTTCTTCACATTTCCCATTTCAGTAAGCATAGTTAAAACTTCATCCCTTTACAGTAAAGGTTTCTGTAGCTCGAAGACAAAGACAATACTGAAAGGCATTTCTTGGCCTGATCTCAACAGGTGAAAATGCTTTGTAGAGGCAAAGCCAGGGGACTCAATTGACCACGAGATGTGACTTCTGTGGGTTAAACCTGATGCTTTTTTCCAGCTTTTCTGACCCTGGCCAAGATTTGATGTCGGACTGCATCCTGCTCATTTGCTGCAAGGGGTGGTTTGAGTTTCTCTGTCTAGCTAGCAGGTTTTTTAGAATTCAAATMATATTTGGATCTCAGAGACTATTTAGAGAAGTTTAAAAGGAAGCAGACTTCTAGCTTAGGGGAACGTGCTTCTCAGCTCTGTGCTTTTGACTTTTCATTATTTCTTGTTTTCCTGACAATAATACTATCAATRCCAAGTTAAAGGGAATTCCCTGGTTGGACTTGTTTTTTCACAGGCTTCTTATCTGTCTGAACATTCATCTGCCCAGAGCTTAGATCCTATCTTAAAGTTGAGTAACATTTACATGAGTATCAGATAGAGATACTTTTTTGAATACTCKTCCTTTTCTCTCTTAAAGAAGACTGATTTTCATGTATAGCACTTGCTTTTATCAGATAGAGGGGTGTTGAATTTTTTTTTATTTAGAAAAAAACAGATTTTCATGTAAACTTCATATTGCAGAATCCAATGGTAGCTGCAGAGTTACCCTGGGATTCATGGCTGAAATGAAAAGTGGTAAAAGAAGGTAAGAACTCTCATGCAGAGGTACAGCAGCTGAAGTGCTCCATCAAAGCTTTAATGCCAGGTATTAATGAATCAAATGAGCTGCACCTTGCTAGTCCATAAGAGTATTTTGCAGGCCATAGTCCCTGACACGAAATATCTCTGGCTGTTTGTACCCCTGACTGCAAGCTGCTCCCTGCTACCTGTGCTTTATCACCTGCATGTGAAACAAAGCTTTTCTGCTGCATCCTTCAGAGGGTAAAACTCCAGAAAAGAAACACAGCTAAGTCATCTCCGAGTTTTAGTGAAATGCTTTAGCACATCACACCCTGTGCACTCTGCTCAGCCCTTCCAAACAGCGAGCAGAAGATGTGACAGAATTAAGTTTGTGCCTGCTGCCCTCTGTCACAGTTTGGCTGCTAAAACAAAAACTTCTCCCATCACTACACTTAAGCTCTGCTGGTGATGTTTGTCACCTCAGCAGGCAAACACAGATTTGTGTTGGGGGTGTTGCTGCCTGGCTCGCAGTGTCTGATCACTCCCTGCTCTATCTGACCACAATGTTACGAGAGTCTCCCAGACCTTTCATAAATATTTTATTTAAGGCACAAAATCATACTAAAAGGTATTCATAAGGAATTAATTTATTCATTTTCTTAAGCTACAGCAAATAATTCAAGGAAATAATTATTTAACCAACTTGACTGCATCACACAGTCTTGCTGATATAAAATGCCATAGCTCTTGTTTCTTCAGTGGAAGTGTACTAATTTATATTTTTGGAGAATCTGGCCACATGTCCTTATTGTGCTAAGGTTATCCATGTTGTTAAATATCCTCTGCTGCAAAGATCATTTACTCTGCATGGAAGTCAGCTTGCCAGATCATATTATTCACAGCTGTTGAGGTAAAATACAATCAGAAATGCAGAAACCATCTCTCTGTCAGAAAGGTGAAGCAGCATTACAGAAGATCAGAGACATATTAATACATCTAGAAGATGTCATCTTTCCTAATATGCAKGTTTTGCTGGAATTTGRTGTTAAAATGAGTGATGCATCTTTGTGAATTTTAGACATAAATTACATTTTCTTGATTTGTTTCCTTTTCCCTCAACATTTTAATGGAAAAATATTYTAAATATTATTAATAACACCTACTAAATAAGAGTAGTTGTAAAATTTCAGCCATATAAAAAGTGTGGGTGTTTTCAGATTTATTCCTTAACCTAAATATTAGATTTTAGGTTTTGACAATGTACAATAATAACAATTGATTGTCATGGCTGACTAGCTCAATAAAAATTTGGAATATTTTAGTCAAATGCACAAGCAGTCTATCCTAGTACAGGTATTTTTGATAAAAAGATTTACAGTTCAATTTTAGATGAAGTAAAGTCAAGCATTTCAAAATACTGTCATGGACAATTTTAGAAGCAGGCACAAATGACAAAAATACCAATTATGTGTTCAACAGAAAGGGGATAGGAAAACTGACCTCCTGCTTTTCCTGCCTTTGGGTAGCATTTTCAAGAGGATATGAGGGTAAATGAATTGGGGTCATCTGAAGGAAAGATACACTTAAGTGGAAAAAATCATGATATCAGGTATATTAATCTCCAACTTTGATTTCTTCTTCTCTATTATATTGATTTCYGGCCTTGCTTGAGTCCCTCTCACCCAAGGGAGAAGGGTCTTTCAAAGTTTCATGGACTCAATTTCCCGTGGGTTGGTGTCATCAACAGGAGAAGCAGCATGAATACACCGAGTGTAGAAATAAGGCAACAACAGAAGAAGGTAATGAGGGAGTTTTGTTGACTGTCAAAACTTTGTGAGGAATAGCAATGCTTTAACTTGAGTCTAGCTTTGTGTCTCTCAGTGGAGGGTTCTTGTGTCCTCTGTTACTTTTGTGATCAATGAATTGCCATCAGAAACTTCGAGGTCGTCAGATCTCCCTGGTTCCAGGGCCCACAACTGCTGTAGTTAAACAGAGATTACTTCACTTTGCTGTAAGAAATCAGGCCTTTACAAATTATTTCCTTTCAGCTTGTGAGAAATACCTYTCTTTTTGCCTCCTATGCAGCCAAAAGATTTTTTTCCCTGGCTCACTGACTTGCCTTTGGAGGGCTCTAATTTCTCCTGTTCTCATCTGGCTACCCAGTCACTCTGATGGATCCTCTGCTTCTCACTGCTCGGATGGTTCAGCTGCAACCCTACAGACTGAAGAAAGCTAAAATCTCTCTTAGTTCCCTTAAAAATAATCACACAGAAACAGAAATGTTCCCTCAGTACCACAGCCAAGATGAGGGAATTTCAAAGCTGCCTTCAAAAGTGTTTTTGCATTTCACACTCATGACCCAAAATCCCAAATGTTTGGGGCCATATAATGGGGATGTTCGGGTATCTCATTCAAAAAGACATCTCTTTTTMTGCAAGGAAACATTTTTCTTTTCCAAAAAGCTCCCATTTCCTTGACAAATTAAGGGCTAGGCCTCATTGAAGTGACATTTCCTCTGGTAAGCCCTGCTCTGTTTGGTTCTTGTCCTTCCTAAGGAAATTTGAGCTCTTCCCAGTAGTGCAAACATTCTGAGGCTAAAGACACATCTTCAACATGACTGAAGAGCTCTGAAAAGCCTCACAAAAGCTACAAAGCAGCAGATTCGGTGCCTGAAGAGAGAAGCCAAGTGCCCAGGTTTGTYAGCAAACAAGGACCCAATATTTTCCATCCACCCTTCTGCCTGAGGGAAAGATGCAATCATCTGGCACATGTTTACAGGGCATGAAGTAACAACTTGGCTGTGACATTTCAGGTCAAATCCCTTCTGCTGCTGAGCTTTGAAGAGCTGGGGGGAAAGGTTGGGAGCAATGTGTGTGGATATGCATGGGGGGATCATTTTCTCCCATGCTTAGGATTTGATATAACTGCATTAGCACCTGCTGAACGGAAAACTGAATTCTTCCTGCCACTTGAATGACAAAGCTGCCAAAACAGTGATGAATATTTCTTTCAAGGCTGATAAAGTAATCTATCAATGCTGGTCACCACTGAGTCTCTGGGAAACCTTCAAATGCAATTTTCCCTGCGTAGGGTTGTACTTATTTTGATTTTCAATGAATTGCATCAGCATGAAACCACCCAAAGAGGACATGCAAGGAAAGAAAAAGACTTAACTGGTGTGTTTCTGATTGACTGTGTAGTTCAATGCTGTGCTGTGAGCTGCATTATCAGCAAAGCTCATCCCTTTCACAGGGAGTGGGATGCTCTGGAGGGAAAGCAAGTTATCKAAGCTGTATAACAGACAATAAAATTGTGAAGAGTGGTTGGAATGGAGTCTTTGACATGGATGAGACAGAGTAAACCACCACCCACAGTAAATCTAAATACTGGCATTTAGTTAAGAACAAACCACATCAGAGCTTTTTATTGGAGCTTATTTGGTTATGTCACACACACCCACTGTCCCCCAGTGCTGCATTCACCAGGTCCCAATGTCYCTTCCCACTGGGAGGTGGAATTAAGAATTACCAGCACAGGCCACTGACTGTCCTTCAGCATTTGTCCTCCTCATCCCCATGATGTTCCCACTTCTGACATCTTTTCCCCAGCAGGATCTTCCCCTTTTTCTTTCTGGCCTCAATTTCCCCTTTGGAAACCCTTTGCACACCCAGTTATCTGCTGTGAGTTGGGTTTTTTTTCTTTTTCCTATAACTATTTCAGCTGGTGAAAATCAAATTCCCTCTCAGAGCCAGCAGAGCAGTCCTGATATCTGTGAGTTGAGAATCTGGCCCTGAGACCCTTTGCCTGAATGCCACAGGCAGAAAAGAGGATGTCAACAATTTCAGGGATCTTTATTTTTTAGCAGCTAATCCTAGAGGTGGAAAAAWTATTTTCTTGCTTGCTTGAATATTTTTGTAGCTGCTTTACAACATGAACATTATTTTTCTCATTAAAATCTTGTGTACAATGTTGTTAGAGCATCGTGTAAACCCTTCATATAAAGAAGATTTACTGCTTTTCCTCTTAATTTTCCTTGTTTAGCTCACGTCCTGTGTGATTACTTTAATGCATGGGTTTGCCACTGAGGGCAATTTGAAATGCAATGCTTGCTACTCCCCCAGCAATGAGGTTACCTAAATGAATCCCGAGCTGGAACAAGTTTGAGTGCTCTGGCCCATTTCATATTGATGCAAAAAGCAGCAGTGAAGGAAGAGCAGAGACTGAAAGAGGGGGACAACTTCCCAAGTAACCTTGTCATGTACATATATATATATTTATGTGTGTGTGTGTGTGTGTGTATGTATATATATATGTATGTATATATTTATATATGTATACACACCTTGGTCCCCTCTCTATTAACTTCCAATGCTCAACTTCTGATATTTCTGATATCTCTCCCCCTTCATAGCATTTTTTTTTTTTTTTGTAGAAAATTCAACAACAAAAATACAATGGCAGAATGATGTTTTGCATGTCTGGTCTCAAATTTTGGCAAGTCTTGTATCTTATCTCYGGCTTCACACTTCTTCCTCAGGCAGTTTCACAGATTTGATAGAAAGAATTATGATGAGCCTTCATGGGTCCTTGYCTTATACTGCATATCACCATAAAATGAATCCTTTGGAAAATAATTTTAGAAAATTATGAGATAATAGTCTTTAAAAGACACCTCTCTGCCTCTGTGCAGACAGAGCTGGATTCCAGCACTGCTGTTCTGGGACAAATGCAYGCTCTTTGGTCCAAGATATTCAGARCCACCWCAGCTGTATTTATCTCTGATATGTTCACCTTCAAGTACATTGCCTGCCTTGGCAAACTTCAGGTGAGAGCAGGCTCAGCTGATCAGCATAGGCTGACCTCAGAGTGCCACTGTCTGGAGTCTAAAAACATCAATTATTTGCCATTTTTKAAGGATGTCAGGCAAAACTTTCTCTATGGTTATGTAAATCCAGTCCCCTTTTGGTGATGCTTTGCTCCTGGGACAGCACTCATGTAGGATTTGCAATGTTCAGTGGCAGTAAATGTTGGCTGTTTGCTCTCATCAGAGAGAAATTTCCAGCACAGCTCTCCTCTGGTCCTGCTGTGGCACAGGGGCCATCCTGTAGCCAACTGGCTTGTCACTGCAGCGTTGGGAGGGTTTTGCTGCTCTGCCTCCTGACCTCTGTGTGTGTGTGATCTGAGACGATCACAGCCTGCAGAAATACAGCCACAGGCAGAAACAGAGGAAATCAGCAGCTCTGGCTGCTCTGAGCTGGAGATGGCAGGTGATGAATCGATGCAGGCAGAGAGGCACAGTGGGAGCAGCGAGGGGCTGGGCTCTGGCTCCGTGTCTGATTTATGTCAGCAGAACACAGCTGAGGTCAAAGTGCTGCTCACATGGATGGGAAAACAGGTGTTATCAAAAGACATGTCCAAAAGAAACCTTCTGGGAAAAAAAAAAAGCTGAAGGATAAGAAGCTTTGCCTAGAAGTGGCTTGCAGCTTCAGAGCTGGGCTCGTCTCTGCACCCCAAGTGGCTGTCTGGACAGGAGAAGGGGAGAGGGAAAAAGGATCAGCTGCATCTCAGAGCCACAGCTCAGCTTGACCTCATGCTCCTAAATTCACAGTAAATCCCTGTACCTGCTCTGCTGTTGACTCTCTGTGCCAAAACAGACTGGAGTAAATATCAACAATAACACGTTCCAGGCAGGAAGACAAGGAAATTTCATAGAGTGTCACAGAGCTGAGAGGAGAAGCCACTGCTCGTCCAGTCTAAACTTAGCACTGACCAATGCACCCAGGAGAGCAGAGAGTTAGAGAAGACAGAGTTATGTGGACCTTTAGGGATCATCTTCAAGTAATCTAAAAAAAAAAAAAAATGGTCATAATAGTCACCAGAACTTTGACCTGAAAAGGGTGATGGCTATAGGAGTACAGTTGCTTTTTCTCTCTTTTAATCAGACTTCAGGACATAATAACCCTTTATGGTTTTGTGGGTTTTTGNTTTTTTGGTTTTTTTTTTAATTTTTTTTTTTTATTTTTTTTTATTTTTTTTTTATTTTCTACCTACTTGTATTAGTTTTCCTACAGGAAAGGAACTTTTCACCCTCCATTTGGGGTTTCACCAGAAGTATGGCGTTATAGTAAACAGAACCCAATTTTTCCGTCACCTTACAAATGCTCAATTCACATTACTCAATTCTGACAAATGTTTGTTGGTTAATTACCCCTTAGGAACCAGCCAGGAGCTTCAGTCCTTCCCAGTGCTTAACAAAACTTCCCACCAGGAAGTTTTTCCTCGTGCCTGGTGAACACTARCTCACCTCTCTGCAGYAGCCTCTTRGGCACATTTGAAGGATGAAATGTTTTCCTCAGTCCTCCCTACTGATYCCAGTTATTCCATCCTCCAATGTTTTAGATCTCTGAGGAGCCAATTTTTTGTAGCATTTCTCCAGTTTTCCCTATTTTTTTAAACTGTGGTGTTCAAAATTATATATATATTCCAGTTGTGTTTTTAAATGCAGTGAAATACCTGTACCTCCACAGCTGAGCACACTTCATGCATATTGATATCTRTAGTTTACATAAATCAAGTTTCTTTTCTGCAGAAGGATGCAAGTGTTCCTCCTTTTGCAGCTTTTGCTGTTCATTATTCCTGTGCACATCTTCCTCAAATTATTTTCCAAATCAGCTCATTTAAGATGACTTTCACATTCCTGTTCTGATATCCTGCTACACTCTCAGCTATAACTCCAGTGTTTAGGTTTTTAATGCAAGTGCAGTTTTAAAAATAATCATTTGGGGGAAGAAGACTCGGTGACTTCTTTGCAGGTGTTATGAGATTGTCTCCTAGCACAAGGGGCACTGGAAGTACAAAGTGATCTTTTTAACATGTAATATCAAAATCAGTTATCATAGCTGGAAAGTGAGTGGAGCTTTCAGTATTGAAAATGACCGGGTGGAGAGGAGCAGGCAGGTTGAGCCCTAACACAAGTGTTTTTTTCTATTTTTCAAGGACTTGAAAATTAGGGAGAAAAGATGAGGTGGAAACAGCAACAGGCAATGGAAACATCCTGTAGCTGGGTTTTTGGGAGCTTAAACTGGAGCAAAGTCCCTCTCCAGCTCTTCTGGAGYCCCTTCAGGCATTGAAAGGGTTCCCAGGTCTCCCCAAAGCCTTTTGTTCTCCAGGCTGAACACCCCCATTATGCAAAAACATTGTACTTCAGAACTTAAAGAGAAACTCAGGAAATCKGTGGTATTATGATGAGTTTCTGGTCTGCCAAGGAGTTCTGTATATCATATCTCTTTTGGGTCCAGCTTCTTCCTTTGAAAAGCAAAGGCATTTTGTTACTGATCTCTTTTATAAAGAGCTCAAGAACTGAAAATTATTAAYACATAAAAATACCCCTATCTTTGGCTAAAAAAAATATGAAGATTTGAGCCTGTAGGTATTGTTCCAACTAGCAATTTACATCTCATTATCTTCTAGAATATTAACTTTCATCACATGGCATATTCTCCTTACACTGTTTCCTTTCATACTTAGGTTGACTGTAATACAAAATCACAGGAAAAATCTCTCTTGTTCGGCTCAAGTTAATTGCGCTGCAGTTGAGGGATTTTGATAAATTGATACTTCACCCCCATCATYTTTGGACCTGAGGAGGATGGAAGAAAGAAAGATGAGATTTTATCCTAATATTTTGCTTTGAAAGTAAAAAAGTAWATGTAATTATTTTCTTCTGTTATATATGATTCTGTTAAGGCAAACCATAAATGGCTGTGCCCAATGGTTGGGCTCACAAGGGTGTTAGGGTCTTTAACTCAGAATGTGCCAATTCTCCCTCATGATGGTATGTTTGGGGGAAAAGGACACAGGTTCCTGTTCTGAGCTCCTCTGGCAGTTCTGTGGATGCCCAGCTATCCCTGGTCCATGGTTTGTGTCTCTGTCTGGGTTATTTTCCTCGCACAAGCCTGGCCTCCTTCACACACGGATCGTGCCGTTCACTGGACCAGCAAGAGAGAGGGGACTGCTTTGGCCTTCTCCCCAAAAGGAGACTTTTAAGCCCATGGCCAGTGACAAAAAACTGTTGATCTTTGTAAGTGGATCAGCCTTGTGCCTTTGCAGAGATCTCTGCCAAATCCGATGGCTGAGTCCTGTAAGATCCTGAGCCCATCGCTGGAGATGCTGAGGGCAGAGTCACAGGAGTTACCTTCCAGCTCATGGGCAACACAGGCTTTGTAAAAGGAAAAGGCTGCCACAATCCCTCTTTCCTAATTTTAAGGGCCAAATACACCTGCTGGAAATCAGAACAATTTAGCTGATTTGGAATAATCTTAGTGGTTTAACACATGGTCCTTATGCTTCTTTTGCAGATTTCTTTTCACCTTTTCCTTTTTACAAACATGTGTGTACATGTACATACACAGGTATAGAAGATAGTTAATGTTTACTGAAGAGTTGTTTCATAAGATGTTTTATTTTTCCCTTTGAAAAYCAATTTTATATGCTAAATAATAGTGCAGAAGCTCACTACTATGCCCCCTTTTTTCCTGGATTATTAGAGGCAGAGGCAGTATTTAATGAGAATAGAGAATGAAAAGTTAACTGTTTTCCCTAATACATAGTTTCTGAATCATTAAAAAATATAAATTAATTAATAGACGAAGCTAAAAAGAGGTTTGAAGTGTTTGGGGCTCTTTTCCCACAAACCATGTTCAGTCTCTGCACTAAGGTTTACAGATATAATATGTCAGAGGTAAGCAGCCTAGTCCTTTACTGCTGCAGATTAATTTGACATGGAGGATTGTGTGCCTTGTAAATGAGAATCATGCAGGAGATGCTGAGCAGTCCTCATGTGCACTGGTGAAATAACCAGMGCCCTTCAGCAGCCTCTGATAAAAAGATAATCACTATCACAGCTGGATGAGCTCTGGCATAGGTAGATGGAGCTGTCACTGTCACCTCCAGACAGCTGCAATCCCCACCTCAAGTATTTTAACCAACTTGTGTGTTACCCACTGCATCAGTCAATRGCCCCATCTACCACACTTTCAGATTCTCATCTGCTGACCCCTAAATATTTTCCAGCAGAACAGTGATTGCAATACATCGGATTTAACCTTAATGATTATCTTGGTCAGTTTTCCTTTATTCCACTAAAGATGCAAATCAAGCTTAGTGGCAACAAGACAAAATGAAGGCTCCTCTGCCATCTAAGKGACAAAGATTCTCCTATTCCAGACAGGCTTTAAAGGACAAATATTTATTTGTCTTTGAAATGGACCAYGGTAATAGACTTCCAAAATCTCCTATGTTTAGTCGCAATTTGCAGCAATATCACTGCTGGGATAGCTCATTCCTTCTCTCCAGACAGGAATGGAGGGTACTGCTTCCGTGGCCTCTATGATAAATGAGTGTGTACAAATTCCCAGCTTCTATTCAAAATGGTATTTTCAAATCTAAGGTTTCCTTTTGAAAGGCTAGGCAGTTCATTTTGTCATCTCTGCTTCGACTTCAACAGAAGCAGAAAACTCATTTCTCTCTTTGAAAAAATGTAATTTAAAACAAGAAAAAGAGCAAACTTCCTYACAAAAAGAGGCATTTTGTAAAGTCTGAATGTTAAAATGAGACCCAAAGTTAATTCAGGAGTGACTATGATTTCTTTCTATAATTTTTTTACTGCATCATTTATATGCAGATTGGAGGCACTTTTCAGCAAGTGTCAGTGGCAAGAGGACTTATGACACCATGGGGGCTTTAGGGAAAAATTCACACCTGGGGAAGAACACAGACATCACTGAACCAAACTGCTSTGGATTTTCAGTTCATGCAAACTCCATTTTTGACACCCCAGTTCCTGATTCTGCACAATGATGTTGTTGCTGCAACATGGATATCTTTATGCATGCCTTCATATTTTGTATGATTTCTGAGTTAAAACTCCTTTTTTTCCTCTCACTTTCATGAATATTTTGGAGCACCTGCACTCTGATTTGGCCTATTTGCCTCTAAATTTGTTATAATAGTTTTTTTTTGTTTGTTTGTTTTGTTTTGTTTTGTTTTTTGTTTTGTTTTGTTTTGTTTTTTTTTTACTAGAGGACAAAGATGGGATACTTTGCTTAGGTTTCTGTGAAACAAGCTGTTTGCTTTCTGTGTTAGATATTCAACAAGGATGAGATCGAAGAGTACTTGAACACAGAAAGATATTCTTTATTTGTGGCAGTGTTGGAAAAAGACTTGAACATAATATCTATTTTTCCAAGTGGCTCTGTCAAGTCAGCCCATGTGATAATGACTCTTTGTCTTAATTTTATTTCTTATACACCATCACCGTATTAATTTAGACTCAAAGCTAGTTGATATAGAAATTGTCTCCTAATGCAACTAAGCCACGGCACACAAAGAGAGAATTTTATTATGTTGGGACTTGTTTCATTTACTGATAAAACAAAATATCTGTTATGGCACTTCCAAAACATCCCAGGTTTATTGGATAGGGACGTGAGGGAAAGAGGCTTCCAAAAGAGGCCTTATGGAGAAGTGCACCTGAGATATGAGGAAAGACTTTYTCTAATGCTGATGACAGCTCATTGTGCTTTCTGTTTGCATTCTGATTCCAAGTCCTGAATCATCACCATACCTTTTCCATACAGCCATTTAGAAGAGTAAATTGCAGATAGGAGCATGATTTAAAATAATGAGCCAATCAYAGTTAATTTTCTTGGTATTTACTGTAATAACATTAATTTTGATGAACCTGTCCATTATTAATGTGAATGTCACAAGTGCTTCTATAGCATTTTCTCTTGGATTCCATATTAATTACCTGAGCTGTTAATCCAAAGTGCTGCTACAGAAATATAATAGAACATAACCATGAGGGGGAAAAAAAAAAAGATTTCTTAGTCAATGGGAAGATATGAAATTTAAAAAAAAAAATTACCTTCTCTCACTGATTTCTCAGGCAAAGTAAGGTCTTGGTGCCTTGGACAGAGCCACGGTCCCATAATGGATGTCATTTACTGCTCTGCAACGTGATGATACATGGCTGGATTACCATTTGAACTCACCCCTCTTTACATGTAATGGACATAAATCCCATTTATGTTTTCTTTATAGCCCATTTTAGTGCCATCGTGGAAAAAGCTTTAGAATAGATGAGAGCAGACCCACATTTCTTATCCAGTTTTCCAAATGTGGACCAACTTGACTTTTTCTCATGGAGTTTGAAGCTCAGCAGAGTATCCAAATAAAGGATGATATTTCCATCTGTGAGAAGCAGCAAGTCAGATTTCTGTAGCATGAGAGCTCTAAAGCTCATACCTCCTATGATTTCTGTCCAGTGCCCCTAATCACCCTCTTTATGAATTTTCTATATTGCAAGGGAGCACTATATAATTCAGTAACAGTGCCATATCTGTTATACTTCCATTTTATGAGCCATTCCATGCCCTGTTAATACAGATAATCCCAGATAATTTAGATTCCGGACAAAAGCGCTCTTCACCTCCTCTATTTTATTTTTTAAAACCTGGGTTGAGTGGGATAGAGATGGATTAAAAGCATCATTGTTAATGTGAGCTATAATGTGTGCATTTTCCTAGCACTCTGAGATATCCCTCTCTCTCAGGCTTTGTTGGTATCAAAAATTTTCACTGACATAATCTAAAATTCCCTTTTATTCYATTGCTACACTCCAGGAGGTCCCTTAGCAGCCACTCCTTCAGATCCACAGCTTCCATTCTCTGGATTCTCCTCCTGCTGCCCAGCTGCAGTGCTGGAGGCTCCGAAGAACCTTTTTTGTGCTGCCATGGAATCACTGCAAACTGCTCAGCTGGACCCCTTGTTTGCTCCTCACTGTCCCAGCACCAGAAAAGCCTTTCCAGCACTTCACAAATGCCCTTCCACATCTCAAATCCCTGACTCATTTTCCCTTTCTGTCTGTCTGACACACTCATGTGCCTTCATCTTCTTGTCTTGCCTGTTTCTAAGCTTCAGCCTGCTTTTTCCTTTCATCCTCTGTGTGCATGGCTTGTTGTGGAAGAAAACAGAAACCCAGGGGTGCACCCACACACCCTGTGCACCCACACACCCTGTGCACCCACACACCCTGCTCTGGGTGCTGTCCTGGCGAGGTGATGGCACTCACAAACACCTCATCACAGCCTGCTCCAATCTGTGCCTCACAGAAAGCAAATCCTATGCTCAGCTCCTCTGCTTCCAAAGGAGAAACTTCCACTTGGATTATGATTTGAATGCAGATTTTGATGAGCTGCTTAACTATTCCTCACAAACAGAAGGTGGTCCATGTGCTGTCTTCGCTAAGAGCTGCGCTCCCTGAGTTGTCTGCCTGGAGAGGTTGGGTCCTGCTTTCTCTTGAGTGATTGGAAATCGACTGCAAATGCATGGTTTTATCTCCAGAAGAATCTATATCACTGATTTTCTGTGTGGTTTCTTCTCAGGGTTGGGAAATATCAGCTTTAATCTGTGTTCAGACAATGCCCATCTTATACAGAAAAATTGGAGTGTGTTTAGCGTCTGTCAACACCGACTTCATCACAGTCCTGGTGAAAAAGAGTGATGAATAAGTGAGAGAAAGATATGAAAGCGTAATAAGTCTTATCTATCTCTCCTAACACATCAATGCTGAGAAATTATGAAGAACCCTTTTCTCAGACTCAGCCTCTAAGATCACAGACCTTGTCAGTCAAGCTTCTAAAACTCCGGGTTGCTAAACATGTTACAGTATTGTGATGATGTAACAGATGGCAGGGAGCAAGACACCAAAGGAATTTGATTATATCCTAAAGAAACTATTTTAAAACATGGCAAACACATCCAAATCTCATTTCACATATTCTTCCAGGCCTAACAGCAAAATACTCAACCAGCTTACCAAGAATATTTGTGAAGCTCAGAAAAATTAAATGTTAGAAACTACTTTTCCCACCTCTGATAGAAGCTATCACCTATATGTAAAATAATAAGAGCTTTATGTAACAGCTRGATTTCTTAAAAGAGAAGCAGGAGTTGCCAAGCACATTAATTATCAGGGAAAAAAAATTAATGATGATTTTAAACTTCAGTGAGAGATAGACTGTATTAACTGAGCTTGAGAGAGGATTTTATTTTAAAGGAAATGAACTTTTTTAGCCACTGTGGGCTGTCCTTATCCCTTCTTCAGAGTTTCACATGGCAGCTGAGGACATGGTTTAACTTGGATATTTTCTGCAAAAGCAGAAGAGCTACATCAATTATCAACATCCAAAAATCTGCCCCTTTTGCCAGGCTGCCTCTCACAATGATGTACAGCAGGCTTTTCAGCAGTGCCAGCTCACAGCTTTATTATGAACCTTGTTTTCAGGACTGTCTTCTGCACTTCTGCATAGAATTTAATTGTCTGAGTTATGTTTTTTTTTTTTATTTTATGAGATCACCCTTTCAACAAATGCTTCACCTTAATAGCAGTGAAAATTTAATTGCAAAGGCCCCCAAATTAGCAGTGAAATTCATCCAAAGGCAAATAGTTCTTAATCTTTAAGATAAAGAAATAGCAAATTAAAGCCTTTTTTGCAAATGGTTTTTATTTTTAGTCACTATTTGATGGTGCTGCTTCCAATGAGGTCTCTTGGGCTCTCTGGGAAGCTGAGTCAAAGACAGGGCAGTCAGCCAAAAGGTTTCAAGGGTGTCAGTGTATATGAGAAATCTGGGATTATCCAGAGACAACAATCAGACACTCCAACAGTAGCCCACCATGTCTGACAGCCCCAAAGRCACCAAAATATTCCTGCAGGGGAGGAACGAGATCTCCATGGAGAAATCCCCCAACAGAGTCAATCCCTTAACTGGGTTGCTGAGAATTGCCACCCAGAATAAGAAGGAAAGTACATTCATTATACTACTCCCTTTCAACTTTCTAATTTTGCTGGTCCATTATCAGCTACCAGAAAATGCCCTTTCTATCAGCACATTACTGCACAGACATTGTGTAAAGTGCTGTGRAACAGACTGAGCATAGCTGAGAGCTTATTAATGATGGACTTAACCAATTAATAAGCATGCTTTCTCTGCTCTCTGAAAACCAGAATGGAAATACTTTGGGCTCCAATTCCTCTTGCTCATGATGTATTTCTTCTTTACCTTTGCTTTGTGGGGTCTCAGATTCATGGCTGCTTTACACAATGTTAGCATATACACTAATTAAAAAGGATTTATCAGGTTGAGCCCATGATGACTGAAGGATCCTTTCTCCCTTGGCAAGGTTTGAATATTTGACTAGCTCATTAAGCCTTTTGCTTTTTGTCTTTGTAAGAGGAGACTGAAAAATGAAAGAAGGGATTTGCTGTGCASCTTCAGATGAAAGGTTGGTTCATTTATTTTGAAAGCTGTCTAAAGGGGTTAAGCCCTACTCTGATTTACACCAAAGGRTGACTTATAACCCCTCAGGAAAATAATTACTCATTTGCATTGACAGGCACCATTTATTTGCAGGATTTCTTCAACGTAAACAAGAGAAAAATTTATATGAGATTTTTGCCTTTARAAGGTGTTCAATTGACAGAGCTCTTCTGAATCTGTGTGAATCAGGAGTTACCTTATTTGACCTGTGTTTTATATGTCAGACCATCAAATTATAGGAAAATATCCTTATTTATGCCACCTGAGGATTTGACCCTTGAGTTAAAAAAAAAAATGTCCAGCACTTGACTCTAATTCTGCCACTATTCACACCCCAAAGAAGAATTACTCCAGATTTACCTTGCCACAGGTGAAATTCCTGCATCTTCAGAAGTGGAGTGCCCACATAATTGTTACAAGTTTCAAAATATGCACACATATTTTAAAAATGCCTCCTATCAGTGCTAATCTTCGATGTTTGGCTGGATTATTATCTCATGAAGATTGTAACCCTGAGAGTTTTAAGTGCCCACTATGTCTTCCTTTTTTATTCTTTCCAAAGTACTTGAAAGATCCCGCTGAGKCAATTACACACAGTATCTCTTAATAATGTCCTCTTCCGGGCACATCATTGTTTTCCTTTATGTTTATTTCAAAAGGTTAAATTAAACAGGAGAGTAGAGATAAATCCACATTATGAATTATAAAAAGTTACCACACACTCCTGAGAATGCCCAGAATTTTGATGGGAAGGATTTAGTGAAGCCGTGCCCTGGGGAAGTCAGTGCCAGAGAAAGCCAGGATTGTTTAAGTCAGAGGAAAGCTGGGTGCATGACCTTTTCTGTTTACAATTTTATTTCTTCCTAGCATAGGAATCTGGTGCCAAACACCCTCTGCTTGCTCACTCTGACAGTTCCATTTGCCTGCAGATCCCTGCGCCACACAGAAGATGAATTGGGTACCAAAGCAAGTGGAGAAAGTCCCAGTGGTTGGGAATCTTCAGGAAAAGATTATTTTGACACTTTTCAGGACTGATTTTGGTGCTGACCCTCCTTTCAGCAAGATGCTCCTTAGAAGACCCTCCAGCTCTGTGATTACCTGAAATTTTGCAGCAGGATGGAGTTACATTTTGTGGGGAAGAGTTGCTGCTTCATGGGAATAGCAACAGTGTGCATCTGAATGTAAAAACAGAATCCCATAACCTTTCCTGGTGCTGCAGCTCTGTGAAATGGAATCTTAGCAGGCATCCCCCTGGCCATGCAGGGCTATAATGAACACTGGATTCTTTGGGGCATCAATATTACAAATTCCAAACTAACACCATCCTAAAATACACGGGGATGCAATTGCATGGCTCATTTTTCCTCCTTCTAACAAGCACATCAAAAGTTTTGTCCTCTGACTTCAACCTGCTGACCTTGCCTTGCTGTGTAAATCCAACCAGATCCAGTGGGTGAATGTGGGCAAGCATAAATCAACACAGCCTCCAACAGCACTCCACWAATATGCTCTGGCACAGCTTATGGACTGCTCCCTTTCACCTCTTATCCTGAGCTTTATCTTCACTGTGGGCTATGAAAAACTGGCCACATCTCCCACACCAGAGCTGCATCTCATAATGAGTGAAAAATTATTCACATTGCCTTTGAGTGAGTACATAAAGCACCTTATGAGCCTTCCAAATATAAAAGGCAATATAAMAGGAAATAGTAATATGCCCGCATAAATATTAAGGGAAAACTGACACTTCCCTTTTATAAAAGCAATATCCATTCCTGACTTAATATTTTCTAGAATATACTGAAAGATAAAATCTGCATGCCCACATTTCATGGCTGTATTCTTGTCTAAAGAATTTCACCTGGAGTTTACTCATCCTCCTCATTTCCTCCTCCCCTCCCCAGTAAATCATTAAAAGCAATGTGGCTTGCAAACCTGTTGGGCACAGGACCCCCTGAAATTCTTGTCAAAAAWGGTCAGGAAGGAGAGGTTTGTTCTGAGAAGTGAGTGATGAGAAATGAAAGGAAAAACCTTAAGTTCTTATGTTGCAAAAAAAAAAAAAGAGCAGAATGCTGCAGCTGAGAAGCAGGCAGTGGCAATGAATGTCAAGTTTAGTGGGTAATAAACTCCAAGAGTGTGAGGAGTAGCCAGCGTGTTACACAGGTTGTCATTCCTTCATTGTCCTATTTTCAGATTTCCCATTGCACTTGGCCACCTGAAACTGATGAAGTCTGCAGCAAAAAAAAAAAAAAAAAAAAAAAAAAAAAAAAAAAAAAAAAAAAAGGAAAAAATAAAAGAACAAAATAGCCAAAGCAGGGCTCTCCTTGTGTTAGAGATAAAGCTTATTTTCTATCTGTGTAAAGTGTTGTATTGCCTAATATGAATTGGTTTTGCCTGTCACTTCAGAGGTCTCTACTGAAATTGCAACAAAATGGTTTTCTGGCCCCACTTACCTTCTCAGTGACACCTCTTGAGAATYAGCAGCACTTTCATTTCCAACTTCCTTCTTTGTCACAATTATCACGAGGAAGATACTTTTGTTATATGGGATATGGGGTTATGACACTTAATTGTAAGGATTGGCGCCAACTGGTTATGATTTCCATGTCTGAACCAGGGTTTAAATCAAATAATCTAGTTTAAAGACTTGTGGAGGATGAAGAACCAGTCAAGGCAGTGATGGATTATTTGAATCAGCCATTATATGAGACTGTATCCTTCCATAGTGACACACACAGCATAGCAGAGATGAGCAGAATTAGGCTGCTTCTGTCCCTGCTGATTTTGGAAAGAGCAGCTGGGGAAAGCAGAAGGAGCAAAGTCCCTGCCATGTCCAGCTGAGGCCCTGCATGGCCACGGTCATTGCCACAAGAGCCCCTACCTTGCAGCAGAGACAATGTAAGTGCAGGAATTGAGTAGCTGTGGATGGGGTAATTTTGGGACTTCTGTGTCACCATTGTCTGAGCAGGGRTGGAGAGGCCCTGGCAGAGGAATGTTACACCCAGCTCTGGAAGCAGAAATGTTGTGGGAAGTCGCTGCTAAAATTAAACAGGCAGGAGATCATATCTCAGTGTATCTCATAAAAATTATCCAAAACCTCACTTGTGGGAAGGACCGAGCCAGGGCTGGGCTGCCTCTGCCACAAGGAGTGAGGAGCTGAACACGCTGCTGCATTCATGAGGATGGCCCCTTGTGCTCCAAAGGAGMAATGCCYGTGTTTTTCYGTGCTTCTTTCTCAGAAGAGAAGGCTATCAGCACAACCCAAATTTTCCCTTGGCACYTCTAACCTGGGCTTTAGGGYTTTAATGCATGSAGAAGAGGGAACAGCCGTTTTCCTRTCTCAGTTTTGTGCCTCAMCAGGCCCCTACCTGCTTTGCTTRAGGCTGGAGCTGTSTCTGGAGCAGTCCCTCCAGTGATACCAATAAAGCAGAATGTCACAGTTCCTGTGGCTTYGCATATTAACAAGGTTATTATCCCTCCTAAATGACAAAGTATGACCCTCCTCTTATCATCCCCTGGGAAGTCTCCTTTGCCAAGAGATCAAAATATTTTATTTATGTGCGTAGTGAAAGCCAGGTCAGGTAGTCATTTCAGAGAACCTTGTGAGTTTGCTGCATTTTTTAAAACCAGCCTGARTTTACAAATTTTTCTCCCTTGGAGTAAATTATTTTTTAGATCCGAGTTTTGGTTTTTAAAATCCTTTTATTAAAAGCCTTCCTGCCTCTTTAAATGAATCCTTCATGCTCCAGACCTTTAATGCTAAGTTGTGTAACTGTTGGCTTTTGTAGAATAACTCATCACAAAGTCCATATATTCAATCTGCTTTATATTATGCTACTTCTTGCCCCACTGGTGCTGTTCTCTCATTTGTTTTCCGTGCTGACTGATTATTATTTATGTCAGGCCAAGTATTTCCTGCAATGACTATTGCCCTTTAAAAATCCCCATTTTTCAGTTCCCTAATTGCCCTTTAAAAAAAGCTATTATTAAGCAGCAAAATGGTCATAAAAAGACTTGGCAACCCTAACAAAATCTGATCTATATAAACTCTAATAGAAAGTCAGGATAATTTCACACAATTCCATTCCGATATTTCTGGATTGGAACATTTGATTTTAAAATTACTTAACTGATGGATTTTAATTTTATTGCCTCTTATAGATTTTTAAAGAAATAATTTGGAACATAAAATTCAATGTTTAGCAAGATTTTTTTTTTTTTTTGTAAAACCTTTATTTCAAAAGAAGCTGGTGCTTCTTTTTTCTTTCAATATGTGTGTGTRTGTGATTGGTTTTTTTTGGTCCTATTCTCCTCCCACAAAAGACCCATCATAAAGCAATTATGGCAAAAATGTTATTTACATCTCTGACCACTTACAAAGAAACTAGTAATAAGAACAGATTCTGTAAATGATTTGAATTGTATATGAAATTCCAGTACTACATGACTGCTCCACCTTTTTCTCTCCAACAACAAAAACACACTGATCTTTAAAAAGAAAAAAATAGAAACATTCATAGTAACTTATACCAAACACCCCCAAAGACAGAATCTTTTCTAGTGCCCTGTAGTGATTCCTTTCCTCTTTCTACACTCCTAATATTAATTTAGTGACTTTTAGAGTTTTTAAACTTATGTTCATCCTTCTAAACTTGGCCAGTGTCAGRAAGYGTCCTGAGAGGMRAMYTSAATCAGAACAGTCCTGATACACTTYTGCCATATGTTGATAATATCCCTTAGACTTTCCTTAGGTTTCATGAAAACAAAGCAATTCCCAGCTAATGTCCAATATTTGCAGGATCCCGGGAAAATGTTGTCCACACTTTTCAGTGCTTTGACTACGTTACTTCCCCTGGTCTACCTGAAGCAATGGGTTCATCTTCAAAGTTCAAACCAAGCTGAAGTGAGATTCCTCAAATATTTCTACAGACAGGATGAAWGCCCAGTTAAGGCAACCTTCCCCATCCTTAATTCAATTAAGCTGTTCTCATGGGGGTTGTCCTCTGAGATTTGGAAGAAGAAACTCAAGGAGAATGAAGAGCTGATCTTTTCAGAATTTCTTGATATTCATGACTTACTGACAGAGGATTAATATTAACCATGAATAACACATTGAAAATGAACTTTAAAAGCTGCAAATTGCCCCTGTTTATGCTTAATGATAATTTCCAAWGTAACAGGTGGCTGATTGAGATCTTCAGCTGTCTTAAAATGTGACAAATTATATTAGTTCTTCTCCAGGTGCTGTTGAATTCCCATATTATCCTCAAAAAACATGTCTTTTCCTGTTAGCTAATATTTCATGGGATGTCAGAACATTTATAAAACTGTCCTATTGCTGAGTGGCAAACAGCTGAGAATAACAAAAACCATTAACAGTGAAAGATGATGGCCTCAAACGATTAAACTAAAAGATCAAATAATCACAGAAATAATTGTTTATCAAAATTCCCAGTGAAAAAAATGAGAGCACTATTTTTCCTAATTCAATTTTCTTTTTTGCATGCACTATTTCTTCATGTCCATTTTTTTTCCAAGTGATTCTCCCCAATTCACTGTGCAAATGAGGTCCACTTCTGAGTCATTGTGTGCTGCTGCTTTATGGAAATAAAGACAAGCTTCTAACCAAACCTTTATGAATCATTACCTTTCCTGATTTAAAAGTCTTCAAAATTCTTTTTTGAGGTGGCCTACAAGTGAAAATCACATAGGGACRATTATATTAAATGATTGGGGAAGAGATAAGATCAATGAGTGTCTTAAAAAGATGTTATAGAGGGATTATTCAAGGAAGCAAACATCTACCAGGAAACAAACAAATACCTGACAATTGGTGATTTGATGAGAGAAAAACAGTCACTTCACATTTCAGAAGAAATCTGAACTCATTGATTCTTCTTATTTTGCACTTCACAGAAGTATTAGAGCTTGTTGGGATCAATAGTAGCAGCTCACATACTCCCAGCCACAACTGTTATTCCAAAAAGCCTTTCATCAAAGGCAATCATGACTTTTTCTTCAGAAGTCCATGCATTAAGTAGAAAACCACCTGAAGTAAAAGAAAAACCCTGTGCCAAAGTCAGCATGGTGCAAAATTGTCAGCCGTGTGCAAGAGATCTCAAATAAATAAATAAATAAAAAACAAACAAACAAAGACTAAAAAAACTAACAGAAAAGAACTTAGACGTTTAGAAATTTCAGAAACATCCCTTCCCAACAACAGTACATCACCTCCATAATTTTTATAAATTGTTACTCCATTTCAGAGTTCAAAATCTTTATCTTGCTTCTCATTCAGACGTGACCAACTTTAAACTGCCAGCTCTCAGTTCTGTTTAGGCTTTTCTTCGCTGGGTTAAAGAGCCCTTTAGGATCTGTTATTTTCTCCCCACAAAAGTACTCACACAGACAATCAACACAGCGATCTCCCAATTCGGGGTGCGCATTTCAAAGTTTTGCTGCTTAATTACTGGAGACAAGCAGCCAGGGATTTCATCAACTCAGGCGACCTTGTCATGGATCAGAGGCAGCGGTGGCACAGCTGAAAATAGAAGCAACCCTTCTGGGCTCTGCTCATGTGCACTGATCATAAGCGATCTGCCAGATAACGTTCACACTTTGCTGGAGTACACCATCACGGGTGTATTGCATGAGACATAACGCGTTCTGCCACTAATGGAAGGCACTTCCAGCRGGATGGGGAACCCAACTGAGAGGAAACTCAGGAGGAAGTTTGGCAGTTCTGCGTTGAACTCCTCCACTGCAGCAGAATTCTGCTCTGATCGCAGATGTGTTACCGAAATTTGCCATGTTCCGCCTAAAAATACAGCCCGACAATGCAGCGTGGGGAGAGGAGTGTGAGACACTGATTCACCCTGCTGTGACAGGAATGCAAGTCAAACTTCACTGCAAGTGACAAGAAATAGCCTTCATGATCCAAATTTGTGTTACCTGGCTGGATCAAACATCACCCACTCTGAGCATTTGCATCACAAAATCCGGGTTTCTGAAAGTGCTGAAATATGAGACCCTGTTTTTAATTAAAAATAAGCATTTCAATCCTTGTGTCGAGAACATGTGAACCATAACAGCTTAAAMCACAAAGCAATATTAATAAATAAAGTTTTATGGTTTCATTTGCTTTTTTTGCCTTTGAATCAATTTTTGATGGATATGGCTGATTATAGCAAATCCCCGAGGTAACCACATAAGCCACAATTGGTTTCAATCTCCTGTTACTGCTGGGGGTTTACTCTGAGTAAGGACATGTAATGGCACGTCAAACTAGAGGGTTTTGGGTTTCTTTTCTGTGTAATATTAATATTTAAATGTTTCTTCTTTACTCATGTTCCATAGATTTCTGGTCTTTATTTTCAGCCTGGGCTTATTTCATTTGTTATCTCTGAGCTCAGATAGAGTTACTTTCATATTCATGCCTTTGCACAGAGGGCAGTTGATTCTGAAAGTGCAAATTAATAAACATATAAGAAGAAGATCCTGAATTTTTAAAAGAAAATATATACTTATTAAACAGAGAAGTATCTATTTTGAGGAGTTCAGTCTGAGATACAGAAAAAGGCAAGGGTTTTGTATGCTTTCCTTAAGAGTATCCAACTCAGTGAAAAATAAACTTCTAAAGCACTAAAAAAAAATATTTTTCAGATTCATAAATGCTCCATTTAAAATTATATATTAATTTCTCTATCCAGATTAGGCTTTTGAATATCATATTCTTTTCTAGTTTGACCAACCCCATGGTGCATTATGAAACTACTCAAATTTCTGTCTTTAATGGACAAGATTTATTTCAAATAATGGCTTCTCGGAGAAAAACAGCTTTAAACAAACCCTGGTGCAACAGCTGCTTCCAAATTCCAGCTGAATTGTGCCTCACACTCCACAGCACCGTGTGAAGGAGTCACTGCCTTCTCAGCCAGAGATGGGCACTTTTTCTGCCACCTTCTCATACATTTGTATATCCAAGATTATATTCAAGGAAAAAAAATTATCGAGTAACAGTTTCCCCATCCTTTGTCTGGGACATGGTTATACCTTTCCCACCCCTAGGCAGAACAGTGACACTTTTTTAAGGAGGATTTTATTGCTCCCCAGATATAATTTCTGGCCATGGCCACACATTGACTGTGGCTCCAGCCCTCTGGACTGTTCTGATTACAGCTGTGCATGCACACRAGTATGTGCATTTGCAAATTGGTCATGTTAGATAAGAATTAGGAAGCACACCAGGTACCAGCTCAGCTAATTATCTCAAAATAACCATGAGGAAATCTCCTTGGAGCGGGGCATCCCGCCAGCTGTGTCCCAGCGTGGGCCAATAACTCTCTGCTGGGGAGCATCAAGGCCTTTTCTTCTGGGGACTGGAAAACGCTTTACAAATGATAATTAGATGCAGATCAAAGATACCCCTAGGAGCAGCCAGATATTAACATCCCTGTTCTGAGCTACTGCTCTGAGTGAGGGGAACAAGTGCCTCAGTAAACTTGAAACTGGTCATGTAGAAGGAGAAGCAAGAATGGCYCCGTGGCAGGATGCTCCCGCTGGGGAAGATGATTGCTCAGCTGMAAACTGTGCCTCTGAAGGTGTTTGATGTTCTCCAAGTGGGATGCACACACCCTAAAAAGAGTTAGGAACTGAGCTCTGTTTGCACACAGGGGACTCAGCTGCACATGSCCCAGTGTCACATGCCCGTGAAAACCCTCTGAGGTCATTGTCATTGCCATCGGTGACAGGAAGGAAAAGGGCTCTCCATTTACCATTTTTCAGTGGATATCTGACAATCCAGAAAACTGTAGGAGAGTACACATATGTTTTGAAGACAAAGGAAGAGATTTTGTGCCATGGGGGCAAACGAACACTCATTACCTACAGTGACATGGCCAGGAGCAGGAGCTTTTGTTTCCTGCACCAGAGCTCTAAGGAAAGGCATGAGCTGTTTGCAAATACACAGCAAAAGAAAGATTTACAGCAATAACTCTTGAGCTTGAAGGTGTCATTAGGTCAAACAGGTAACAGCAAACACTGTTTTTTCCTCATATTAATTTGTCTCCAGCTGAGTGTCAGGGCACTCGTGGGTGTTTGTAACAGGATATTCATCCTCCAGATTTTTGTACACACATTATTTTCTCGGTTCAGGAATGGAAAATGTTTGACTTTTCAATTTAAAAGCACCTGCTCTCACACTGSTCCTGACAGTCTTGTTAACTGTACCTGAGCTCAGATTTTCAGGGCTAGGGCTGACCATGGGGTGAACCTGCCCCGTGTTGCAAACACTGACATTCATCTGAGCTGAACAGCAGCTGACCTGAAATGGAGCATTGCTGTTGGGATATTTTCCCTCTGATCTCATTTTCCATCATTCTCTGATCAAACAGATGAAGACATCTTGTTTGCTTTTAGAGAAACATATTAAAAAAAAAAAAAGTGAAACATATATATAAAAAAAATTAAATATTACTCTTTACTGTGGTCAGAAAATGTAGTTAAGTTGCAGCTTTGTAACTCTAGTTGCCTCCATGTCTTTTTCCGTAAGCATTTAGGTTTTCTCAAAGCATTACTAATAGGGGAGATTAAAAAACTGTAACTTTCTTTACACAGAGTGCTTGTCATCTCAAAAGATTTTCCAGTATGTAGTAGCCATTAATTCATTCAGATGGTCTCTTGATTCACATGATTTCCCTGTGAAAGTATAATTTTTTTCTTTTTTTATGGTAGTAAGGAGAAAGAAGAGAGATATGGTTTGCATTTTCCTCCCAAAATTCTTCCATTTCCTCTGTCATCTTTCATCTTCCTACTGAAAGCAGAAGAAAAGGGATAGAGAATATGTAGACAATGCACTCAGAAAAAAAAAAAAAAAAAAGAGGTTCTTTGAAAGTTTTCAGTCTAGGGAAAAAGGCTCCTTGGGGGGAGGGGGCAAGAAGCTCTAAAAATGTTAAATGAGTACTTCCCAATTTGACATTTCAGACTTTGATGTCTATTGCTGTAGGGTAAACTTTCGATAGATAATGCATTGGAAGATTTTGTCAAGCATAAATCTTAGATTAGTAAGATAAAAAGGTCATATATAGATTTAAATAGAAGCATTAGAGACTATTGAAATGGTGATTATTTGAATTTTCTGTTTTAATAGTACTGTGACCTACACATGAGAAAGTAGGCCCAGAGATTTATTATCACTTTTTAACTGTAAAAATATTATAACTTGCTTAGCGAGGATGGAGGTCAGAGTTAAGGCAGATTATAGGATATTAAATTAAGAAAACAATCACTGTGGGGGTCAATGGGACAGAAAGATCTTTTCAGACTGAAATTGTATAAAAAGAGGCAGGATGAGAAACTAAGTAAATTAAAAATAAATGAAAAAGAGTTTATGGAATCCAGTGGGAAAAACCTGAGGGAAATAATTATGAGCAGAGACAGAGATGTGAGCACTTCTGCTCCTGAGTTCAGCCATTACTTTGCTTGGTGACCACAATCTGCATGTGCTCAAAAAATTGAGTTTGCAGCTGGTTAGCCTCAGAAATGTGATTATCGGCAATGGGAAAGCATTAAGAGAGGACTACAAGTAATGAATAGAAGGAAACACTTCCAGATGGTGAAATTAATTAGAAAGTGAAGCATGAACGTGGGGAATTTCTAAGAGCCTCCTAGCAAAGGTCACTGAACACAGGACTGAACCAGGCATGGCAGATTATCTGCAGAGGGATTTTTCTTACTCGTGAAGAACCATTTTTTCTTTGGGGGTTGAAAATCTTCACAGAGTTGGTACCTGTAGTCTATTTCTACCAACACTGATTAGGTTCCCTGAAGGACCCATTTTCTGTAAGTAACATGCAGGAAGTTTATTCACCACAGCTGGAACATAAACACAGGCTAAGGGCAAAGCAGCAGAAAGGACTTGGCTACTTGACACGTGTAGCATGATTTCAATTGCCAGTCACAAGTTTCCTGAAACATGGGGGGGATTTCAGATGTTGGTCTCCTGAAGATCAGCAAACCTCTTCTTTTATTACCCTGCAGCAGAGTATGTGGCTTTATCTCAGTCTCACCTGGGGTGTGAACATCAAACATGATTTATTCATAAATTTTGCCTGGCTCACACATAAACTGCATGTGAGAAGCACCTGAGCAAGGCAAAGAACCATAAGAAGGACACAATTCTTTTCTCATCCTGYAATTAAGCTCACAAAAAGCCCCAGGCCAGCTCTGGCTCATGTCAGAAGGATACCCAAAGTTTTCTGATAGCAAATGACACTGCACTAATGCACTGCATAATTTACTTTCCAAGGGGTGGAATGGGGATTTACAAYAGCTAAAGATGTTCACGGATTAAGAAGATATCCATCCCTTTAAGTGCTCTGTGTTTACAGSGACTTCTGGGAATGCTTCTGAAGCACAGTGATTTCCAGCATTTGTTTCCTGCACAGTAATGTCTTACTCCCCACAAAATAATTGCACTACACCATGAACTTAAAGTGAAGAGTAAATATTTCTCCACAACCAGAAACAAAGATTTTGGGGGAGAATCTAATGATCTTGGGGGGAGAAAAAAAATCAATCATTTCAATTTAGCTTCAACATGTACCAACTTGGCTGTATATTGATTTTCTACCTTCACAATCAGCTTCACACCAGAAAGTGAGATAGGATGGTGACCCACCTCCCTGCTTTACCACCATCAGCTTTTACAAAAATCCATGCTCTGCCACATCACTGGAACAAATGTTACATACACAKGATTTCCAGAGAAACTTTGCAAGTTAAAAAAAGGAAAACAACTTCATGGACCATGTTTTATGACCAGACACCACAAAGGGAAGCCAGTAACAAACATCCAGTAAAAAATCTAAGGCAGAAAAGAGGTTTTAAACAAGTTGGTGGCCAGCAATGCACTAGAAAGATGCAAGGATGCTCCTTGAAAGCCAATCTGGCTGCTATTGATCTGTGCCTAAAACTAAGTCAGAGCCAAGATGTGATAATAGGAATTGTGCAGGGTGCCTGTAGTTACATGGAAAARCTAAATTTTGCTTCTGATGCCCATAGAGAAAGCCAAGGGATAACTCTCCTGGTTTTGATCAAGTTCTAGCAATAACAAGAACCAGTTCATGGAAGTTAGTTCTCTCACCAGCTCTCAATAAGTTTCCTTCAGTTGCAGTGCACAAATATAAGACTGGGTCACATTTTCTTTACATTTGCATCTTTTATATCCCCTCCCCCCCCTTTTTTTTTTTTCATGAACTGACCTATGCGTTTCTCTGTTTGAGTAAAAATGGTAAGAATCTGCTGGGGCAACTTGTCTTAATGACATAGTCCCTGAATGCATAATTCCTAAGATACTGATCAACCTGAATTCATAATAGCTTGCCAGATTTTAATGTTATTTTGAGGAGTAACTACAGAACAAAAAACAAAAACAAAAACAAGAAAAAAAMCAGTAACAAAAATACAACAGYAACAAAACCCCAGTAAATCTGTGCTCCATTTCTGTACAACTTGGCTACAAGATTTGTTGATGTCACACTGAAGATCAGATAATGCATTCAATATTTATTGCTATTTAATAGAGTGAAAGGTTTCCATCARCCATTTAATAAAACTGCCAAATTAATGGTCACATGCAAGAATTTGGCAAAGATTTACTTGCTTTATGCTCTTAATAAACTTTCTCAAAGTATTCCTAAGCTCAGTGCTTTCTTCCTATATGAATCTGGCAGAGGTTACTCCAATTTCTAAGAGATCTCTGCCTTGTGAATCATTACAAAAGAATCTGCTCAAAATCTCCAACAAACTTTCCCCTGGCAGTTTTCTGCCATTATTTCTGTCCTATTACAACACCTTTAAAGCAGTGGAAATCAGATGAAGAAGGAAAAAAACTATCTAAACCTAAAGTTTTTTGAGATATTGTATTTTGGGGACCAACAGCATGTTTGTTGAAAGCTGATGTTGGCAATATTACCTCCTCCAAAGGTGGATGATTAAAGTAACTGTTGCTATAAATAATCTCTATAAGAGACCATTCCAGGATTAGGAAAAGAATAAGAAACAAGATGTACAGATATGTAATGTAACTAACATCCTAATGCAAGGTAAACTTTATATTTCTGCACKTCTTTCCCAGGATATGAAAGTGAAAAATATTCAAGTATTTGAAAATWATGTGAATTTTAAGTAGTAATTTTTTTAAAAGATGTAGTTATGATATTTATTATGTGAACTTTACATGTTTGTATACATATTTTTTTTGACACAAACATGTACATAGGAAGAGGCATTAAATTTGGAAAAGCTGGGTGAAACACTAGACAGACAATGGGCAGAGAGATTTCATGGCTGATGGGAAGATTTTTCCCTGTAGCTCTGAATCAGTYGGAGTTTGTTAGCACATAAACACCCAATCTATTTTCAGGGTGAGAATGAAGACTGGAGGGTGGAATGAAAACTTGCAAACATGAAAAACTGAAATGAATTTGACCAAAAGAGAATAAAAGTTTGGGGTTAACTTCAAACTTTCTGTCCTATCGAGTGTGCAAGACACACTTCCCCCAGGCCTCTGTATCTGTTGCTGCAGAKTTTGGAAGAATTACAGCCTGGGGTAAAATCTTTCAGCAGGATGAAGAGTCACTGAGCAATTCTCTTTCAGGTTTGCCAGCCAGGCAGATTTGCTTTCAGCAATGTGTACAGGGATCTCTAACTTACCTGTGGTTGTTTCTCGCTCTTCAGCTTCACAGTTTTCCTTTYAGCAGCTGGACCGCTCTCATTTGAATTTCAGCCTAATTAAGCCACAAGATTTTGGCAAGCTCTGTCCATTCCTATTATTGCAAATGGGCCTCAGAKTATTGCAGAAGCCTTTCCAAGTCCAAGAAAAGAGTATTTGCTGTATTTTCTTCACTGGAAATTTTACAGGCTTCTATATATTCTTAAGTTTGGCCCAGCTGGTAGATCCCTCTTGCTCTCTTAGCCTGAAATCTGCTGGCCAGCTTTTGATTCTGGAAGCCTTGTTCAACATCTGGACAGGAAATGAGCTTGATCATTTTAAAATATTCACTTTCCATCGAAAAATCAAAATTTGAATGGCTTTAGAGACATTCAGGGTAGCTGAAAATTAGAATCCAGGTGGTGATGGATGATAYTAACCTGGCTTTATAAGCAGCACCTTTGGGTCAAATTTGGGCTGAAATTCTCTTTGGACACTGCACAAAACTGAAGGTGGGTAGGTGCATAGGATAGCATCAACATGGCATCAGGAAGCCARTTAGGATGAGTCTGTGTTTACTTATTGGAAAAAGTTCTTTCTGGAGGAAAAGTCTGTTTCTCAAAACAAAGAAATATTAGTCAATCAAATGAACATCCAAACCCTGTCATGTGGCCTTTGATAAAACATTTCATTACAATGTATTCAAAACAAGATGCTCAGATTCACCCAAAGGAAAAGCAGCCAAAAAATAATGGCTTTGAGACATGCACTAATAGATTTGGATTTTATTCATAATTAAAGCATGAGACTAAGATACTTTTCAACATGTCTGCAACTGTTAGCAAAAGGAAAAAAAGGTCTTTTGCATAATTTATTACCTTCTATTATTCGTCTTTAATATTGGTCCATTTTTTAAAAACAATCACCTTACATTTGCCCAAGCAAGAGTATAATACAGCAACTGTATAATATAAGTGTATCCCTTTCCTTAGTAAATCTTTCTCTTTTTTCCCCCAAATACTGTGAGTTAACCAAAACCAGTCTGTTGGCCACTTTATCCTATCCAAGATTCTAACACTCCAGTCCCTTAAAATCCTACCTCATTAACCTGCCACATTTGCATATAAGGCAGTCCATCAATTCATGCAGCTCAAAATAAGAATCACATTTTCATGACAGACCATTCTGAGCAAGTATTTATGTACAGTAAGTGGAAATACAGACAAACAACCTCGGAGCACCMAGGAGGGAGAGCTGTTTGGAACAGCTGTAACTTGATTATTAAAAAAAAATAAAATTTAATGGGTATAGAAACATAAAAACCACAAAGGCTAGAGTTTCTTTATGCATAAACAAACATTGGCAGCCTTGACGATAATGAATGGCCTTCCATGCCTAATCTGCTCTGTTTAACAGGTGGTATTTCATATTCAGACTTCATCAGTGGGATAATTTTCTTGTTAAAGAAAATAGATATTATCTTAACAAATAACTGCTGCTTCCATGCATAACTGCCTCAGTAGGCTGAGCAGCAGGGGACAAATCCTGGCACTATCAGTGCAATGCACATTTACTTGTGTGGTGTCTGAGAAGGGCTGTCACAAAGGAMACCTTCTGAGTGGGCAGCTTCTGATGTTCTCAGGTAGGTGTTCAGCAGMAGCCTAATCTTGTGATGCAGATGGCCAAGGCTTCATCCAAGAACATTGTCTTTTAGTTGGAGGGGATTAGAAGGAATACACAACGAATTTTAAAGTCATTCGCAGCACAGCACCATCTGCAAATCCAAACTAAAACTCAGAAATGCTTTGTTGACAAATATCTTGGAAAAGAGTCAGTCTCTTTCCYGGAAAGTTTACTGTCTGAATTAGCAGGAAAAAGGATAAGAAAAAAATATTTGGTGCACTTTGCAGGTGCAAGAAATGTATGCCAAACTGAAGCCRTATCTACTGAATGCTCGTCTTGCATTATAACAGCAGAAYACTCTTTTCTTCCCAACTATACTAGGTGCTGTGTTTTGATGGAAAKGATTGTATACCATGCAGATTTAGACTCAAAAGCTTCGCAGARCTGTGCTTAGACCTCAAACAGTAATCAGTGTAAACAGAAGAATCACCCATCTACTTGTTTCCAAGTTTCAAATGTCTCAAAACATTTTTCTGAGAGGTCCACTCTAGTGGTCTTACATAAATATTCACAAACTCTGAAGAAGACTTTCAGGAGGAAATATTCTTTTCATTTCATGTTGCTTTGCTGGCTGCTCTCTGGCAAGCAATAACATCATGTTTGGAAAGCTCAGTGATCCCCCAAATACCCAGTTAATCCCAGGAGCTGGTTGAAAATGGCCACCTGATCCTCCCACAGTGGTATCTGACATTCATAAAGGTTTTGGAATCCCATCAGCCAGCACTCAGTGCCCCTGGTGCCAAACTCCCTCCCCCATTACCACTTCCCTGTCACAACACCACCCACCCACCCAGCTCTGTTTACAAAGTCTTTTCCTGCAGAAAAATGGGAGTTGGCACTCCCAACAGTTGCTAATTCAGCCACTGGATGGACTTGCCAGAACAACCAGTTGCTTCTGTTATCCATCACTGAGCTCGTTGGCTTTGGCTAATCTTCTGCATTAAAAYTGCTGATGAAAATCCAGCAGTTGCCAGGGAATAAACATTAGGAGGAAAGCTGAGTAGCTTTTATGCCATGTGTATAAAAATAAGGAAACCTTGGGCAGAACCATGAATTTGCAAAGGGAACACCCCGGTCTGCAGAGATGGCATGAGTGCATCATGCATGTGCCATAGCAGCAGTTTGGTCAGAAACTGCATTAATTCTCARAAGAGGAAGATGAAGAGACACCTTTTTCCAGGGGCATTAAGARAAGTGGTGATTCAATTCAACATAAATAGGTAGAATGAAATCAGAGATTGTTCATTAGTAAAGTGACCATTAGCAGAAATCAATTGCTGCCCAGTCTGCATTTTCACTGCAAACTTGTCTGATTCTAGTAATGGGAAGGGGACTGAAAACCTAAGTGCTCCTGCTGATTTGAAATCCAGAAGACTAAAGTAATTGAAAATAAACAAATACAGTCATTAGTTGATGGTTGGGTTTTTTTTTGGTTTTTTTTTTTTTTTTTTTTTTCTGTAGTTCAAATCTGAAACATTGGATTTCTAATTTGGCTGGAACTTCAGGGGGAAATCAGGAAGGAAAAGAATTAATAAAATCAGAAGATAGCATAAGCCTCTTCTTAGTGGTAGTCATTCATGATTTAAGATGTCACCAATGTATCAATTTTAGTCTTCCTTCATAATAAAATTAGATCCAGTTTCCTTGTATTCTACCAACCATAGAAGCTATATAGTATTTCAGCAGATCTCTTTTTGTTTTTGGACTTGCCCAGAAAATGATGGAGAAAAAAAAATGTGGAGGGAATTTTTAAAGTTCATAATGAATAAGTGCTAACTTCTAAAGAGAAGATATTACCTTTCCATCCCTTACTATTGATGGAGTTAATTCTTTTTGCTTTATCTTTTATGTTACCCTTCCAGATCAAACAATTCATGGGAGAAAAAAAGGTTCCATTAGTCAAACTCCCTCTTGCTTCTAAGCAATGCACAAAGGCTGTAAAAGGAAAGCTAAATTCTTCCTTCTTTTCTCCTCTTCACATTGACAGAAATGAAATTTTGATTACCATGAAAATGACAAAGTTTCATACCAGAAGAAGTATAATTGTGTGTTTTTATATTTTGG
This sequence comes from Malurus melanocephalus, assembly GCF_030028575.1. Classification (NCBI taxonomy): domain Eukaryota; kingdom Metazoa; phylum Chordata; class Aves; order Passeriformes; family Maluridae; genus Malurus; species Malurus melanocephalus. The sequence continues at coordinate 178,916 of NW_026623244.1, read as the reverse complement.
TAGAAAAGAAAACATAGTAGGTTTTAACATCCACTTAAAAACCACTTTCTTTCTGTAGCATGTGAACTCACATAGATCTTTCCTGGTTTTTCCCCTTGGTCAGATGAAGGGATGTAGCCTCTGCCTCTCATCCCATTTTGCCATTTTGCACATGATCCACTGTGAGCTGCACTTCAAGGTGGTGAAAGCCACAGCTTCACCCCTTGCTTTGCCAGTGAAAGCAGTTGATGTGCTGAGGTCCCCAAGACACAGAGGTCACTTCAGCGCTTCCCAACAGAGCAGTTAATAGCAGACAACACTCCYCCAGCTCCTTCCCTTCCAGGAGACTGCAGAAAATCTCCCTGAGCCATCAAATCAATACCTCCTGCTCCACAGCAGCAGTTCCATGCCAAACAGAGTGTGTTTGCCCAGCATGGGTCTAGGAGGTTATTGCCAAAAGCAAGTGAGAAAAGTCTAATTAATTCATCTCTGAGGCCACAATGTAAATTAGGGACTGGCTCTGTTTGACTCTACAGGATGTTCTCACAGCTGTCTCCCCCTTCCCAATCTGTTTCACCTCAGAACAAGAGAAGTGCAAGGCTAGCCAGTGTGCATACTGAATTATGCATTCAAATTTCTTGTGCTTAAACCTCTAAAAAGCCCCAAACTTAATGTCCTAATTAAACCAGAAATTGCACAATGCATGTCCCTAAACTTCAACTTCCAGAYTGCTCTCTCTTCGAATGAGCCAACAGTGAGACAGTAAGCATAATTAAGATGGTAAAAAATTTGGTGATATTATAACTTCTCACCCATTTAAATCATCTCATCAGATATTGGGCAGGGAATTGTCTTGGCATAGCAGACCATAGGAAGCACCCATAAGGATGAAGGAAATACCAGTGTGTGTCTGTGGTACGAAACAAACTTCRGCTAATTCTGTGGTCCCCCACAGGTCTTACGTTTACAGAAAAATTCAGAGGTCATKCTCTTTAGAGAGGTAACAACTATTTTCAAAAAAGGAAATGTTAGGTCTTTATTTCAGAGCCAAGCTAAAAGTTAAAAACCCGAGACTTGACTTGGCTGTCATGACATCCTCCTAATGACAGCRTAGCAATCACCACAACTGCACATTGAAGTTACATGTTACATGTACTGTGTTGATTATTTTTAGTAATACATATTGTGTGGCATAATAATTGAATTTCATATGCCAAATTTCTGGGTGTCTGATGAAATAAGACTGTTTCCAAAAGGGCAGGTTGTAGAGCAAAGAGATTAGAATCAGACTGAACTTCTTAGCTGAAGCTAATCCTGAACTGCCACTGCTCCCCCAACACATGCCTGTGTAAATGAAGCCATTTACTCASTCTCCTTTCTTAGCTTTTGTAACATGTTTCAAGGTTGTTTGCTCACAAAAGRACAAAAATCTGAGTTATGCTAGAGAAAATAAAGGTGGAGAGGCTTTTGTTATCCCTGGGAACTGGCATAATGGGAGACAGAATGGGAAATTAGCTGTGACTGCTAAAAACAGAAGAAAAATAGACAGTCCATGATGAAGAAGAGAAATCACCATAGCTAAGTACTGAAACTCAACATTCATCCAGTGTCTCTGCTGCTTTTGTTTTGCTTTTTTTTAAAAAAAAAACAAACAAAAAACCTTAGATTTCTTTTTAACCATTGTTTCAAACTCAAAGTAGTTTATTAGAGAACTGCAAACATGCTTTGGGTTTCCAGCCTGTCTGTAGCAATTAAGTAGGACAGCAGAGTCAGGGCCAGGACAGGAGTCCCTGGTGAGCACCTGAACCCGTCCCTCTTATCCCATTCAGATGTTAATGGGGTGCGCAGGACRCTAATCTGCACTCTGATATCATGTTAGCAAATCAAAATGCCTTGTGACAACAGGAATACCCCATGGTATCAGTGACTTTCTGAAATGTCTCATTAGATCTCGGTAGCTGTGTAAATTAAACAGGGTCAGGTTTGGCAGAAGCAGACGTGGCTGCCCTGAATGCTGATTGCCTTCGGCTGCAGAAGCGGGGCTGGAATGGATGGAGCATCTTTGCAGGCATTTTTCTGGTTCCAGCTGTTTTATCCAGGTCAGAGAGGCACAAACATGGACTGAACATGACTGTGGGAAGGGCCTGGAGCACAACTCTGATGAGGAAGTACTGGGGGTGCTCCTGGAATAATGGAGGCAACATTATCACACTCTACAACTCCCTGAAAGGAGGGTATAGCCAGGTGGAGGTCAGTCTCTTCTCCCAAGTAACAAGYGACAGGACCAGTTGAAACAGCCTGAAGTTGCACCAGGAGATGTTTAAAATGTGTATTACAAAACAATTCTTAACCAAAAGGGTGGTCAGRCATTCCCTGCCCAGGGAAGTGATGGAATTGCCATTCCTGGAAGTTCTCAAAAGGCATGTGGATGTGGCACATGGGGACAAGGTTTAATGTTGAACACAGTGGTGTTGCATTACTGGCTGGATTTGATGATTTTAGATGGTTTTTCCCAACCTTAATGATTCTATTTGATTCTCAGATGGAAAAAAATTTAGGGAAGTGAARCAGTAATAAGGTCTGCTGGAGGAAATGATGGGCCCCTAACACTGTTCCCCCATCCTTTGCAGAGATCTGCCATGACCCTTTAAACCAGTCCCCTCTTACCTTCTTTGTTTCCCCCAGTCAGATTTATCTTTCTAAAAGTCTTGACAACTAATTTTTCAATGCACAACCCCCAGTATTTTATTTACCCATCTAGTTAAGTATCAGTTTTGACAGTTTAATATTCTCTCCTTGTCAGAGCAATATTAATGGATTCTCAGAGAGACCAGGTTGATTTCAGCATTCTGAACTTATCCTGGAAGACTAACATAATCCTGATGTGCATCAAAAAGTGCTTCCAGTTCCAGGACCATGAAAGGAGTGAGGGAACAGCTGGAATTTCAGCCACTAAGCCAGAATGATCCTGAGTAGATTTCGACCTGGCCTTCTTTCAGAATTGAAAAGCAAGAGAAATACAACAAAAATTGGGCTACAGGAAGGAAAAGGGTCTGAGTGAGGCTAGGGAATGGTTTAAAGAAGGTATCAGAGAGAGTCCAAAAGCAAAGGGAGGAGGAAATTCAGACATRGGGTAGAGATTGGGAGTGAAAAGAAAGGATAGGTAGAAAAGATGGTGCAAACTCCTGAGTGAGCCCTTCACCCTCTCCTCCTCCTAGTGACTTAAAAATCAGCTGTGAACACCCCTAACGAGGAACAGCTTATGAACACTTTTACACTACTTCAACTCATGCAAACATGTGTGTCTTACCTTAAAGACACAAGTTCAGTCTGATATATACTGATAATATTTCATTATCACAATATGGGAAAATGAAATTTTTTCATTGCCTACACAGGCTTCTGCAGCAGGGAATGTATTTTGATAGGAATAGATACCATGACCACTTGTTCCACACTGTCACAGTGTTTCCTTTTCTACAATTGCACAGCTTCTCCCTCTCTGTCTCAGGAAAAGGCTCTGGCATGAGGAGATGGTGAATTGCATGGTGTCAGCACACAGACATTTTTCATAACTCTCCATTTAGCAACCAAGGACTCAGCAAGGTGGGAGATAAAAAATTCCWGGGTTGGTCGATTACTGATGTCCTCCTAGCAAGAAGGAAAACAGCTCAGCAAGGTAAATGGTCCTGGGCTTGGCTGYGCTGCTGAAGATAGAGGAGAAACAGCCTCAAGAAAAATGGGAGTGTCCTGCTGAAAATGGCCACCACAGCAGCAAGTCATCATGAAAGATGAGCCCTTTCCTCTTGTCAACAAAATGAATGGTGCAGATGGCTCTGTTCAAAAAGGAGTTTTGCACCACAGGATGAAAGATTTTCCATCTGAGAGACCCAATTAACRGAGGTGACCAAATCATTTAATATACTTTAAACATGGATCCTCTGTTTCCCTTTCGAAAGAGCTGACAGGTAATTAACTAAAAAAACACTCATCATTTTCTATCAATGTAGATTGTGACATGGTAAAGTTCGTGTTTTAAATCAAGGAATGGCTTTAGAAGATGAGGTCACGAATTGCAGATCTGCAGGCCTTACACTCTCAGTTCATCAGCTCAGGCTGGAATTCAGCTTGGAGGCTGAATCTGAATTTTGGCATCTTCTTTTAGAAGTAGAGCAAAGCTATGAAATTCAAGTCAGCAGCAGAACTTTTACAGAGCTCTGTAGGTGCACTGATCCCCCTGCAGAGGAGGACCAGCTTTATTTCAAGCTCAGGATAAAGGTAGACATATTAAAACATGAAAACCGCAAAAGCTCTGAAATTTGCTTTACTGAGCACATTGCCACAGTTTCACATGTTAAAATCTGATTCGTGTAAGAATGGATATTTTTTAATATCCATAAAAACAACTTGAGTCTGTGTTTTAGAATGTCCCTCAAAACTTCCCAGGCCTGAATACTTGTTCGGCAATTCCAGCAAGTTTTTCACATTTCCATGCATTAGGAAGAAAATCAATGGAAAGACCAGCATTGTAGTCTCCTGACCAGAGCTGTGGAGCTCCTGTGAAAGCTAGGAGATGTTTGAGACAAGCATGGAAAACATTTTTTAAATGAAAGATAATTTCAGAATGTGGGAAGAGTATCTTTTTAGTTTTGTTGAGTTGTTTTGGTTTTTTTTTTTTTTTTTTTGGTTTTTTTGTGAAGTTAGAGCAGAATAGCTCATATATATGTCAGGACTGAACAATGAGGGGAATGCCCCAAATGTCTGCTAGAACTGAACACGGCATATTATGTATCTGTCAGAAGCTTTGATTTCTTGAAACAAGTGAGCTCTCTCAGTGTTTTGATTTGCCAAATTTAGCTGTCTTTTTCGGAGAGAGACATGGGAATCTCGGCAACTGCAATTGACTCAGAAAAATGCATTTAATACATTAAAGCAATGGCTTTTTTGGCAGTTGTCTCTTTTTTTTATTTTTTTTATTTTTTTTTTTTATTTTTTTATTTTAATCAGAGCAGTACTTCAGGAAAGAGCTTAGGTGTAAAACTGCACTTTTAACGGAATGAAACAAATGAAAAAATCCTCCTCATCTGCTGGACCTGGCACCYGCAAAATGCCACCCAGGAAACTTGGTACAGCACCAGTTCCATGGAAATGTCCCAGTTTCTGGGACCCTTCTGAGCAGCACCACTGTGATATGAGATAACACATGCATGGATGTGAGGTTCCAGTACCCAAAGAATCTAGAACAGTCCCATCTATTGCAGAAATGCCCAATCCATTTGGTATAACCAGCTAGCAGAAGTCTAGATTAGCATTGTACTACTGACTTTTACACTGAGAATGGTTAATCAGTAGATGAATTTTCAGAGGAAATAGCAGCTTTTCCAGTGCTGAGTCTCTAAATCAATACTAAGTGCTGAGAAAATTATGTGAACATAGGAACTAGAATCAGCAAAATGTTTTCCACATAAAATTAAAATGCCTGTTTTACCTATAGTAGCTATAGCAGTCCTTTAGGGCTGTGAAACACACAGATATTTAAGAGGAATCTRACTGTAGGCTCTTATTCAGCAGAGGGGATATTTGAACTGTACATTTCAGCATTGGAATGGCCCATGCAGAGMTCTCATTTGCCTCAGCTAATGTGCTGCTCTTGCTTAATCCAAAGCAGCCATTCTGCTGGCTCTGGCCCAGACAAACTGCAAGGTATTTAGAAAAGCAGCTCTCCTGATGTTCAGTTGGATTTCCRTGTCCAGTTTCCTAAAGCCTATTAAAAACTTGGTGGCTAAATTAACTTGCTGCCTATAATGGAGGAAAATGATGGAATAAATACTTCCAAATTAACAGTCAACATCACCAGCTTCTGGTGTCTCTCATTCTTTTTGCCTTTGCCATTAAAAAAAAAGAATCTGGCCTGATAGGTCTGCAGCAACAAACCCTGGAGCAGACAAATCTTGAAAACAAGAAAGGGCATCCCTACTTGGTAATATTCCTTCTCATCCCTGTCAATGTAGTTCAAAGGCAGCTTGATCTTTTTCACTCGCCCCATGGCCATTTAACTGCTATGAATTGTTACWATTGCTTCAGCAATCCAAGTCTTCTGGATGGCTGTGTGTTGGCAAACATGTTTGAAGAAACTGCAGCATATTCTGGAAGGCACCAGGCAGGAATGAAGGCACAGGGAGGTCTGTGTTCAGCTCCCTGGGTTGGAAATCTGTTCTATTTAGCAGACAAGGTGCACAAACTTGCAATCGGCTCCCTGTAAGTTTTCATTCAGACTGAAATCTGTCCAAAGTCAACCATGCAGAAGAGTATTTGGGATAAGCAAAGGGATTTCTGTCCACCTGTGGGGATTCCATTGTGCACAGAAATGAATAAAAAAGCAGCTACCAATGCATTAACTAGCAATATAAATAAAACTGAGGATAAGCTAGGCTGTCTAATTATGTCAATGCTGTCAATGATCAGGTCCTGAAATTAAAATTACTCCTGAATTACATGCCTCTGCCTTGCACCAAAGCGAAATGTTTGATCTGCACCATCCTGAACTCAGAGTCTCCCCAAAAGTTCAGATAGTTTAACACTCCTTAGGGTGGTAGATGAAGAAATCCTTTCAGGGGTAGGAGAAGATCCATGAATGCAGTCACCACTTCCTGAAACTGCAGGTAAAAGACTCTTCCAGTAAAACATTTTTCATCTTCATCTGGCTACTGTTCTGGTCCCAGCTGTGCTATTGCAGCTGCTGTAATAAAAAGTGAATAGATTAGGGGAAGATTTTTATTCCACAATATTGTATTCCAGCTCCAGCCTCGAACATYAGTATTTAAAGGGGTACCTAACTGCAGCCCTGATGTTCATTTTATGACAGCACAGCAAGTTACCACCCGTCAGCTGCCTGCAGATACCTAAGTATACCCCTAGGGCCTTATAAAAGGCAGTTCTTTCATGGAGGTTGCTTCTGCTTTTAAGAATTTTACTGTAGTATAATAAGGGCAAATGTTTATTTGATGTTGATCAACYGATGATAAGATGAAAGTAAGACATTGTGTCACAAAAACTAAACTTACAAAAAACTTTCCTTCAGGTTCCAATTTAGACTGTGGACAGGAACAGGACACTGAGCTGGAGGTGCCTTTGGTTTGAATAGTTTGGATATGGAGTGGCTAAATCACAGGAACATAAGCTAACAAAGAGGGGAAGACCACTTGTGAAAGGGAATATTAGCTAGGAAAGGGGAAAAAGTAAACTTAAATTATTTTAAAGTTTCTAAGTATCCATCTGCTGATCCGTCTTATCGTTTCCAGCTCTCTGTGTTGCAGGTCAGCTCTGGGCTAGAGATCTCATTTAGTGCTTCACACTCATGATGCTCCTGCAGACAGACTGTCCTGCTCTCTGCATCTGCTGCTCAGGGCAGGGGCTTTGCTCTGTGCAAACAGATGGGTTAGGGATTTGTTGGGCTTCAGCAAGACTGCTATTGCTGTTCTCTAACAGCATCTGTTAAAGAAGCATTAAGGSAAATGGCTGWGTTCTGGAGAGGAAAAYGGGGAAGGCAGTCATTTAACACTTGTTAAGGAATATTCCCTCCCTTCCATGCTGCACCTCTCTCTATATTCTAACGGATAAACCTAGTACAAAAATCCAAAGTGTTTTGGCCTCTGTTGGAACTTCAATGCCCTATATACAAAGAAGGTCTATGGTTTGWAATTCAGCTATGGGAGATGCCAAGTCTATGTCTCCAGCTCTCTCCTCTCACCTTTCTAAGGTCTCACCACCTCAAAWGTTTAGCTTAAATGGTCAGGGCACTCATTACACAAATATTGGATCCTACATARGATCAATATGGAAATAYAGACTCTTCAYCCTCTGGAYGRTACAGCTTTACGAAGTAGTGGTTTAGGTTAGCAAGAGATTATTTTCCGTATTTTTTAATGGTCAACTGTGGTGGTTTTCAAAAACCTTGAGATTTGTATTTTCAGATGCTTCAACTTTCACATTTCCAGATGCTCTAGAACTCCCAGGGTGATGAGTTTGGCTGAGAAAYTAAACCTGGCTCCATCCCTTAATGTCTAAATTCATTCCTCATCATTCTAAAAATCCACCAACATTYATCCAAAGAGGAAAAAAGAATAAAATCCTCCTCTATCAGCTTAGTGGAGAGAAATCCTTTCTATCAGCTAAAAAGATCACACTATCTGGGTATTTGTCACCATCCCAGAGCACTTTGGGGATTCAGAAAATATTGCTTGCCCCTTTATTTCTTATTAKATCAGCTTTCAAAGGATTTGTATTAAACAGTCAAGAGGAATTGTTGGTGCTAGGGGCTGTGTGCATGCAAATTGTCATCACAAACAATGTAAAAGTGAAGTATACCACAAAAAACAGTTGGAGAAAATTTCAGATCTTTCATAATCTGGACATTGAGATGGAATAAATTCACAGTTCTCCCATCCTGTCAATGTGTAATCCAGGCAAATTTACCTTTAATGCTTATTTCAATGTAAAGATAGAAGAGGGAAATAGAGAATTACATGTTGTATGGTATTTATTAGAACTAGAAATTTTATAATCAGACTAAGCAATTATATTAATTGAGAAGGGTTAAGACAGCTCAGAAAGCCTTTTTTTCTTGCTCAGAAATTAACTCAATAGGAAAAATCTCTTGCTGTACCTGTGTGTCCCATATTCTGCCATAAAAACTGTTGGCATTTCTTATGGAGYGACAAGTAAAATGTCAATCTAATTCTTACTCTAGCTTTAAAAAGTTTTGTGTTTTAATAAAAACCTTTCTTGACAGCTCTTTGGCTGAACTCAGCTGTTTTTTGGGTTTTTTTTGTGCACTGAAGTCTCATAAAGATACTGGCATTTCTGAGGAAATTTAGCTTGTKGGGCTGCATTTCATCTTTCTATTATTTCATTTCACCCTCTCTTTACTGGATTCCATCTGCCATGCACTCCTCACTGTGGACATCTTTTATTCCATTTTCCATCCACATGCTGATCATTATATGATTTTGCTTTTGCTTAGCCAAAAAACCCWATTGCAGTGACCCCAACATCCCAGAAGTCAAGACATCAATATAAGTTTGGAATGAAAGCAATATTGACTGCCAACACTCCTATAATTCCTAGCAATCAACTCCAATCTCTTTTCTCTTAATGATAGATAGATAAAACTTTTGACTTCACTTTTCCAATCTATACAGAGGCCTTCTCCATTTTTTATAACTCTCAAATTCAAGACAATTAGGWCTTGATTAAATCCTATCATCTCTCAGGTCTCTTAAGTCAACTAATAGCTTTTTGGAGAAGCCAAGTAATTTTGCAACTTCTCCCATTACCTCCCTCAGTGCTGGTTCATGTGCATTTCGGGCTCTAAGTATGAGTTTAATCAAATGTACTTGACAAAATAATTGAAGGGATGTTTTTAGATCTTTAAAGTAGAAGCTTGATGTATTTATTAGGAATTTGGCTTGGGAAGAACCCCGACATACTTATCCATGTATTTATATGTACATTCATATTTGCGTTTATATCTGTGTTTTTATTTACTGATACACATGTGGACATACATTTGTGTGATATGAATTCTCAGGTCTCCACTTTGTCTTGATTCACGTCACTGGCTCCACGCTCCCRAACTAATTTCCTCAAGAAAAAAGCTAAATAGAAAGTCTGACCCAGATATGTTCCACACTAGTGTGTACCCTAAATTATGTAGCAGTCACACCACAAATACCTAACACACATCCACCTTCAAAAGTGTTTTTTTTTCTGTTGCATGCAAATGAAGAGAGAAAGACAGAATTTTGTCTGACAAGTTGTGCCTACACAAGAAGAGAACTTGCTCCCTGTTAATCCCAGAACAACCTTTGGTAAGAAAAGCTCAAAGAGTCCAGCTGTGTCTCGTGTTTGCCCTGTAAAGTATCAGTGAACTTCTCTTCCCTGCTCTGCTCCTGAGAGCTCCCCACTGCTCAAGTGTGGTCATATAGGGCTAGGCCTGCAGAAAGAAGATATGGGAGTGGGGCTACTTTYAGTGATCAAATCACAGGCTGTCAGTCTGCAAGGCAGAGGAATCCACCTAAGAGTCACAGGAGCAATATTATTGAACATGAGAGAGGTCAGTTTGCAGTCAGGTTCCATTTGCAAATTGTTCATAAAGAGCTGACAAATGACCGAGCAAGCTTTTAATAAGTGATTGTGCTTCAGTAATAAGGTTAAACAATTATGACATGGAAACATTAGCAACAAATACTAATTGAATTTCTAATACGCTCATAACAATATGTATTGTAAATGGCATAGACTTATAGAGAATCAGCATTAAATAAAACCTGTTAAACTAAATTGGCTCCTCACTCTTCCAATAGCTTCATTGATGTTACTGTTTTGTCCTGTCAGGAAGACACAGCAAAGTAAGAAAAGGTTGAAGAGGTTGAACCTCTTCAACAGCAAGGTAAGAGAAATGTTGAAGAGATTCCTTTGCCTGTCCTGTACTGTAAACGATAAAAGGTTTCTGGCTTATGTGCACCTTGAGACACATTGCTTTTCCAATATTTATAATCTCAGTGGCAAAGTGTGGTCCAACAGTCAAACGTGCCCTCTTGGTCATTGGAAGCAGAGGTCCGATTTCCTGCTCCACTGCAGAACACCTGTAAGACCTTGAGGAGGTTGTGCTCTTTCTGTAACACCTAAAGTACCGTTTCTCCATGGTGAATCTGCACCAAAATTTTGAACTTGCTTCGATACAGCAAAGAAAGACCTCTGGAAAAAAAAAWTCTTCATTTCAGGGGAAACTGTATTGCTGTTCTTATTTCAATAAGAATCAGCATGACATATTGAAACTAGCATTGTATTTTTTCTTTTATCTTTGCTAAGAAATGACAGAAATATAGRAATAAAAAGTGAAAGAAAGTGCAAACTCAGTTTCCAGCATGTCAGAGGACTGTGTGATGATTCTTCAAATGAAAGGTCAATTGAAACCAACCCGGATGGAATTATAGACAAGTCTGTTTTGTAAAACAATTCTGCATAGCCTCTAGCTGTGCACTGAGTCCAGATTATGTATTTGTTCTTTTCCATCTCAGGGTTCTGTGATGTTATTACAGAGTCCTGAGACAAAACTGTGAAATGCTTGATGCAAAGCCAAATTGCTCTGGGGTAAGAAATCGCCTTTCCCTTTGACAAAAAATAGATGTCTCAGAGAATACAGGAGAGGATGAAAACAACATCAGTAATTGTGACTTTGCAAAGAAAATCTCCAAGGCCAGCTGACTTAATTATGCTAATCACCCTATCAGTCTTAATAGAAGAGAGATTGTAATCCTACAAACACTGTCAGTGAGGCACCAAGAAAATTCCCAGTTTTCTTGCCTTTACTAAGGCCACTGATCACATGGCATTGTTATAAAAGTATCACCTTGCTTSAGATCCATTCAAATGCCCAGGTGGAGATGGCTGGCACTGGCTGCCACACGAGATAATGAGGTGGCTCCTAAAGCTTGTTATGCAAAAATCTCACAGAGGAGAATAGAGCCAAACTTTTGTTAAACTTTAAAAAGGCTGTGAAACCTCTCTTCTCTTACATTCTGCCCCTTTCTGGCTCCCTCGTTAAGTTCTTCCCACTTTTGTGTATTATCAGGTAGTAATATAATTCAGACCATGGGAAGAATATGCAGCCTGAGCCTCTTGAGGAACGGTGCTTTGACTCAAATTTCAAATCAAGAGCTGTTATTAACAATGGAGGTGAATTTTTCTGAAGAGGCACACATATCTCAGTTCTCTGCCAGTTCTAAATGAGGGAAATAGCTGTGAGCACGGAGGGGTTAAAGGCTGCTTTTCCTGCCTGGTAATGAAGGGGGAATGGGAACCTCATTTGACACATGATCAAGGTTGTTCCTAYTATTGCAGAGAGAGACACTGTGTCTGACATATTAATTCTCCAAAGGGATCATCTCAATTTACTAAAAATGCTTGCATAGGACAATATCTGCCCAATGGAGGCTATAGAATGGGGGAAGAATCTCCTTCAGCCCTTGAAAAGGTATTTCCATCTTAGTTCTCTTCTTCAGCTACCTGATGAATGCTGGTGGTACATAAAGTTTTGGCTCCCATCTAATTTGTTCCTTTATCTCTCAACTCTCAGGAAAAGTCCTGCCACTTCTTGTCAGCTCTGATTTGGTCATGCTACAGGCAGCAGCACAATTTTAGCAAAAATTGAGTAGTGTTTATGGCTTTTTTTTTCTTTTTTACAGAATCGGAGAATATGCTGAGTTGGAAGGGACCCACAGGGATCTTTGACTCCAAGTCCTTTTTGAAGAATGGAATGGAATGGAATGCAAAGAGAAGGTCACCAGCAACTATGGGAATGAAGGGATTMATGATAGGTTATATTTATTCTTCTCTCAGCTTGTTTCAGGTTGGCTGTTGAACAGAAGCTCCCAAGATCTTTTTTCCCTGAAAATCATTTTCCCAGATCTGTTTTCAGTGATGTCTATCTTGTGCAAAACAAAATCATCCAACAGCTTTAATTTGAAATTTGAGCATGTCCAAAATTCAATCCACACCAGGGTGGGWGGCATTTAAGCTAAAGAGCTGGAGAGTGTATAGAAGGACTCCATATTTAGAAAATGTATCTCCATTTCTACCTCAATGGTGATAATGTCACACGAACTGTTCACAAACAAATAAAATTAAAATTTAGGATAGGGTTTTTTGATCACTTAGGAGTCTTTTTACTGTCTTGCTCCACCTAGAAGAATCAATTTTGTGCTAATTTAAAACCAAGATAAAAACCTTGGGTTTTCTAACAATTATGTTCATTATTTATGTCTAATAAACTCTACAGGGCACATTCTAATTTTAATAAGGAATGATGATGTTTTCAAAAATGCATGGTGATGTCTAAACAAACAAAAATTTTAAAGTAATTTTAAATTTTTATTTTAAAAATAATGAAAATATGAATGATAAATATATGGACTGAAACTGTTCTAAGTTCTGCACAAATTAATCAACAGTTTTGATTGTCTTGAAATGGATCATATTGAATATTCAATTCACTGATGTCTTCTCTGTGGTGACAAACAGGACATGAAGAAAGGCTGAATCTGTGTCAGSAAGGTTTAGKTTGGATATTAGAAAAAGGTTCTTCACCAGAGGGTGGTTGAGMACTGGWACAGKCTYCCCAGGGMAGTGTGAGCAGCCCCAAACCTGCCAGAGTTTGAGAAKTGTTTGGACAACGCTCTCAGGCACAKGGTGYGACTCCTGGAGATGGTTCTGTGCAGGACCAGGAGCTGAACTTCAATGATCTTTGTGGRTCCCTTCCAACCCAGGATATTCCATGGTTCTRTGATTCTGTGAGTAGAGGTGAAGAGGCAGTGAGAGGAGAAATTTGGCAAACAGAGCTGCCTTAATATCCAGGAATCAAAGCTGCACAGGGGGAAAAACTGGGTTCAGCCTGTGAAAGAGCTTAAGAATCAACTGTGGATATATCAAACCAGGCTTGATCGTCCCTGTCCTCTTTGGAACCTTTTCATCTGGCCACCTGCACACAAAGCAAAACTTCATGGCAATTCACAACTTTCTCAGCAACAGAGAAATACATAATGTTCTCATCCATTGAGTACTCTGAGCTTAGTTAAATTACATCTGCAGCACATACAGTCCTGTACAGGCTATAGAGAGAGCAGAAACACCTTTGTTTCCTGTGGTGCAATTGCAATGAGTTCAAGGTACATTTTACTTGAAATGGGAGAATATTTTCAGAAGGCAACACCTCTAAGAGAGCACTCTCAGCAGAATTCACTTTTCATGTGTAGCTGTAAGCTGTTCTGATGTGCTGACCCAAACACCCTCATAAATTTAGACTATATGGAAGGCACTGAATGTAATTATCTGAACCGGCTAGAACATTTATTATGATAATTAAAGTCAATTACTTTTATGACAGGACCAAAAAATAAACACCACCTTTAATGCTTCCCTCATTTTCCTATCTCTTGCACAATATAATATTGCCACAGTAATTACTGTATCTCACCCCCCTCCTAGCAAATTCCAAAGGCATGGACATCTTAATTCACTTGGCTAGTTTCCTTCCACATGACTGCTTCACTTAGCAGCAGTAGATGGATATCTTCCTTAAAATGCTGATAGCAATCCTGACTTGGTTTGCTTTAARAAATGAGTAGTTTATTGTTGTCAGAACACCTCTGGATAATGAAGGATGTGGTTTGAATTATTGCAAGGAAATTATTAGCTCATAAGCAATTCTAGACACGTCCTAATGAAATGGGATGTCATTATTACTATGGGAACAATTTGAGTCTAAGAATATCCTATACCATTCCTTTCTGTGTAAATGTCTGCTCTGTTTGGAGATGGAGCAGAATAACAGTCTGCTAAAATAATCACAAACTTCTTTTCCTCTTGGGATTATATTCAGGGCCCAATTAACATATTAACCAACTTACTGACAGTGTTTAGAAAGTTTGATTTTCATACTCCTACTGAAATATACTTCATTTTTAAGGCAATAGATGCTGCAGTTATGTCAGACAAGGTCCCTTAGGGAAATGAGATGATGAAATTTGTTGCCAGCTATCCTGTTCAACATCATCTGTCTGTTTCTCTGTTCTTCTCTTGGCTCAGAAACAGTAGTTATGTATATCACAACAAAACCTCTTCCAGGCCTCRTGTCCAAGGTCACAAATCCTTAGCGCTGTGGGCTGAACCTACACTTTCTGAGAAAAATTCCTCTCCAATGTTTCGTGCGGTTTAAACAAAGATTTATGGAAAAAATGAGGAAAAAAAACCACAAAACCTCAAACCAACAAACAAACCTCAGTACAATGAAGCTCAATCAGTGTCAGCTGATTGCGGCTTTTCACACGTAATGGAGTCTTCTGCTGGGAGGGGCATCTCCCCAAAAGCTTTATGAACAACCCTTGATKGACTCAATGATTCAGCAGCACCTGAAGAAATAGACAGAACTCRCTGTATCGATATCCCAGAACATTATTTTAAAAGACAAATGGACACAAAGGGCTGCACTGTTGATATGGGATGATGTAGGAGTATAAATCACATTATGGCAGTGAAGTCATGGGCAGGGAGTGACCAGGAGCTGGAGATACCTGCAGGGGGATGAGTTTTCTGTCATATTCTTACAGGACACTCACACTGGGGCAGTCAGCAGTCCTGCCAAGCACCTGGGATGTGAGAGACTGCTCTGCTGCAGCCAGGGTTGGATTGCCAGCAGTTTGATACCAGCCCTGGCAGCACGGGACCACTGGTGGGAAGAAAGGTGTGCTTTTCTGTAAGCTCAGCACRGGAAGGACAGGATGCACAGCCTGCCTTGTCTGAGATCCCTTTTTTGATCCATAGGAATGAGAGTTTTGCAGAGGGCTGTGGTGCTGGGAGACTGGAGAAGGAGGCCTCAGCTTCCTGCCCCAGCAATGCCAGAGGCCATGAACAGGAGCAAGAACTGAGATGGATTTATTGAGCATGGGGATAATGTAAGCRTGTGGAATTTTTTTCCTCAGGCTGCACTTCAAAAATACATGTGTAAAATAATATTGAAGAGACTCGGGATCCAGGAATATGGAATTGCTGTAAGACCCTATGATTTGCCTGCCTGTTAGAAAGCAAAACTCAGAGTCTTGGGGTCTTCATGTTCCTGAGCTAATAGCCAAAATTAATTAWCAGGTCCTGCTACAGGTTAGGCTGCAGCATTAGAGATGTCTTAGTGTTGTCCACCCTGTGAGCCATTTCAAAGACAGGAATGGCCACACTGTGATGGATAGTGACCCTTAGAATTCCCTCTGATCCAGGCCATGTGCCATTCTATGAGTATCCATGCAAGATAAAAATAATTGGGTAAAAGCCAGTGTGAAGTGCAGTAATTGACATTAGATGATCCAAATTTCTTTTCCCCCTTGACCAGTTTTTCTCTTGCTCATACCCTGCTAGTCTTTTGGTCCCATTATATTCCATACTGGGGCAACTTAATTTGAATCTTTTCTTCCCTGAAACTCCCCAGCCTTTCTTAGGAAGAACTTCTTGGTGAATTAAGCTATTCTCTGCTTATACATCAATATTTTTTTTTAAATAATAGGACATTAACTCAATATATCAATGCCTCTATTTGTAATGTGAATGTGTCAAAAAAAGAAGTGTTCAAACTCTGATTAATGAATTTAATCATTTCCATAGAAAATGTCAGAAAGAATGAAAGCTCATTAGAAAAGAGTCTGTGAAAGTAAATATTTAGCCCAGCAAAGTTTCTTGGGGTAACTCAAGATCTTAAGGACAAAAAATATCATAAAACAGACTTAACTCCAATTACAGTGCTGTGTTTGTTGCTGTTGCTTTTACTACTACAAAGCTGTGTTTTCCAAACTCATACAGGAAAAGATACAGCTAGAAAATGTTATCTTGTAATTGCAAACTTGTAAAACACTAAGAGAAAACCCAAGTCTGGCCCCCAGTTGTCAAATATTTTCAGTCAGACACAGCAAAACAATGAAAACCACTCCCTATAGTGATGCATCTCCTATATTTTATACCGTTCACAGGGACCAACACTTTCAGCATCAGTTATGACCGCAAGGCAACCATTCTAAGACTGATCTATGTGGCGAATTCTCTGTCTTATTTTTGTGTTTTTATTTCAAGGTACAAAAAAATTTATCAAACTAATTAGAAAAAATCAAAACATAAACAACTAATCTTCCTATATCAAGTTGTCACTTGCTGCACAGCAACAAGATAACAAATTGTACTCCAAGGAGAAGAAAAAAATTGAGTTTTTAATTGTCAGCCACAGTGTAACCTGGACTTATTTCCTGATTTCAGTCAGCTGAGCCAAAGAGAATGTACCAACTGGCCATTTCAAAATGCCACCTAGGTGATGAGATTATGGAGAGAAAAGTAAGGGAAAATTTTTAGGCCACTGTGGTGCTTTAACACCAGCAGGAAATGAAACTCATTAATACCTGGTCACAATGCAGTTGTTAAAAAAATTAGATCCTTCCAGAAGAAGTTGTCAGAGCACATCAAAGTCACAATTTAAAGTAGCAGCTTGATGGGAAATGTATTGTGAGCTCAGGCTTTTGGCCAACAGTGTTGCTGACACCGTACCTCAACAGAAAATGTGGCATTTGACACATCCCAGCTCTTCCTGCCTTTGGACTCTCTGTTTCAAGGTATTTTCAGGCCCATATCAGTGGTTTTAAATGAAGCCTGCCCCTGATATTACTGTGAGGACAACGAGATCATAGGACAGRTGGAATGGATTTTAAAAGTACTGTGTCCCCTCTCCATTTACAGGGTCAATACTTGAACTGAGACAGGTTATTTTCAACAAAAAAAAAATTAAATTTAGTAAGTTGAGGGCTGTCAGTAAGAGGCCATTGAATTGCATGAAAGGTTTACCCACATTCCTAGTGAGCTTAATCCTTGGAATTTAGAATTGTCTTGTCCCTCCGGACAGAAGTAGCTGCAGTGGCTCCATAAAACAAAAAAAAGAGGCAAAACCTGCTGAAGGTTGATCACTCAGTATTAGACATCAAAAATGGGAAGAAGAGACTGCAGATGGCACTTGGTAACTTGCTGTGATTCTGGTCCTGTGAAAGGAGGTTGTAATAACATCAGGAACTTACTTCTCTACTTACTTTTTTTTTTCTTCTTCTTCATTTTCAGATAGAGTGGTTCACTTTATTACTCCCTCCAGTGGAAGACAAACACTCCAGAGGAAATTTAATTCAGATCTTTATATCTAATGATAAGGGTGGGAAGATGTTTTCAGATAGTGGGGAAACAACAGTGTTTAGGGGACTTGTAATCAGAGAAACTGATATGTTTTGAAGGMTTTTATGCTTCTCCACACAGAGTTTACACCCCCAGTGAAAAGAGAAACATTTCCCCTTAAATATTCATCTTGTGTGGATTGAGGGTCAAGCTGCTTTTCACCAAAGAACAAGACTTGTGGAACAACATAAAATCTGATTAGTTAGCAGTCTGAAATGGCAATATTTTTTTTTTTTTTTTCTGGTCAGAAACTGAATGAATCAAATCAGATTAAAAAGAAAGAAGAGTTGAAAGAGAGGTGAAACTTTGCCCACCAAAACTTGAGGGGAGAAGAAAATAATCACACTGCAGRGAAGCCAGGCAGGGAACATTCAATTAACTGGTTGGCATTTATGCAGGATCCTGGGATAAATGTCCTTTGCAAGCTCTCTGGCAGTAGTGTACAGGCTATTTCTGTTTGAAGGGCTTCAGGTTCACAGGGGCTGAGGGTTTAGTGGGATTTTTTTTACCATTTTCATGCAGTCAAATAATGATGACAGAAATGTCAAGAAATGAGATCAAATGTATTTTGGGTCACTACTGCTCTTTCACCAAAGTGCTTCTGGTGTTTGGCACCCAGACCAGCTCAACAACACATATCAGAGGTTAAAGAAAATAATAGCCTGGRCACTGTGGAAAATGATAAGAAACAAGTAGCAGGGTGGCAGATAGCACTGTCTGAACCCGGTGTTATTTCCAAAGGTTAGGAGAGAATGAGTATTGCTCCTTTTTTTAAATGTCAATTTAATCTGAAAGACACCGAACCTCAAATAACATTTCAAACTAATGTAGAACTTCTGAAAACGAAGTAATTGCTGATCAGGCAGACAGGGATTTCATCTTGAACTGACTGTATATTTCAATACCCTTGTTGTGTTATAATGTAAATATCAGTAAAAAAAAAATGCTGTAGGAAGAGAACGGGGAAAGATTTGAGAAGCTGCTGAGCACTTAGAAATGGTGAGCTGCAGGAGCTGATGGGCTGAGGTTTAAAGAAGGATGAACTACTGTCTGTCTGAACATTTTGTGATCTTCCCTCACTAAACAGAGCAACTGCTACAGTGAAAGCTTTTTGTGCCTTTTTGATGAGAAATCAGACACTTTAAAGAAGTAGGGCCTTGCCCAAGGCTACACGGGAAACCAACAGTACAYCTGAGGAATCCAAATTCAGGGCTTCAGTGTTGGATATTTCTTTTAAATGTTCTACCTACACCATAATCAACAATCATATAACTTTTTAAATGTCTTTAAACATGCTCTGCACCAGGGCTGAGACACAGTTATATGCTTCAGTTTTGTTTTRTGAAGCAGAAGATGATGAGTTACAGAAATTTTCACTATCAGTTGATGCAGCCAGAGATGTTCAGCTTCAACATTACAAAAAAATTGGCCAAGGAACTGCAGGGACAGGCCATGCAGAGGGACTGTGGAGTCTCTCTCTGGAAGATTTTTCAGACAGGGAGACAAATATTTCTGTAAAGAGACACAATTATTCCTGCTCTAGGAATGGAGATGTGGACAAGGCAGAGCACTGAATCTGCTGATGGTTCTTTCAAATAATAAGAACAACACTCTGAGTTCAAAGTTCTCACTCTAACTTCATGCTCTAGATACCTATGCAGGGTTTCAGGCTCTAGCTGAAAAGCTTTCTTTGCAGAACCACCATCTGATTAAGCCAATATTTTTTTTAAGCTCCAAATCCTTTCAGTCAAGCTAACATTTAATAATTAAGTCTGTCTGTAACTTAATAGTTGAAAAAGCTTTGTTGTCTTTTGTGTATCAGCACAAATTTAGTATCAAATCCATTGCTTCACAAATAAATTGGTTGACACATGTAGGGCTACTGCTCTTGTAGGTTCATGCTTATTTTGAATATCATCTACAAATTAATGGCTTGCAGTACATAATCCAGGATTCAGAGAAGTGTGTGTGTGGTGACCTTTTCCTTTCCCACAATGAAAAATGGCCTTTATACAGAAATTAATGTAACACTTTCACCAATATTAGTCCTAGTCCTATTTAGGCCAATAGCAYGATGAAAGGAGCTATTTCTGTTTGGGAGCATGGGGGAAGGCATGCAAGGAAGATTCAAAAGACTAGAGAGATGCATAATGCATTGGTACAACTTTGATGTATAACTGTGCTGCAAACCCATCTGAACATTTTTTTATTTCTGTATTAATTTAAGTTCTCTGGAAGTGTTGATTGTCATCTTTAATAGAAATAAAAAGGGCCCTGCCTTCATCCCCTAAATCAATGTTGTAAGAAGAAGTAGCAGTGCAAGGTTCTGCACAAGCCATTATCATTCAACATGGTCCAAGTCCTGCACATCCCGTGAGGCAGAAATCATCTGCTGCCATATTTCAAGAGAATGATCTGCATAATAAAAGGGGTAAGTGATGATGGCATTTTGTGATGTATGCAGTTCCTCAACAGGAAATATGCTAGGATTCCAGATCCARAGCTTCACATGAATTTTTAAATAGCCCTCACTCCTTCAGGGACCCTGCATTGGATTTAGAATGAAAATTTAAAATGTAAATGCACCTCCTCTTGCATCTCCTTTAGGGCTTTGAAGGTGAATTTTATTCTGTGTTCACATGCTTGTGAGTATTGGTTTAGAACTGCACATGCACTGATAAGAAATCCTAATAAACCCCCTTGATCAGAGATGGAAGTGATACATTAAAACCCTTTGAGAAGGAGAATGAGTACAAGATCATCYGAGCACTCACCATTCTTTCTTTTCTCCCTCCTACAAGATAAGYAGCATGAGAAAATGAAGGAGTTGTTTTTCTGTTAGTTGTGAAGATTAAAAACACTCCTGTGCACTGTGCTCTGAAAATGCTTTTTTTTTTTTTTTTCCCCAAATATATTTTTAATAAAGACTGCATGTACCTTTTCAAAGAAACTGGTGGTAGTCCAGGAATCATTTTGAGGACTCTTYGGAAGAACAAATTTACATTTATCAAATCTGAAAACCAGGAATCTGATCAAAGTTCCATAGCACCAGGATGAATTTTCCTATTGTCTTCCACTGAAGTTTTTAGAGGTTTTAGAGCTTGTCCTAAGCCCGTCTTCAAGGCATGACAGCCTAGCTAYTAAAGTTTATGGGGCTGTATCTAGGTTCATTTAGTTAACTGGCTTTTAAAATTTTTTTTTTATTTAATGACAGTTGATTGATTCTGGTCTGACACGTGGAACAATCTTTACCTCCAACCATGTGAGCAGGAAAACTCATGCTTCCATTTTGGTCACAGATAGCCAGTTCTGAAACAGGCCTCCAACAAACCACAAAGCATAGATTGCATGGACAAAATAGGAAAAGTTGAAGGCGAAAAAAAAAACCCCAAAAAACAAAAAAACAAAACCAGGTTTCCTATGTCTTCTAAATACAGTCTGACTTTTCTGATCTAGAATTCAGCATTATAAAATGGAGCTTGTGACAAAAGTAAACCCACAAGTGAGCCATGAATCAGATGCCTTCACAAATTATGAAAAAGTCACAATCAGACAGAATCAGCTTTCAGTAAGTGGATCCCATGATGAGATTTTAACCATAAAAGGCACCTTTAGAGTTAGAGGATGATATAACACATTATGCAACATGCTGCAGCTCTGTGTAGAATCAGGGAGGTAKTTCTGAAGGGGTAGGAAGTGTCTCCTCTGGATCCTGCAGTTTGAAGAGCTGACATCTGATCGTACATGAGTAGCTCAGACTTTGATCAGATCTTTAACTGTGTTTGTGTTTTGTCTTCTATGAGAGGCATGTTTGCTAAGTGCTTTATTTACACCGTACAGCAGGAGATAATGCAGAACAGGAATTGGATATACTTGGCACCCTCTGATTTGTGAACATGCTGTCTGTGCGGAATATAGCTACAAAGTCTGCAATGTTGTATTTATACCACRGAAAAAGCCAGCTTCTATTTATTACTTAGGCTGAATGCTGAGAGCTTCCCATGTTAGATCCACTCAGCTATAAATTCTGAAAGGTACAATGGGAATGAGTTAAAGCATTATGCCACCATTGCAAAAACCTTATTGGGAGTGAGTTATTGATACGTCATCCATATACAGTTTATTAGATATGTATCARTGACAAATGTATACTGCTGATAGTCTTATAAATGGATCCACCCTGCAAATTCTCTGTTATCTCTTTTGAGATTAGCGTATCTCATCAATACTTTATCCATGTATATGCACATACTCATTAATAACTGCCAGAAGAAGAATAAGATTATGGTGTCTTTTTATACAAGGAGAATATTCCCAGAATTTGTCAGGTTTGGATCAAGCATTGGTCAAGCATTTTCTGCTCTTCTCCACGCAGAGCAAATTCAATGCCTGATGAAACACTGGACTTTTAGGAAGGCTGTTGATAAATTTCTTCCTATGTCAAAATGCTTGGCAAAGGGAGAAGCTTTTTGTCCCTCCTTTCTTGTTATGAACACACCACACCCCTTTCATTTCAAAGGTGTTATTTTTAAACTCAGGCTCCCTCTCAAAATATCTGTTTTCTGGTTAAATAATGCACAGCTCCCATTAAAGATCAGACCAAGAAGCTGAGATTCCAAAGTATTCACATTTCAAACATTTTTATGGGGTAGGTTTTCAAGGAATGCTTCAATCACAGCAGAGAAGTTTTGGTAAGTCCAGGAAAAGTTGTACCTCTATATACATATTTTTGGATGCATTTCCCCAGGTTGTACTGTATTCCTGCATGTAGAATGGAAGTTTGGCAAGAGGACTTCCTAAGGAGCAGCAGGGAGGTGATTTACAGGAGAAGTAATTTTTTGYATTTATTGTTGTATTGCTGTGACAGCTTTATGGCCATTTTAGAATAATGTGCTTGATTTGTCTCCTAAATGCAAATATRGTCACAGCCCTCTGCAATATTTGGGTGGTAGATTTTGTGGGTAGGTTTTTGTTCCTGTACTCTGCATAAAGCTGARAAGTCTTAGCTGAATGCAAGAAAATACTGCATCTGAATGTTAAATTAACTGAAAAAATCAGTGTTGAACATACTGTCACATGGTAGAAAGGTGAGCACATGTTTTAGCCTCTTACTTTGTGTTGTTGCATTCCTGTTGAAAAGAGAAAATCTGTGTTCCAACTGAGTTACAAAGGTCAGGGACTGGCAAATGAAATCGTAAAACAGAAGCAAATTCTTAAACTTTTTTAAGTGACAAAGAGAGCACTGACTGAGAAAAGACAAACTCATGTTTACATACCTTGTACGTATATATCTCAAAATATAGACAGTGTTATTTGAAGCTCTAGAGAATGACTTTAGGAATTGAAATTCAGCATGTAGCCCACTTCCTTAGGAATCTCACAATACCAATCCTAATATCGCAGTTAAAAACCCATGCAAAAAATCCTAGAAGTAGCAACCTGCCTATATGTGAAAGAATATCTGACTTTGGATCTTAACACTTGCACATTTTCATCTATTTATAACCCTGCCAAAAGATTTCCTTGGTATCTCATTAGTCCTTTCATCATTATCACAGCACACATTCTCTGCTACTCTCTTTAGATCAGAAGACAAAATAAGCTACTTAGAACTTGAAGAAAAAAAAAAAAATATTTAGGAAATCTGGTGCTTAAAGTTGCCCTCTTCTGCAACATGAAGAGCACACAAGCGTATTTCCATTGCTGTTGGAGTAAACACTACCATAGGTAGTTAATTTAAGGTTAGCAATGCACCCTGGATCCAAGTACCAGAAAGAATGAGATGCAAATAACAATGTAAACAAAGCAAGAAAGCCAACTGATTGTCTCACTGTAGGAAGTTACATGATTTCCAGAGGGAAATATCTGAATTCAAAACGAGGAGGTTGTTATCCTCAAGCTCAAGAATGCCCAAAGACATCCGGAACTTTTCTATCTACTGCCATAACCAGTTCAGAGGGCAGATCCCACAAYGACAATTAGGAGAACGGAAAATTTTCAGATTTGCTGGAATTGTGTTAGAATTATGACCAACAACCCTACGAATTACATGAAACTATATAATCCACAGAGTATGATCCATTTTGGCATTTTGTGTGGTGCCTTTTTGTCACAGTGGCTCTCCACTACTCTGTCCCTTAAGCAAGGAAAGCTGTGGCGTTCAATCATTTCCAGCTCTGAGTCTGGTTCTTTAAAAGGGTTATGATTTTACCYTGTTCATCAAACACTGTCAGCACCTTAATTTCCCTGGAGTATGACACAAGTAGCAGTACACRGGCAATGAAAGTTTTGATTCATTAAACTCATTAGCATTTTTTTAGTTTCTGTTGAGCTTGAGCAATTACTAATAAAAGCAGAAAKACTGTCCTTGACAAAAATTATCCTGAAATACTGATGCAGCCAACAAACCGATGGCATGGATTCTACAATGGCAATAATCCATTCTTCCCATTTATTGAAATTCTTTCCACAATAATCAGTGTGGAAATAGTCGTGTGTAATACGTATTTTTGGAGGTTGGCTAAAAACCACAGATCTACATTAAAAAAAGCTCACAGAAAAGAATCAAATTCAAACAACCTAAGTATATGTTCCGTGTGAACATAAATTTAAGAATGTCGGATTTCTGTGGGATTTAAACTTGTACACCAATTCTTAACATTCATATAAAAATGGAAAATATTTTATAGAATGAGGTTTTTCATGGACAAGAGACAAAGAGTTTTGGATTTTGATAGGGAAAAATCCACAATAAACATACTTTGCAATTTGTGTAAACAATTACTACCTCTGAATTTGCTTCTTTGGGAAGGGACTGGTAGATCCCACCAGCCATTAAAGATTCGTTAAGGTATATGGCACCATACAGGCAACTCTTAGTCAAGCAAAAACTTCAGCCTTTATGAGGATTGCTGTCCTAAGGTTTGCAGGACCACAGCCTTTTTCTTCTGGTCGATTTTAAGGTACAGCAGATCCATTACATCAGCCTGAGTCTGCCCTTACACTTGAACAGGATCAGTGATGGAAATCCAACCCAACCACACTTGAGAGAATCACACATTGTCCYGATTTTTCTTCTACTCAAAGTATTTCCTAATGTAAAACTGACATTTTCCCAGCAACRCCCTAAATCTATTAGCCTTGTTCTGTCCTTGATGACTCAAGAGAATAATTGGTCTCTCCTCTCTCTACTATCCCTTTATCTATGTATAGACAGTTATATCTCCTAAGTGCTAGATGTTCCACCCTCTTTATCACCCTTACAATTTCCATTTTCCAAGTCCTTTATCATTTCACTGCTATTCCCCTCTGGACTTCACTCCATTTGTCTGCAAGGTCCTCAGTAATCCAGCACGTAGAAAAGAGCAGCCCTGACACCTTTTTCTCTTACCAGATGATGGCTACAGGAACATGCCATGTTTCACTTGCAAGATGGAAATCACCTCGAGTGGCTACTTCATCCGCATTCTTTTAGAAGTCATTGAGGTGTTCTGGGTAAAAGCGAAAAAACACCTCTTCCCAAAAATAAAAAAAAACCAAAAAAAAACCAACCCACTTGTTAAGCAGATTTCCTGACTTTTTCTCTTGCCAAACAGCAGTACTATGTTGAGGCAAGGCAGCTCAGRCTCACAAGCCCTCCTGTTGCAAAATATCTAAAATGAAGTTTTACAGCAAGCAGGAAAAGAACAGGAATGACACTTTCTCACTGAAAATAAATATGCCGTATTAAGGAATMAATTCTCCTCTGTTTGTGGGTGGTTAACTATGAGTTTTAGTGCCACTCTTTTCCAGTTCTGAAGGTCAAAATCTTTGGCTGACGTCGTCACAGCTGAGAAGTGCAAGCAAATGCATTAACCCACATAAAGGAGTTAAACTGCTCACATCATATTTCATGACCAGACCATAACACAAAGCAGCAGGTTTTCAATTTTTACATATTCCTGCTCTTGCATTACTCCCACCCTTTTCTCTAAAATAGCTCTAACCCTAGGAAAWCATTAACTCCTAATTCTTCCCCAGTGTGAAACACAAGTATTTATCTGCCACACAATTAACAAAAGACTTTTCTCATTGACAGTGGTTTAACTTTTGAACAAAATATGCAGAATTAGGCATGTTTACAAGCTATTCTTTAATTTCAGTGGACCATGGACTAACAAGGCATTCAAAGAATTAGTAACAACTACCTATTTGTGACAAAGTTATTCCAGCATGAAAATAGTTTTATTCCTTTCATTCTTATAGCAGATCTCCCACATGCTCTTCATATTTTCCAAGTCATGTTTCAGTTCAAATGTCAATGTAGCTACACTACTCCAATRTTACCTTTGGTTATGTTAGAAAGGCAACAACTTTGAGAAAATCTGTTTTGAAGAAACATTTTTTCAGTCAAAGCATGTGGAACATTTGAAATACTTAATGAGTAATCAGCCAGGACCTWTTTAAAAACATAAAATCCTTTTGTTCATGGGGTTTACAGATTACCAGAGACTCTGGAAAGCAGCGTTTTACCACATGAGAGGAAGGACTGTGAGTCTCAGCCTCCTGTTCAGCTACAATGGTCATTGCTACTGTATTACATAGACAACATAACAGGGGGACTGAAACATAAAAGATGAACAGCACTTKCCAAAACAGTTTCTCTGGTCTCTTTTGGAAAGTGAATTCAACAATCACACAAGGAATTATCTGCTAAACTATAAATCAATGGCAGTTACATTCTATTAAAATAAAAAGGAGATATTTTCCTTGCAGACACAAGGAAATAATGGAGGTTGTCTGTAGGATTTGCCTTGTRTTTTATAAAAGACATTTGATGACATAAATAACACATTTGAAGCATTTTGAAGCTAGCCAATATTCAGTTATAGCAATAGGATTGAGCAGGAAATTAAACATGGCAAACTGCAGRAATGCACTGGGATGTAGATTAAGAAACTTGGTCCCTAGCTAGTTTTGTTCMTCATATTTCTATTAACATAAGTGGACTGGTGTTTTTTAAGTTTCTTTGGCAGAAGGAAAAAAGACTTATTAAAGTAGCACTAGAATTTAAGAACCTTTCTCCTTGAGGRAGAGTTTGTTTCTTTGGAAACACGACCATAAATCATTTTTCATGGAATTCATTTAGACATTCGTGAAATAGCTCATTAATAAGACACTTTATCAGAGGCAATGAAATTAATACTTTTAGCATGTTAGATTGATAATAGCACTCCACATTTGTAATATCCCCTTTCCTGCCAGGATCTTCAATCATCTTGCACCTCTTTATTAAGTCTTACACCACATTTGGGAGTCAGGTATAGTGTTTTACATTCCTTGTGGCCAATCTTCAACAGGCCACAGAAAATTCCTGTCCCCAGAGAATGTTTCCTGAGGATGTTTAGACTTTCTGCTAAGCAAGGTACAAATATAGTTCATCCTTCTCTCTGTAAAGAGTCACTTCAGTTAAATTAGGCTGTGGATTCCTTTTTCTTGGTCTACCCTTCTGTTCCTCCAAATCACCTGGTCACAAAATCCTTCCCAAGTGGAACATATGTRACAAAAATTATGGTTGCTTGGCCAAGTAAGTTTCTCTCCCACATGAAAGTTTTGTTGCGAAGAAGTCATGAAAATGGGGAATTGTGTGGACATCTACCAAACCCAAACACACAGAAACTCTTGGGTTCAAACCCAGAGAAAATGAGTATTATTCATTCTCTCTCTTCCRGTATGTGCCCTCACACCTTTGAAGCTAAATAATATAGGAAATAGATTCCCATAAATAATAAAGGAAATAGATTCCCCGGGTTCTGCCAGGTGTAATCAGATACTAGCAAGAGCAAAAGGGCTCTGCAAAGCATTTTGCCTCATGTACTAGAAATGTACCTGCTAGGGCTTGAGAACCAGTCCTTAACCCCTCCACAGTAAGGAATATTCCTGACAGAGACCCCTGGGGCTCCTTTTGYAAACAGAAACTGTGAGAAGAGAACAAACCTAATAAGAAGTGCCAGTAGAAAYAAGCAGTGATGAACATTTCAGTTCCCTAAATATAGTTGCTCTTTCCTAAGCTACAAATACCAATTCTTGCACAATCACAAGTGCACCCTCACTACAAATATTGATATTCTCCTTGTAGGAAACTGTGAGAAACCCAGAGCACCTTCGCCCCTGCATCAATACCTTAGGACCTTAGAGAGAGTAGGGAGCATGGGGAGTCTCTAGAAATGGAACTGTAGATTACCCTGCTGCTAGGAAAGACGTCCCAGTGATATCCAGTATATAGGTAGGTTCCAGCCTGAACCACAAGATTCTCAAAATAAGTTGTTACCTATTTAGAAAACCACTTAACCTAAAATCCACCTAAAATTAAGATTGAGCTTTTAATCTCTTAACATCTCACGATTGAACTAAATAGCTGCTCATCCTTTTGCTTTCCACCACCCTTCAGCTCCATCCCTCTCACTAAAGTGTTGAATTTCAAAAGAACCTACAAGATTTACTGTGATCCTAACTCCAAACTAGCACATACCTTTCCTTTAAAAAAATAACTTTGCCACTAAAAATGAAAAATCACTTAAGAAAGGGGACTTATATAGGGTCCATGCCTYGTGTTCCAGTGTATTATGGGAATTGGGAGGCTATAAGTTTCAGATGTTGCTAGTTAAGGCTTTTTGTGCTTGGTAACAGCTGTGGGAGGAAAGGAAGAAAGGAGCAAGTGGGTAAGTAAGCATGATAGGTACCAAGATAACTACTTGCAAATATAGTTTATTATCTAGTGAGAATTTATATAGAGAGAAAGATTTATGCCTGTTAGAAAGCTGAGGTTGTAAAGAAGATAGGTAAGGACAAGCAAGTGGGTTTCATCAGTAAGAAATATTTCTGAAAAGGAACATACATGATTTTGTGCAGTGTCAGGGGGCTGTCTGATCACTTATTGTTGTTTGYAAGCTTGTGTTTCAATTTATTCTGAGATTTATAAACTGTCTTACCAATACTATTCAGTACCAGTAAATCTTTAAAAAGAGATAGATTATCTTGAGAATCAGGGCAGTGTGAGAAATGCACAGTGATGCCACTTACACATTCTCAGTCATAGCTCAAAGAAGGTAGAATAATTTCCCCCTCAAAATAGGTTTTATTACAATGAATTATGATGAAGCAATCTTAAGGAGTGTTTTCTATCTGCCTTACCCTAACCTATAGGTAGAGGTTGATTTTGGACCTTCACTTTCTCATCTATACATTTTTTACCTTAACTTTCCTGCCTATGTATGTAGGAAATGATGCATTTCTCTCTGAGGACAGCTCACAGGTGCCTGGTGACTTCTGCATCCAACATTATTACTTTGGGGTGCTACATTTTAAGCAGGAAGAAAGGCTCAAGCACAGCAGTGTGTTGCCTGGACTGTTTGCTTTCTGTGGAATATTAGTTGTGCACAGTTCTTGAGACGTGGGTGTGCTTTCCACAGCTCAGCTTGAAATGGGGGCCTTTATTTCTGTGTGGAAATAGTGACTTACTGCTATTATAATAAGACGTTTTTCAAATGAGATATATCTGGAAAGCTGATTTTATCAGGCTCTCTGTAAATTCACCTTTGACAACCTTTTCGTATCAGGTAAGCATGCAGAGTATTTCAGAAGAAGACTTAAAAAGGAAAAAGACAAATTCTCCAATTAAGGGCTCAGAGAAACAAAGTGCACTGTGCTCCTGGCATAACCATTGATGCCTCAGAAGGGTTAAAAGGCAGCTAGARGAGGCTTTAAGAAAATGGCTTTAATATACAATCCTCAATATTTTCTTCAAGAGAATCACACTTGATATTACACCCATTGCACTTGAAGCATGATCTCCTGTTCCACAGCCCATGATCAATCCCTTTTCCAATGCAAGGATCAACACACCATAAAATCCTCCTTTTCCAATGCAAGTCCCTGTAATTTCTGCCCTGACTTCCTTCACAAGCCATCCTGAACCTAAACATCCTCTGCCTGTTACCTGTGACAGAAACTGGGCTTGGGGGGAGCAGCAGGATGGTGGGGTGAGATTAGAAGGGGAGCCTCACGTGATGACAAGAACCTGCCAATTTATGAGTGGTGAGTGGTGGGTGTGTTTGCAGCCCTGAAGCGATGCCTTTCCATGGCAGTTTATTGCCACCTGTAGGGACACAACCCTTCCATTRTCGCAGCTCCTGGTGCTTATCCTCAGCAAGGTCAACAGTGGTGTTTTGTAAGAAAGAGCCACTTCCTTGTGGCTCAGGAAGGAGTGATCTAATCTCGACCCCAGGAGCTACATGCTGCTCAGAAAATGTTTAGCTGATGTGTTTTTTGTGGCTTAAGGAACCCTTTCTGGGTGCACTTATGCTTCCCACTGTATTTCCCACCTGCTGTCTCCTCTCTGACATTTAGCTTGCAAACCATTGGGGACAGAACACACTCTGGTTTTGTGAGTTTGCACCAGATAGTCAAGGGAGGGGTCTGGTCTTTGATTAGGAGTCACAGGTGCTGCAGAAACACAGGTACACAAATTCTGGCCTGTTTTCTTTTTGTGTGTGTGACTGAATTCAGAGCTAGCAGTACTACCTGAATATTTTGGTTGGAAAAATAATTATGTGCAAATATGTTGAATTTCAGACAGGACAAAAGGTGAATGAGCTGTAGTGTGAGTGGAAGAACTGAGCTGCTCTTCCTGGAAGCACAATAAAAAGGAAGGATTGATGTGTCCCAAACTCCCTCTCTTASTAAGCAAAAATCAGGAACCCCAGAGCTTTCTTCAATCACTTTTTATTWTCTCCCTTCTTTTTGTGAATGATCTAGTTCTTCTGTTCTCATCCATTTCTTCTAAAACCAGGACATGAGATTTGRCTATTGTCTTTAGACTGTTTTCAGAATAAACACATTATTACATAAGCTCTAATTTTAGGAGCTGTTTCTTTAAAAGTTTAACGTTATAGATTCCTTTTTCTTTGAAAATCTAGGTGCAGGTATTGAGTTAAGATGTGCAGAGTTTATTGTGGGTGAGGAAATGAAATTTTAAGAGGTTTAGGCCATAAAAAAGAATAAGTTTGTCTTTGGAAATTTGATTTGGTTTTAGACCAAGAGAGTGTGGGGTGAAAAATGAAAATGAAAAAAAAAATTGAATTTTTTTCTGAGGATAAAAAGCAAGGTTATCAAAGATACAGACTGAAGAGATGCATTTTATGACTTCATCTGCCCCAATCTGAAACAAAACCATGACTTCCTCTAGAAACTCTCAGATTTATATGTTTGTCTCTAAGATGTGTTTCTCTGGACAGCAGTTCCAGAATGCAGAGCTTGCTGGGTCCCTTGGTGGAAGAACAGGATTGATATGTAATGCAGATTTCCACATCTGCAGTTAAAATGAATTTTTAAAATYCTAGTATTATAATCTTTACTCTCTAACTTGACAGACAAAGTCAAATGCTCTTACCCAGAAACACAAGTTCAACATTAAAAGGCTTAACAGAAATGTCAGTGCAGGAGATCAGGATAGCAGGACAATCCTGGAGGGACACAGGTCTGAGAGCAGCCCTCAGGAGAAATTTCTGCAGCATCAAATAATTGTTGTGAAGTATTTTCCTGCAGCATCCCCAGGGTGTATCTGCAATAGCAATCCATTTAAACAACAAGAGCTGCTGTAGAGCAGAGCGGCGCAGTTCAAGGACCTGTCATCCCCAGTGATCATTTGTGCCACCTAGGGCTAGGCTGCTAATCTTATTTCAAAGTCTGATTTTGCAAACTGGGATATGGGATATTGCAGTCATGGTCTTTGCCTGCCTGTTAGGTTTGCTGGTGTTTGGCTTCCACAGAGCTTTCTCTGGGGAAGCTCCAGCTGAGGTCAGGCAAAGCACAAACTAAAGCACTTCAAAAGTAGACAGGAAGGAGGTTTGTGTCAGAAAAGTACTGACAACTACAAGATAAATTGCTAAGGAAGGTGCACCCTCTTTCTGATAGTTGTTTCGGTTCTTTTCCTGRCACATTGTAAGAAAAGTATTTTATTTCATGTGTTTTAGGGCTGTGTAGGGGGCTATTCAGTTGATGTGGTAGCTGAAACTGCAGCTATTTTCTCAAAAGCCTTTTAAATGTTGCTTGCTGCATGCAGTAAGCTGGCTGCTTTGACTGATTCTCTGGAGCTGTCTCAGCTTCTTTTATGCTCCTGCTGGTTCTCCCACTCAGGTTTTCTCAGTCTCAGGAAGARCCTGTCCCTTGCTTCCCTGCCTGTGGAAGGGCAAAACCTTTGCCAGGTGTTGACAGCCCCCCAGGTTTGTGTCACACAGATTGGGCAGCCTGAGAGGGCTTACAGGTTCGATTCTGCACTGAGGGTTGAGGTGCAATGCCAGGATGAGTGGAAGTGTTAACATGAAGACTTTGGTCATAAATTGCTGTGGAAACATGGTCATACCCCTAAGATAAAAGACCTTCTTTGGAGAAAGCCCACAATGTTTATTAATATTTCTTTCACGAAATGCACACTCAATAGTGATGCAGTTGGCTACAGCACCTTGACATTATTTAGCATCATCAGTGGATATTTCATTACTTTGATGTTTAATTCACTCATCAGTGTCATTTAGACAATAACATGGGCTAAGCAGAAAAGACAGGTCTTTGTTTCCAGAGGSTGATCTGTGCAGTGATGAGCTGTGCCTCCTCAGTTATTCAGATGTTTTCTGGGTGACACTGACACACCAACCTCCTRCTCTGCTCAGGAGGGCAGAGCTGCAGTGCCACGTTATGCTCAAATGAGCAAATGCTGCCATCCWGTCACAGGATTAGCCAAAAGAAATCTTCTCAACTGCTTATTAATTTATAGCCTTGCAAGCTGCTGTTTGTGTAGGGATGGGCTCCCCATTACTGCCAGGGCTGGGGCATGGCTGCCCTTAGAAACTTTCCCTAATTGCCTGCTTGCTCTGACTCCTGACTGGACTCGTTAACTCTCCAGCGAGATGTTCACTGGGCTGTTATTTTGTCATGGTGTTTTTAAGAGCTGTAGCTTGTTCTGCAGACTGCAGTACAAGGAGACAAAAGGAATCGCCCTACCTCAAGCAATTTTCAGACTACATGTAACACAGGATGTCCCTTGACTCTTTATGTAATATGAAAATACAAGTTTAACAGTCAGGGATTAAAAGGAATAGATTGTCTTGTACAACAGTTTCATGTGTAATGTTTCCACAAAAAGAACTGATGCAACTTGGAAGTGCAGTTTATTCCAGCAATATAAGTTTTTGACTATGTGTCCTTTTATAAACACCAATTGCTTTAATATCCTGTGCTTGAGACTGGAAAATCTCAGTCTGTAAAGTTAATAATTGTTCCTTGAGGCTTAACTGAGTTCTGGTTGAAGAAGCTGAAGGAAATAGGAGGGTTGAGAAGAGTCAAATACAGAGCATTTYGCAAGGAATTACCTCTTAGATTTGTCCACTTTGTTCCATCCTGGACCTTCCTTTTCTCCCTCTACCCTGTATCTCCTCTGTTCCMCTGAGCTCACCTGGAAAATGCTTGTGATAAAAAGGCAGATTTTGCTCAGGAATGGGGAGATCGGAGGAGTTATTGCTCAATAGGCTTGAAAACATTCAAGATCTC
This sequence comes from Malurus melanocephalus, assembly GCF_030028575.1. NCBI lineage: Eukaryota > Metazoa > Chordata > Aves > Passeriformes > Maluridae > Malurus > Malurus melanocephalus. The sequence continues at coordinate 145,547 of NW_026623244.1, read as the reverse complement.
TGTGGCACTAAAACAGGAAACAATTCCTTTGGTCTGCCTGTGCTTCACCTTGGCTTGGCTGCTGCAGAATCCCCCAGCTGGACTGAGCAGAGCAGTGACCCTGCTGCTCTGGACTAAAGCCACTGCACTGATGAATTCTGTGAGGCTCTGGTGGTCTGTCTCCCTTCCAGCAGGTCCCTCACATCTGTCTGTATGAAAAGATGCAGCAGTTGCTTTCTGGTATTTTTGGGGGAGAAGGGTCAGTCTGTATTTAGGGTTGCCTACTGTGGTGCTGTGCATTTGCATTTCACAAGTGGTTTGAAAYTTGTTTAAATGAAACTATCCCATAAAGTTTTGCTTCCATAGCTGCAAGCTTTGCTAAGAAACCAGACTTTATCTCTGAGGTTTGCCAGTGCTGGTTCTTGCTTGTCTGATTGAGCAGGGAGGAAAAGGGAAGGTTGCAGTCACTTTTATAAAAATAAATWACAGTTTGAAATTCCAGAACAGGATGCTTTTAATGGCATTCCTTGCAAGAGCTAAGCAGACTCCAAGATCAAAGTTATCTACCCACTCATGTCTTTTTAACAGCAGACTATAAYCACTTTAATTCCCTCCTGAGCATTGATTAGATGTGGTATAAAGCCAAGTGACAGCCTCCTGCCTCGTGAACACTGGCAGAATGTGCAGTCACAATATTCACATAGGGTTTGTCTCCAGGACTCCTCAGGATGAACTGGAAAGAGTGGCTTTCCACATCCTCAACAATATGCAAATGCTGACTTTGTAAGGCAACACAGCTGTTTTTAGGCAGAAACATAAAACAAACTTCAAAACCATTTTAATATCCAGATCTCAGTACCCCAAGTGACTCCCAATTAGGCCTGGAAATAGGTGACCAGATGAGGCATCTGCAAATGCTGCAAGCTGATGGTTGCTGGGCACTTTGAAAATCTGCTCTGATACAATCTGAGAACTTTTCTTCACTCGCTTTTCGCTGCCAAGGATTGTGGGTTGTTTTGCTTTTCACAGGCTCTGTTTGTCACTTACCTCAATGAGAGCTGARTATTAAAAGTAGTGCAGTAAACCCAGAAATAAAGATTTCTGAGAAAATAATGGAAACCAGTTGCTTAATGTACAAATCAGCTCCAGGACTGGGATTGAATTWAAAAGATTTCGATTTTAGTATTTGAAATAGATTAGTTATTTATATTAATGGGGACTCTGACTAAATTTTTCAGCTTTGGAAATCATTGTTTTGATTCTCTCAGCTTTTAATATTCTGCATTTATGACATTTGAAGTTCCTCAGGTGGGATGCAGACACACAACAGGAGTTAATATATCCTCCCTGACAGTAATGAAATCTGCCAGCAGTGGGGATGCTCTAGTGACCATATTTTCAAGGAGTTGAGGGAGAAAGATGCTCTTTGTTGTCCTGTTATCAAGACCACTTCATTGCCCACATTTGCAGAGTACATGTAAGGTCAGGCAGACAGCTATTCACTAAGCAGAATAAAATGTGTAGTTAAATAAATAAAATCTGTAAGTGACTTTTTACACTGACTGGATAAACAATGTGAAGTTGATTTATGCAACAAAGGATTCGTGCTTGGCCAAACCAGCATTTGTCATGTGTGGTTTTTCTCTCAGTTGCCTGCAYGAGGAGAAAAGCCATCCATGGTGATCCCTCTTTATCCGAGGGCTCAGCAATGCACTCTGAAATCTCTTACACCAAAGACCTGAGCAGAGAGAGCACAGGCAATTGCAATACACTGCCTACAAAATCACAGCTGAGGATTCCTCACACTGGAGATCACGACTGGGAGGGGTGGTGAGAAATAGAGAGGGCAGAGGACCATTCCCACTGGGGCTGCTCCTGATTAATTATAGCCCTGAGTGTGCACTGTGGTGCCAGGATTGTGCCCTGGGGTGCCCAGGTGAAGGAATTGGTGATGCTCTTGTGATGAGAGCTCAGTTTTTGGGCAGGCTCAGCCCTATGGGGTCTGTGGGGTCTGTGCTGTGCAATGAGTGCTGTGGGCTCTGAGTGGCTCCTTCCTGCACAGCCACACTGACCCCAGGAAAATGGGCACAGAAACACGGGATTCAGTAAGGGCTAAACCCCAACCTCAGCTTTTATGTTTCTTCTTTAGATTCCTCTTGTGTTTGATAGTTAGCTTGTAATCTTTTAAACACCSTGCTTTAAGTAAAAGTCAATTTTATTGAAGAGGGAAGAAATACAAACTTTTCAAAAAAGTATTCTGTTGTGATCCCAAATCTCCTAGAAGATGAAGGCAGAAATTTGCCTGCAATTATTGTGCTATGTGGAAATTTTGCATAAAGGCATTTATATGGACTATTCCTTCAAATACAAAGAAATAAATTATGTGAGTAAATTACTTGGATCACTWAAAGATGCCAGTTAGGATGATTCCCAAAGATTAATCTATTGCTCTAAAACACCAAGAAGACAATTAAAATTTGCATTCAGCATTTAGCAATCCTAATTCTTTGGCTAGTTCGACCAGAAAATAATCAAACAAGAAAGAGTTTGTCACAACCATCATTATGTTGGAACAAACAAACAAACAAGAAGTTCTCTTTAGCTGGTTTTTTTTTTCCCCAACATCCCTCAAAGTAGGGGAAAAAATGCAGGACTGTAAGCTTCGGCAGTAATTAGTTTAACAGATGCCTGAAGGAAATACACTGGGCCAATTTTCAGTGCTTTCCTTCAAGTGAAAACAATATTCCTTCAATATTGAAGCAGAATGAACCGTATCTTTTTACTGGAAGCATAACAATGTTCCATATTTCAGCTGAACAGAGATAAGTATGTTTTCTACAGATGTAAATAACTTTCACTTCTCTGGTCTGGTAAGAGTCAAGAAAATAAGTTGTTATGTGATGTTGGAWGTGAATGAAGTTCAGAATTGGATTAGAGGTGGACTGGAAAAACAGAATGGCATCATGGAAAATTACAGAGGTTTTGGAATTCCAGCTGGATGTGGAGTGAAAATGAATGACAGTCTTCTTAAAAAGAAAATAATTAAAAAGCAAGCTCTGCCTCAGTCTGAAAGGTTGCCTGATGATTAAGTCACTCTTCAGACTGATTTTGGCGTCTAGACATAGAGAAATTCTCTAAAAATCACTAAGGATGCCTGTATCTAAAATCTGAAAGAACAACTCCCTCAGCCTGTTGGTGATCAGTGATAATAGGACCAAAATGGCCTGAAGTTGTGTCAGGGAGGKTTAGGTTGGATGTTAGAAGAAGATTCTTCACGAAGAGGGCRGTTGGGCACTGGAACAGGCTCCCCAGGGCAGTGGGCAMAGCACCAATCCTGACAGAGCTCAAGAAGAGTTGGGACACTGCTCTGAGGCACAGGGTGTGACCCCWGGGGACAGTTCTGAGCTAGACCTGATGATCCTTCCAGCTCTGGATGTTCTATGATTCTGTGATTTGGGAATGTCTGTATTAATGTGCAACTTGCTCCAYTGTTTGTTAAGCATAAACCCCCATCAAGCTCTGGGAACAAAAGCTCTTTTATGGGATCAGTGCTTTTTGCTTTAAAYATAAAGGCTTCAGCACTTTAGGTAACAGCAGGAGTCCATTATTTTGCAGCAGCATTTTTATCCTACTTATAAGTACATGTTTCTGATCATGCTTGAAATGTCAGTTTAGCTGCCTTTGSTGGTGTCTGCCTGTGATGTGAAGTGACAAAGCTGTGGCTGTGGTTCAGGTCCCTGTGTTCACAGCTCTGTGGGTCCAGGGGTTGTGGGAAGGGAAGGCAGCGCTGGATGAGCTGAAGGGGGTGGCTCAAAGTGGTCAGGGGCTCCCTGGGTTTTTTTAGGGCTTCATACTTCGTACCATGGAGGTCTCTGAGGTTTTTCTTCATGGAACAAACAGCAGTGCTTTACCCATTTCCCCAATACACTCTTTATTTTCTGATGCTTAAGCATGCTCTAGAGCCATGGTGAATTCCTGCCCTTGTGCATTAAGGGGACTTCTCTTGTCACCCCGAGCCCTCAGAATCATATCAGGTGGTAGTTTTGTGTAAGAAAGTTACAGCTTTTTGCAAGGTAATGTTGTATTTTGGGTTGCGGGTTTTTTTGCCAGTTCATAGCAACTAAGGGTTCTCATTTTATTAGGACTGTCTTTACAACAAATWGCTTTTTCTTTCTTTCCTTATATCATATTCTCTTAAATCTCAGTTGTTCTCCCCTCTGCCCACAAAAAAAAAACCTTAATACAAAATTTTCTGTTTACATCTCCCAACAGATAAAAAATCATGGGAGTTGCCACCATCTACAAGTTTTTCTTCTGCAGTGGTGCAGTGTCAGCTGTTACAGACAGATTGGATGTTTTCTATGGGTTAAAGAGAAGGTATGTGAATTTATTCTACTAGTGGGTGGCTCTGAAGGAGAACATTGTCTCCTTGAACTGTCTGAGACTGCAATGAATTTTTTTTTCTAACATTTAGTTGTCAAAATAAGCTACTCAGGATTTTCCCACAGCAATTATTTCCAATCACATTTAACTGGGAAAAGAACTTTTTGTTGGGTCACTGACTCAGTTCAGTTTCTGCTGTTACTTGTATCTTTTTTTTTTTTTTTTTTTTGTGTGTGTGTGTAATAATCTCAAATTTGTACACATCTGGAAACATTTACAAAGCTCATTCCTATACATATTGAAATCCACTGTGTATTTTTWATTTCACTGAGATGTCAGCGACTTATCTCCTTCTTTGCAAAAACGCATTTTAATTCTGACTTGGAAAATTCACTGCACAAATCAAAATCAATTCCAGCTTCTGTAACAGTTGGCCAATGTAGGCATAAAATGGCATATGAAGTGGGAGAATACTGACTAAAGAAAACTAATGATGTTATCCTCTTGTAAAACACTCTGATGTGTTTTTCAGAGTGGGGTGGTATTGGCTGGGGTGAAAACACATTTTCAAAATATTTTTTCTCTCACTTTTCCTTATTTCCTGCCTAAATAGAAAAATGCTAAGGAAGCTGAGAAAAAAGGGATGATTTTTCTAGGAAAACACTGTCTTTTTATTTCAAAACAGTATTTGCTTTCCAAAGCCTGGGAATTGCACATGCTTTAGAAGCATACTACACTTCCCAGAGTTTTTGACCAAAACTGATAATATGTTTTCATTGCCTTGTTTGGCAGAACAACTAAAAATGTCTTCCTCAAAGTGCTCTGATGCAAAGAGCGGTATGAGGAACCATGCCAGAATTGCTTGCTTCTCTTTTCTAAAAMATGGTGGGATTTGTTGCTTTTTTTCTTCTTTTTTTTCTTCCTATTTTTTTTTTTTAAGAGGGGGTTGAAGTGGGCTAGCTTCACTTTTGCAGTTAGGAAAGGTTTCTAGATTATTGCTCTGCATTTTCATCCTGTTGAGTATGACCTTACAATGTGCTATGGAACTGTGAGTAGGGACTCTCTCCTGTCACAGTTTCTCTTGTTTTTTAGGTGTTCACCTTAGCATAAACCACTGGGTAGGATTCAATCTTGATTATGGAAAAATGCTGTATGAACAGGGTGAATACATTTATTTGGCCAAAGGTTGTTTTTTTTCTCTGTACAGAGGATTCTTTCAAACACAGTACATCTCTCCATGCAGATGCATTTTTATCTGAGTTCCACTCTCGTTTGTTCATAGCAGACTTCACCTCCTGATTCTTATTTATTTGGGTTGCACTGATGGCAGAGATGAACTAAAGGAAGGGGCTTTGTCATCATATCTGTCACTGAGTGATGGATTAAGGGAGTTTTATTCTTTCTACTTTGACTCTGATTTTGGATATAAAGAAGATTATTCACTTTGAATTGGCTTCGCTTTGAGACAAGGTGGAGAAAGAGCAAGAGCTGTAACATCTTCCTGCAGTCCCAGGAGCTGGTGAGGTGTGCAAGAGTAAGAAGGTCTGTTTCAGGACCAGGTAATAAATTCAGTATTACAAGATTGGATGCATTTAGGGAATCAGTTTGACAATTTGTTCCTTGCTCTTTTCCTGGGGTGATGCAGAGAGTTGTATTCTCCTTAGTCATGGTGGATTTCAGCTCAGTTTGTCACCAAGTCAAATAATAAAAAAGTGACAGTTTGCAGAACTCTTTAGCATCCAAATCACTTTTTGGAGAATAAATCCTGTTGATGTCTCTTCAAGAAAAAGAGATTTGAAGGAGAATAAATGTGCTGGGAAATTTTTGCATAATACTGTTTGATCTTCCAACCAATTCTCCAAAGGCCTCTGAGTTAGATTGGAGCTGTTAGAAAACTCGTGTGTTGTGCCAAGAACTGTTTTTCCTTCCTCAGAACCATTGCTGTCATTTCACACTGAAAGGAAACTTGAAACTTGTATGATTTAGATATCACTTATTGCCAGGTGAAAGGATTTTGTTTTGTCTTTTTGGTGTTTCTTGGATTCATGTTGCCACAGAAGTTCACATATTTTTACAAAAGGTACTGTTGTGATCAGTTTTGGCCTTCAAATGTAGGAGGAAGATGTTATCCAGGCATTTAAAAGAAAAAGATATTGCAAAGTGTATATATATATATATATATATATATATATAATGGTATTTGCTCAGAAAAAAAGTGCAGCAGATTAGTAGTAAACATTTATTGTTCTATTCTTCCACTTTCTGTACATAACATAATTCTCTTTATCATTAATTGATATACACTTATATTCAACAAAGAGGAGAATCCCAAGGAAAGCAATAGAATTTCTCTGGTTTTCATTGAATTTTAAGGGATTTTTGGTTTTATTTAAATAAGATACATTTGCTTAGCATGTATTCCCTAACAGGTCTGAGTAATTGAGTCATTCCTCACTGCTGTAGTCTCAGATCACTGTTTCTGAAATTGCTGAAAATGGGASTTTCTGTCTTGAATGTCTGAGAAGGAATAAGCTGTGAGAGTACTGAARTTATTATTGGCCCAGAGGAGGTCCACAGCTCTGCTCAGAAAAGGGCAGCAGGTATTAAAAGCAACCTTTTTCATATTCAGCAAATAGTGAAAGAACACATTCCATGAGAGGAACTATTGTTTCTGCCATACACTTTTTCCCCACTGCCTGGGGTACCCGGGGAGCCCTATGCACTCACTGTACCTGTACCCTTTATGTGCCTGAAGTGAAAAATCACTTATAGAGAACCCACTGGAGAGGTACAGATCAATCCTGGCTGCCACAGAGGTCTTTTTCAACAGCTTTTTACCAGTAAAACCTTCCACACTGTGATAATGAAGACCTAAATGCATGGATAGTTTATAAAGCAGTACCTAATTCTGACTTGACTGATCAAATGCAGGAAAAAGAGTTTGTGAGAAYATGGATCAGCGTATCTCTGCTGCACTTACAGCTGGGAAGTGTAAAGTCCTCTCTTTATTTGTATACCTGGTTCTTGCTCAAGTTGCTTCTCATTTTGTTTCCATAGTCTAATCCTTTGAAATGAAGTGTTTTCAGGAGGTTAGTGCTCAAGATTAGCAAAAACCAATTTATCAGTCGATACAAAAGGAGTCAATTGTGTGAAATAGTTGCTTTGTAAAGTATTATTCTCCACCTCCAGCCAGGGTTCTGCCTGTAAAACTGAAATCCTATTGCAGCTTTGTTTCTGACTCCTTCAGTGCTTGCTTAACCACTTTGCTATTCAAGATAATTTCTGAAAGTTGGGAAGGTGCATTATCCATTGTCAGAGCAGTGTCCCTGTCCCAGAGAGCTGCCAAACATCACGTTCCAGTGGCACAGGGCTTTGCTTTTCCCTCTCACCTCCAGCAGCTACTTGTTGGGTAAAAGCAGAGCTGCATACATCACTTCTCTTTGTGATGTTTTAAATCTTCCAAAGTAAATAATTCTCATGGAAACATTTGACGGAGTGTTTGACAGACAAATGTTCCAGGGTGGGACAAGAGCAAACTGGCATCTCTAAATTGCCATCATTTGGGCTAYCTGGAGATTTTTATTATTTTCTCCTAAACACTTTGGCTTTTCTGATTGTAGTTTTATACTATTTTTCACAGACCTACCCTTGGTAAGTTGATGAAGTCTCAAAGCAGTAATGAAAGGCAGTAAAGCTGAGTGAAAAACAGGCTGTCTTAAATGCAGTAGATTTTGTTTATTAATTAATGAGCACCACAAAAAGAACTACAAAACAGCCTGTGAAAGGTAAATGGATTTATGCTTGAGTCAGAAATATTTGAAAGACAGTTTACCCCAGTAGAAAAAGTCACTCTTTTAATATATAACTAATCCTTCGAAAAGTGCTGGRAGGACTTTTCATAAAAAGAGATGAAAATTGCTGAGATTTGAATTGCAAATATTTGCGGCAACCACTGTTTTCCCAAAATATATGTTAAGGTGGTTTCAAATTTTGACTGTTCCTATTTATTTCCACGTATGACAGATCAGCCTACCCCCTCTCCCTGCTAAGTCTAAATCATGCAAAATGTGTTTCTCACAAACCCTGTATATCTGACTGCCCTAAACCATTGAGATTAGACCACCCAAGGGGTGTGGTTGCCAAAACTCAGACAATTAGAAACTAGCTCATGGTAGCCAGGCAGAAAAGACATCTGTAAAGTATTTTTGCAGAACTAATGATACTTTATTTGTTCTCACATAATCCCCTTTTGTCACAATTCACATTTATTACACCTATTCCATTTATCTACAAATAAAACTCGACAGGCTGCTGTTCTGCTGCTGGATTTTCTATTTTTTTTTTCCAGTGGGCCTGAGATGTTTGATATTTACTTCTATCTGAATCCAGCAATTCCAGTCATGTTATATTCAAGGGATCACATCTTTATTTTCATGATAAATGAATAAGATAGTCTGGTTGCCTTGATTAAATTAGCTATGTGACATGGGAGCTGAAGTGAGCTTTCTATATCCAGTTTTATTTTGTCAAAGTCAATGGGCAGTACTGAAACAAGTGGGAGATAYTAATTTAATTAATACCTTACTGGGGGACAGGTAATTGATCATCTGTGTTATTTTAGCTACAGTTATTCACAGCCTGGTGGTATTCACTTAAATAATGAGTGATTCAGGTTAAAAGGGCTATTATTTCAGGTTATTCTGAAGAGCAAGGCTCACTGGGGTGGGAACTGATATTCCAGAGGGGGAACAGGAGTGTGGGCACACAGGCCAGTGACAWGGGTCTTTATGAGCACTTTGGTTTGGAACAGAAAGGCGTTTTTGGGATCTTTCTGCTCCACCTTGGAGGCAATATTGAACCCAGAAGACAGCACAGACCACCAGCAATTTCTAGTCCACCCCTAGGCCACAAAATTTTACCAGACTTGAATCCTTAGGGAGAAGGGGAAGTACCTAAGGATTCATGGGTCTTGTGAAGAAAAGAACAGTGCTGTCCCTCAAGGTGGAGAGCAGGTGTGATATCAGAGCAGGCTGGTTTTATTTCACTGGCTGGATTTAGGTGCTGAGCCTGCTGCTAATRGCTTCCCATTACCTGGCCATTTACAGCTCCTGTGACACRAAATCTTCATTTTCCATACTGAAGGAAAAGTCCACAAACCATTCAGATAATGACCAAAGGAACAAGTAAAAATTTGTCAGCAATTTAAGCGTCTCCTCGGTGTTAACATCAGGAGCACTAAAGCYCTTTTATTTATGTTGCAATGTTAATCCAGCTTCCCAGCCTATATAGTAATTATATGTTTCTTATAACTAAGTCTATTGCATAATTGCATTTAAATCATGAAGTTAAATCCAAAGCAACTGTATTTAACCTATAACAAGATGCAATTAACAATATAAATAGCCCTGCAATTAAATGGGCAACAATTACTTSCCTGTATGAACACACTTTTTTAGATACTGAGAAAATGTAATTTTTAATTCATTATAATTTTATTGTTATGCCCCTAACTTTTGTGAAATTTGAAAAGACTGTTAGTCAAGTCTGGCAGAAATGGATGTGAATRTTAAATGAAGTCCTGTTCTCAGTGAGAGTCAGCAGCTTTTGGACCCCTGCTCCAGATTTCCTCTGCTCCTTTCAGTTTACCTACACTATGCTGGAAACAGCTGAGCTCTAATCCAGTGAAAACAGAAAATACCCTCACCTCCTTCACAGATCTTCCAGCCCACTGCTAATTTTCCATTAGAGGTAACATTACAGCTACTCCTCAGCATGCAGTGATTTTCAGACCTACTTGACTTAAATTGGTATTTATTTAAGGAAGATGAAATCTACTGGTAATTCATCTTCTGAGTGYAATTGGTAATCTGCTGCCATATCCCAGCTATGGAGTTGAAATAGCTTTAGTTGTTATTTTTTATCTACTACCCTCAGGAACCAAATTAGATGGCTAATAGACTGGTCAAAATAACAGAAAATTTGTTCATAATTGCTTAATCAGATTTAAAGCCAGCATGTTTGAACCCAAATAAGCAATYGAGAAGTTATTTAAATGTTATATTATTATCTAATTATATCAAAAAGCATAGCCTCCTCATTTTTTAGAAAGAGAAGGTCTGTAATAGATTCATTGTACAAATACTCATTTATGAAACTATCTGACTGCACAATTGTAATTTCTCTGGTACAAGACCACTGATATTTAGGGACACATTCACTGCCATTAGAAACATATTAGAGGCATTAAAGTCTGGTGGTTTTTTTATTCTTGCTTGGCAAATGCAAGAACATTGTTAATGTGTGAAGTGGTATAGACTTAATTCTGTTAAACTTGTGTTATAAAAAAAATAGTTTCTCTCTAATTGCCTTATTTTCAACTCAATATCTGCTTGCCAGGGTTAACACTTTTCCTTGCTCAAATCATCTAGCAAGAATATTTTCTCCCTTAGTTTTTTTTTAACCTTTACTCTTCATATATAAATGCAGCCACCGATAATGTGAAATGCAGATTTCTACTAGACATAACAGCCAGACTGAAGCTGTTAGCTTGGCAAAGGGACATTGAGTTAAGGGAATTGGTGTTAACAGTCAAATATCAACAGTTAAAAGCATTCTCATTAGGGGCTAAAAATGATTGACAGAGAGACRGAGCTACCAAGTGTTTACTGGAACGTGTGAAGGTTTATTAATATTGGCACGGGGATGGTCGCACTTGTCTAGACAGTCAGAAAATCTAGTATGTCTGGACTGTGATTTGTGGGAACCTTTCCCCTTTGTAAATCGTATTTTGTTCTCAGTGATAGACACGGCCCCGAGCACAGTGCAATATTGGCCTGGAGCTTTGATTGAAACCTGCTAGTCACAAATAATGGTGTAAAACCATTGCCTCTTTTTAATTCCTTTTGAGCTGGGGATCTGGAATAGGGTTTCAGGAATTTGTTGAAAAAAAACATTACTTTTCTGATACTATCATTTTAGAACCTTTAAATTTATTTTTCATTTTTTACAAAGGATGTCTGGGATTGCAGTGTCTGGAAAAAAGGGAAATAAATACTTGAGGGAAGAACATTTCCTAAATCATTGTGTAACACTTTGTGTCCTGGGCACAGTTATTTCTTTCCCAAAATGTCATAAAATGGTTAACAAATACAGAATGCAGAAAAAGGCCAGAGCCCCTGGGTCTTTGCCATTCACCTTTTTACTTGGTGAAGTAAATCCTTTAAATTCTGCAGGCATCCTCTYGATAGTCTTTACCAGCAAATTACTGCTTTCAAAACTTCTCTACGCCAAAAGACTACAAACATGTACTCCCACTTGGTATGTAGGTATTTAATGTTTTTTCTCTTTTCTAAACCACACAAGTGTTTTCCAACTTAAATATAGTATCCATGATTGATGATTGCATTGCCAGTGCCTATTAAAGTCATAATGTCATAGTAATTTTGTCAYGAACCAGTACGGCTCATTTGACAGGAAACCTTTGGCTGTGGAAAACTGCAGCGTAGGTTTGAGCCTGGCTYGCAAACAGCTCAGGGGGGATGGCTCAGATATGAAGCCATGCAGCCTTTATTCTGGGATCTGTGCCTCAAAACAAAGCACAGCCTCAAATAACGGGGTTGTGCCTGTTGCTGTCTYCTTTGGAATCCACGTGGAGATATGCAGCAAAACCAGCATAASTGTATTTAAATAGACCTAGGCCAGAAAAACAAGAGGTGATTTTCTTGTGATAAATTGCACATTTTTCAGAGCTGTGGAATATCCTTTGTTTGCCTTCCCTTTGCTATACTCAGCTGGGACAAACAAGGAAATTTTACCAGCTAGGCTATTTCATTGATTTGAAGCCAAYCAGAAAACTCCAACAGCATACACATGAACAACCCCACCTTTAGATGATTTAACACATGAATTTCTTTAAATAGTRTAAAGAGCTCATCTTCAGGGGTTTTTGTTGGCTGGTTGGTTTTTAATTCACAGAAACAACTTTGGGTTCCCCGCCAGAGGAAGGCTCAGACCTGTGGCATTGAGTTCMGAGGAAAGCCACAAAGATGATTAGAGGAATGGAAGAACTCTCCTAAGAGGAAAGGCTGAGATAGTTGGGATTCTTCAGCCTGGRGAAGGTTGATGTGATGATTTGTGCTGGTTTTGTTGGATTTCTTTTGTTTCCAGAATGTTTTTTAATGCAAATAAATAGAATTTGCTCTTAAACACAAAATCAGATTTCAGGAAAATTTGTGTTTTCTGGCAGGTTCTCTGTCCTCTCAGAACTGGACCTCTTCACTCACTGRAAAGATTTGGAGTTGCTGTATTTCAGTCTGCCCTACTCACCAGTTTTCCTGGCATGCACAGACAGGAGAGGGCTCTTGTGCCATCAAGAGGCTTCAGCTTTGGAGAGGCCTTGCATCACAGTGAATTTCYTTTGCTGTAACAAAAGCTGCAGGTGTTAAGGATCAGGGAGATTTTAAAAATGGTCCACTCATTACCACTTCCATTCTGTGAATGACACACTGTGCTTTTGCAATTTTGTTGTCAAAATGGATGGTGTTTTATGGCTGGTACATCTCATGGAAATAGATTGCACAGCTCGCTGAAGAAGCAGTTAGTCAACAAAATGCACTCTGGCACTTGGTGTAGTGACTGCAATTATTTGACTGGTGGCCAGCCTAGGTAGCTCTTGGGAGCCATAAATAGTATTTAGAGGTTGCTGTAAAAGCTTTTTAATTTGTTACACCAGAGTTCATTTACATTGTACACCATATGTCATGGCAAAAGCACCCTCTCTTTGTAGAACATTATGCACAAAACAATATGTTATAAACACAACTTTTTAATGGCCTCCAGAGTAGCTGTAGATGGCTCATCCAGGACGCTGCCTAAAGATGGATCTGTTATGTGGCTGGAAACCTGAGGTCACTTTGTTTTAGCTAATGAAATGAATCAAGATTCACTCTGCATCTCAGATGAGAGCATGGCCCACTAGCACTTTAATCTCAATAATGTGAAGTCATTCATTACAGATTATTGCAGRAGTTGTTACTATAATTGGAGGAAGCAGAGGAGAAGGACCTCKGTTTTGAAGGGAGGAAGTCTCTGGGTGAACCTGAGCCCACTGCTGTGCAGCTGATGTGAAATAAGACGTGCAGCCCCAGCAGTGTTTGGGAGAGGCTGTAGCACACGCAGGGTGAGCAGTGCCATCCAAGGCCACGTGAGTTACTCCATGATTTTGTCACTTCATGGAGCTGAATAGGGGAGAAGGGCAAAGAGAGACTACCAGAGAATGGAGCACGTGTCTGCAGGAGAAGATGAAAAGAGCTTAGCTGGCTTAGCAGTTGAAGGCTGCAAATTGAAGGCTGAGAGAAGATAGGATTATTCTGAATAAATGCATCGGAGAGGATTAAGCATGAGGGAGGAGGAACTTTATAAACTGAAGGACAATGATGGTGGGGAAAAGAAAGGGTTAGGCACTGCACATTAGCAAACTTAGTCCAGCAATTGAATGATGATTAACCTTTAAAGGAGTAATTTCCACCCACCCCTCCAAGATGCTGATTATGTGATTGAGATGGTAAATGGAAAACGTGCACTAACCTGATAAAACACACGGAGCATGGTGATGTTCAACACCTAAAACAACCAGGAATCAGAAACAGACCTTTTTTATAGTCTAAACACAGATTTTTATTTTTCTTTCATTTTTTTTCCTTCTCTTGCAAAGGAAATATAATTTCACCAGGAAACTCTGGACTATTTAGGATCTATTGTACCTGTCTGCATCATCCCAAGCCAACTGASAAAAGAGTTAGAGATTTCACTCTGAAAATTTTATTTCAATTGATTGTCTCTTTTAGGATGTCACATTGCTTTGAGCTTTTCTTTTTCTTTCTCTCTTCACAGCTATTTCTAGCTTTTACTGGCCAAAAATAATTTATTTTTATGTATTGGTGCAGGGCCCATGCTTGGCTGAGGGTATTACCATAATGCTGGTAAACATCATTCTTATGTTAACAAGCATCTCTCAATATGTTTCTATATAYTTGTATTTGTCTCCACCTCTGTTAAAAAACTCTTATTCTCAAGTCAACTTGATTTTCAGAAGATTGTTGACTTTCTGAAGAACTTATGACAGAAAAAGTATTTTTGTTTTTAGTCAGTGTTTCTTTCTTAGTGTAATTCTGCTCTGACAGAACTGTTACTGACAGAATTATCCTGTTTGGTCCTGCCAGATAAGATATCAGAGGGTTAAAAAAAGAAAATTATATTCAGTTTACATGTAATCACATCCCTCTATAAGTTTTAGTGGTTTTGAGGTTGTTGCAAATTAATTGCAATCAGACTTATAAAACTTGTAAACACGGTGTGTGTCTCAGAAAAATCAAACAGCTGCTCCTGAAGCCAACCCACTATGTCAGGAKGGGTATTCTCATCTCAATCCCTTTTTCTTTGTGGTTTAGCCTTCCTGTTACCTGTATTCTTCTAAGAAATKATGAAAACATCATTCTTATTTGCCATCTGTGGCACTGGGCAGTTTATCACTGTGAGTAAAACTGGATAACATCACTGRAGAAGCTGTTTCCTTGTCATCACCATGGCTTCATGAAGCTTCATACTTGTGTTCCTTGCCACCAAAACTCTGTCTGCCTCCTGAGCTGAGGAGATGCCCCAGGGGCTTCTTCCTTACCAGGACACTCCAAAAGGGGTCAGAGAAGTGTGGCTTCACTGCTCCAGGAAACAGGGGAGAAAGAATGTGTGCACTGAGACAGCAAACATCATAAAGGGCTCATGTTTGCTACAGTACAGTCTCCTACATTCCCTAAATCTTCCTTTTAGTGGGGCAGCTGTTCTGCCTTTCCAGAGGTGAGCAGGAGGCAGCAAAGCAAAGGCTGACTCTATCAGCCTCAGGGTCTTCCTGTGGCTTGAGGTGGCCCTGCACATGACCCATCCTTTATCAAAGACTGCACGTTACATCCATTATAGCTTTGGGTTTGGATATTTCTAAAAAAAAACCCTTTTACTAGGCGGGAGAATGAGGATTTGTACCATAATGCCTTGCAAGAACTGGCTGTACCTTCAAAGGCAGCAGTGGCTCTGATCATCCTGGTACGCAAACCAACTTTGCTTGTAAAACTTCCTTCCCTAGAGAAAAGGCTTTTGTTGAATTGCAAGGACTCCCTCCAGGGATGTGTGGCTCTCTTCTTCCAAGGCAGGGAAATAATTAACTGCCACGATCTCTCCGCCATGCTGTGCTTCTCACAACACTTAGAAGGAGCTCGTTAATGCACATAACTTACCATGCTCGTTCCATGTTAAACCCTTCAATTGCTAAATCCACCTTTTCAATCTGGAGACAGAGCCAGAGGAGTGAGTCAGTCGTGGAGCAGGTGTGGCTTCTTGATTTCATTAATTTAGTTAATTGCAGCACTTCTTCAACAGCATCAATCTTTTCTCTGTCTTATGAAGTAAGTCCCTGGTTTATAGATTCAATTGCTGGGGCTGCTCGATGATCAGTTTTGAAAATTCTGTGCTTTCCCTCACGAATGTTGACTCTGTCTTACTGCCCACTCAGCCAATCAAGCYCAATTTCTATTATAATGAACTTCTGGAGATGTGATGAAGTTTGAATGCCAAGGGCTGGCAAGGAATTACGGTATTTCCCAACTTTACTCTGTGATTCTTTCTTTCTCCAAGGCCCTCATTACTGCTGCTCTAAACAGATTTTGATTGTATAAGGAGGAGAGATGCAATTAGTAAAAGTAAATAAATAATTACTGAGGGAATATGGATGTTAGGCTGGTTAACRGTGGTGAAAAGAGTGTTGTGATCTGATTTGGAAAAAGGAGAATTGGTATATCCAAGGACTCAGTGCCCTTAGATCAGGTTTACGGATTATCAATAACTATCTCTGCTTTCATACAGGAGGCTCAGGAACACCTTTGAACCTTGGTTTCTTTAACATCTTCATCAGTCCTCAGAGTTCACTGGCATGAAGAATTTTGACAGTTTTTTTTCTTTTCTTTTTTCCCAAACACTGATAAAGTCCTGAAATACTGCACTTAACCAAAGTTTTCAGATGTGTAAATCAGAATTCTGAAAGGGAAATCCCATAGAACCAACAGCTGAAATGTTTTTAAAGGATTTGTGCATACATAACCCAAAGGTGTGTATGTTTGTGCAAGCAATATCAAACAATTTAAAAGGAAAGTATGATCTTATATAGAGCTTTTTTAAATTTTGTTTGTGCCTTGAAACTCCAGATCTCTGCACAAACATGTTCATTCTAACAAGTTCAAAATTTTTCACTGTCACTGTTAAATTTTGATTTCTTTTTCTTAGWCTTTTTGTATGGGTTGCAAATTTCCTTTGTGTCATTTAACACATTTTCAGATATATGCCTGCATTATCTGTGTGTTTTAATCAGGCAAATCTGTTACATAAATATAACTCCTAAATTTATTCTGAGAGATTTTAAAATAGTAATAGCACTACTACTACTACTACTACTACTACTACTACTACTACTACTACTACTACAAAAACCAATAGATATATGGAGCATTGGAGCTTAGTGAATTCTCTTTAAGTCACATTATTATTTTACCTTTTTTAGGTTATAATGTCATGCTATAGCAGTGGGACAGCCATTTCAGAACTGAGCCTTTAGTTTTGTTCTGTTTAAATGTGAACTTTGCAATATCTCTGAAAACACRCATATGTAATAATCAGAGGTGCTTTAGTCTGGTAAAAGAAGTAACAGACCTAGGAATAATTGATTGATATGATTAGCTTTTCCCAGAATGAATAAATGCCAAGGATTTGGCTGTCAGCTGTCGTTGCTGAGTGTCTGAWTTCCACGCGGGTTGTTTTAGAGGTCAGCACAATGTTCCCACAGGAAGAGCTCTTTCTCCATTCCCATGGATCATATTCTCCATGCCCTGAACCCCCTGCAGCACAGTGGATGGTGCTTTACRAGGCCATGGGACACTGTGGTGGTTTAGGTGGCTCAGTGGTGACAGTGGCGGTGGCAGCACTGGGCACTCCCGAGTCACAAATCAGCAAATCTGCTCGGATGCTCCATCAGCTCCTGCTCAGCACGGGAGAGATTTCACCAAGGGAGGCCAARGCCCCTTGCAGGCAATGTGACAGGAAGCAGGATAATGTAATGTGGCAGATGCTGCGTGAGGGGAATTGGGGTCATTTTGCAYGCCCATGTGTAATGCAACCTCCTGCCATAATTAAGATGCTGGATAGAAGCAGTTGAGAAGGATTAGCTACTGATCCATACATTTTATGTTTCTGTTTATTTAAGATAAAGCTTCATGCTAGACTGATTTTTTTTTAATATTAAGCCTCTTTAAAGCTTTAATTTCYTTTATTTTCTTTGTAGATGTATATTTTTTTAATGTCTTTATCTCTGTTTTAGTAACAAGATGGATTTCTAGAACGTGGCCTGGCTTTAGAAGTTGGCCCATGAAGCAGGACAGACATCTATAGAATCAAGCCATAATTCCCATGATTCATGGCAGCACTATAGCCAAGGGGAAGTATGTTTCCTTTTTTTCATGGAAAAGTGGAGTAGTCTCACTTTTCAAGTATATGGAGGTCATTGTGTGTGCTTTCTTTTTAAATAATGAAGTTCCCTATAAATTCTTGCTCCTCCTGAAATGCTCTTTCCTCAAAAAACATAACCTCCTATCAGTGAACAGCTATGACTATAAAATATCTCCTGTTCAGATTCTGGAGAGAGAAATGGGAAGGTGTGAAATTTTCCTGCAGAAGGAAGTTGTGGACTGAAGGCCAGGATGGACATGAACTTTTTGGACCCCTGTTGGAAGTCAGCTTAGATAGAGGAGATCGGAGACAGACAGAACCAGGTTACACTCAATTGTTCAATTAATTTCTATCACTGGCTATTTCAAATCTTCAAGATGGTGCTTAGGAATAAAAGGCTGGGGCAACCATCTGTTTGAAAAGTGTGCCAGTGAAAATGAGATGATCAATTAGCATTAAAGGTGAAATTTTCATCTGACATAGTAAGTGCAAAAATTGCAAAGTTATGAAACCCTGTGAGCAGATCCCTTAGAGTTTAAGGTATGTTTGAAACTGAAGCATTTTTTCTCTAGCTAAGGAAAAATAATCCTGTTTCTGTCTCTTTGCACTTCTTCTCCTTTTCTCTCTTTGCCTTTTCTGTKCTGTTTTCATGCTCTCAGCAAATCTCCCAGTGTATTTCCAAGTTAGATAGTTCAGCTTTATCAATTTTGTKCTTCTTTGGTCCTTTGCAATTCCCATGGTACTTCAGTGGAGCTGAAGGTCTTTGAAGACCCTCTCTGTAGAGTTCTGAAGATAGTTTTTTTCAGAACACTTAGCCTGGAGGTTATCTTCTTCCCTTTTTTGGAAAAAGATAGGAGAAAAAAAAAACAAAAAAACCCCAGAGACTGTGTTAATTCTTGAGAGCTACATCATATCAGTGCCAAGTTCCCAGAGGATCAGACAATTTTTACTATGGTGGGTAGGACCAGAGGCCATTCTGCTCCACAGATGAAAATTAAACATAATAACCCCATGTTGATGGACAATCTGCCTGTAAGGTAGCTAAAAGTTTGTCTATATTATCTATCTATCTCCTTTTGGAGATAGCATAGCATAGCTATGGTTAGGAAACTTCAAAATCTGGAAAAGAGCCCTTCTTGTTACTCAACTGAAACAAGGCTTAGAAATCCAAAAAAAATCACAAGAATCTTCCACTGGGAAAAAACTACTCTCAGAACCAAAATTGTGACAAATAATCTGACATGCAATCTAAATTTCACCAAGCAACATTTGTTGGCCCATTTGTAAGCACAAAATGTGAAACTTCTTTTAGAAAAAAAGTTTTAAAAAATAACCATGCCTTTTAAATGCCTTTATATCTTTCARTGCCCCCAGTTCAGAAAACAGATCATCATTCATATTTATGAGGAGTAATTTGTATCAATTCATAATTATCTTGTGTAAAATTCATTCTCTCAGTGCCTAAGTAAAAKATTCAAAAGGCAAAATGGAAGGGCCATAATAGAAGCATTTGTCCCTCATCCCACACTGCAGGACCTTGTCTAACCTGGAGTCTTGAGCCATAAAACCAGTAACTGATTTTCCTGCAGTTAAAATTCAAGGTTTGGTTGTTTCCAATGCAAGCATTTTTMCAGTCCTGGATCCTTTTAAAATGAATTTGGAATACAGATTTCTCCGTGTTGAGACTGCCTTGTGTAGAATATGTGGACTGAGAGCTTCTGGGACCTGAGCAAAGGCCAGTTTGAAGAATAAGCAAGCAGCAGGCACAGTTCAGCTTTTGCAGCCGCTCTTCCCCTCTGCCCCTTGCCTACCTGTGTGCTGCCATATATCTGCTCCCAAGCACAGCTATTTATAGTGTTTTCCAGCAGACTGATTCATTTCCCTAYCCTGGTCATTATGGGCACTCAGTGACCTTTAGCAGACGAAAGCTGGAGGCAGTGCTGAATGAACCTGCTCCCTGCAATCAAAGCAAACTCAGATTATTAATTACATTAAGCTTTAACCATTGCTTTTAATTGCAAATTTACTCTTCTGTTTGGTTGGTTGGGTTTGAGTTTTGTTTGTTTTATGATTACACCCAGTGGCACCCATGACAGGACTGTGCCATTTTGAGCTGTGAACAGTTCTTTTTCCTTTTTAACTCCCCCGCCTGAGTCCCAAAGAATTCAGGAAAATGTCCACTAAAGGCTTTTTCTTAGATTTTTTTTACCTCTGGCCATTAAGAGGGGGGCAATTACATCAGCCTTTTTATAGCTTGGCAATTTGGGAATCTGCAGTGTGTTGTCCATGACATGGAAATGGATGYCTCCAGGTGTGAGTGACTGGAAAAYAAGGTGTGAATTTATGAATTCAGCTGGGCAAAGTGGCCTTCAGAAGCAAAATGTGCCAAAGCATCTTCCCTTGGAGACTGTATCTGGCATCGTGGTAAATTCATAACATTCGTTAGATGCAGAAATACAATTTTGTCCCACCATTCTCAGCATTTTTTGTTTGAATGACTAATTATCTCCAGTTTTAGATTTTCTTTTACATATACCTTAAAACATCTCAGCACGTGAGAGCACATACACACCAAAAGCATTGATTTTATCTTAATGTGATGACTATTGAAACAGTTACTAAATTTAGCAGCACAAAATAAGAGACAAATGTTTTGTAAGTATCTAAATGGTAATTTAGCTCCAAAAGGTTCACTGTATGGCTCAGCCTTTTAAAAAGTAAGGGATATTTATATCACTGTCTGTTTTTCCTCTGCACAGTCTCCAAAGGCTCTTGATATGGGGACAAACCTATTTTCCATATATACCTATTTTTCCTCTGAGACTCCATTCAAATCAAATTTYCCCCTTCTATGCTTAGGGATCCACATAATAGAGTTCATGATTTACTGGATTAAAAATATCAATTGTCTCATTTCCCTAACAGGATAATGGTTACCAGTTTGTAGATGCTGCTGCTGTCCCTTGTGTGGTGACAGACAGTAAAGAAAAGCCTTTACAGAATGCAAATGAAAGCCTGAGAAGTGATGCAGGAGTTAAGTGGCCTATAAATGGATAACTACCCACAGTAAATGAAGAGCTCTATATGAACTCCCTCAGTGGGGCTTAGAGCTCCTGTAGCAGGGCACGGAGTTTTCAGAAGGAAACACAGTCAGAAAATGTTGATTAATTAAATCTACCAACAAACCTGGATATGTTTTGACAAGTTTTGTCTGGAAATGTTTCTCTCGGCTCCAGCATGGGAAGACTGTTTTGAAAAGGGTACAGCTCAGCAGAAACACACTGTTGATTTTTCTCACCAGCTTTGTAGGAGCATCAGGTTTTACTTCCTACTATGCCACCATGCCACATTTCTTACACTTTTKGCTATTCCAGGCCTATTCTACTACAAATGTTCTCACTCTCTGAATAAAAAGATATTCAATGGAGGAGAGGAAAAAGCTGCAGTGAATGGGCATGCCCTCTGTGTCTTCATTTAAAAGACAAAACCAACTGAATTTTAGTTTGCAACCTCTCTAATCAGAAAGATCTTTCAGAAAGCATGTACTAGCACATTTATTTGCCTTGCAAAAAGTTGCCTAAATTTTTACTCTTCTGTTTTAGGCTGGTTCAGCCCAAAATTATGTAGGTTCAAACACAGGAGATGTGGGGCAGCMCAAATCCCAGGCTCAAACTTTGCAGACAGCTCAGAAGATATAGACCTTGGACTAAGAACCCAGAACACTGAAAGTATTATTAKTTCAGAAAAACTCATCCCTAGTCCTCTGATGTCAGTTTTACTTAGAATTCTGTCTCTTCTCTTGGTCTTTTTGGTGCCCAGAGTTGAGACTCTCAGTGCCAAATTGCCAATTGGGTTAAAACTTCCTAAGGTGGCTGTTCATTTTAACTCRTAGGTGAGACCATAAATCACCAGGACAAAATCAGATTGCATCAGCATCCATCATTAGTTCTGCTGCATTAGTGAATTAGCAAATTCCCCTCCCTCAGGCAGATTAATCACACTGTTAGCAGGTTCCCACGATAACATCCCACAGCAACCATTCTCTACCCATTATAYCCTGCACAAAATACCACCAGCCCTTCCCGTACCTTCATCCCACTGTCCAAATGTTTAGCACACCAAAATCTCTGGAACAATCCGCCCAGAACACAGAGGGACACCACCAACACCTGGGCTGCTTTTAAACTGTCCAGGCAATCAGCACTGGCTCCTTTCCCTGCATGGGAATGGGCTCGGAAAAAGAGGGAGACTGTCCTTCCTCCTGGGCAATCAGCACTGCCACAGCCATGGTGGGCAGAGTGCAAGGGAATTGAGGCTGTGTTAACCATCCCCATTCTCAGAACAGTGATGAGATTGTGGCCGTATCACAGCTGGCCATTTAKGGAACAGGCAATAAGAGAAACCATTTCCCTCGTAGGTGACAGATGGGATCAGGGGATAGGGACTGRTGGATATCACTAAGATCTCTCCATGAATATCCATACATCTTATTGATGCTAGAGCTAAAGCTGATGCAGCTTGAAGCAGAGGAAAGGCTGTTTCTGACAACATTTGGGGAGCAATATGGAARGAGCAAGATACTTTCTCAATAAACAAACAAACAACAAAAAAAAATTGATACATTTTTTAATCAAATTGGCAAAGTTATTAGGTTGATCACTCCACTAATTTTGCTGGAAGCCAAAGTACAGCAYTCCATCCCACTGGAAGGTGGAAAACCATTGCAGATTCAGTCCAAGAAACATTCATGTCCATGATCTGAGCATCACCTGGGGTGTCCCATGTCTGGTAGTGGTTGGTTTGCTTGGCTTTTGCAGGAAAGGATGAAAGGCGTGAAATCTACTCCTCCAGAGACAGAAAAACTTATTTTTTTATAGATCTGGGAGCAATTTTTGTTTTACTTTCACACGGAATCCAGCTGAATTCTGCAGAAGCAATACCTCCTTGCCTCCCATCCGAGGGCTGGAGCTCAGAGCTGATGGCTGCTTCAGCTGCAACTTGCAGCCTTGCCCTTGGCAAATACAGTTCAGGTTCAAAATGTATTTGCTCCTCTGTAGYCTGCTGGAATGGCAGTTCTCCAACCCAGAGAGCTGCCTGCAGCTTCAGAGAAAACTGAATGCTGCAAATGAGTTTTAAATGGCAGAAAGGTGGAATATCTCCTATTGTGAAACCACTATGGGAATGGCATCTCCGTGACTTGGTGATTGAGAGCATCGGGTCATGCTCTGCTGCAGTTAAGTAAAACTGGATCTGAAACTGAGGAAATTCTGTTCATGTATGTATTTTCTCCTAGCAGATGAATGTTGTTTCCAGGACAAATAGTATGGAGTTTGGAGGGAAGGTTAACAAGGAAGGAGGAGGATGTATCTCTTACTTGCATAGTCCAGATGTCTTGTCAATTAATWTTGCTGCAATTAAATCCACAGCAAATGCACCTAGGGCCTCAGAAAATGCAACAGTTTTGAAATTTTGGCAGTTCAATTTTATCTGAGCAAATGGAGGCTCAACCCATATGAATAATTTTGGAGTTTTTAAAAAGTCGCTTCATTTTAAAAAATGAAAGGTAAATGACTTCAGATGGCAAACTGCATCAGGAGAGCTAAATAAGGAAAAAATATTGTTACAGTGACAGTAATATTAGCTGCCACAAACAAAAATCAGTCAATAAAAGCACTTTGGAAAGTTAAAAAGCCGAATGAATAAAAAAGCCTCTCCCCAAATTCAATATTTTGTTGTATAAAATATTAGCACTCGAACTAAAATTACCACTTGAGTATAGTATTTTTTTTCTGTTTTATCAGCAATCTCTCTCTTCCCCCTAGTAAATTCATTTATTMGTTCAAAACTGCAGTGTGTTGCCAGCACTTTCCCCCATAAGTATGTAAGATAATGCACTTTCCATCCACCCTAAACCTCTCATTCCACAGATTATTGATTTATCCATTCTGCTGTGAAAACAAACAGTCATATTCTCTGGCTCAGACGACCCAAACTTCTCTTACCTGATGAAATCTGCCTCATTATGAGAGGGCATGGGGGGCTGTGTTTGCCCATGGCCAAGCATGGAGCCAGTGTTGATATTCACTTGTCCCCYACCCTGCTGATTCACAATTATGATTGTGCTCTGGCACAGGCTCAGCCTCATCTGTGGAGAGTTTCTGAACTGGGAAATGCCAATTTTTGTCCATAGACCCAAGAAATTCATCACCAAGAAGAATTAGAGAAGTAGAACCAGGGAAGGGCTCTTGCCCAGCACATCCATCCCAGCTTGGCTTTTTCTGATCAGGTGAAGTCATGAACAGCAGTGTTGGCTCACAGTCAGCAATGTGGGTGATGARAACAAATCCAGGGATTGGAATGCTTGGGTTTGAATCTTGTGTTTCTTTAGGAGCTCAGAAATCCCCCTCTGCCTGCAAACCAGTGTTGTGAGGAGTCAATGCTGCCTGCATGAAGATGCAGATTTYCTCTCATTTCTCCACCACTGTTATGTGATGTTGGGGAGCCCTTATCTGCCAGTGACACCACCAGGGTTTGGGGTCAGCCAGCTTTTCTGCTTTCCTGGGGCTCACATGTTTCATTGCCCTGAACTCCTGCTCTGCACGAGATCCTGGGGTCTGTACTTTCATGCACTTTTGGATGTACTTGGATCAACAAGGCTTACCCTACGCTTTCTGTCTGCAAAAACACTTGGATCTTGAGCCAAGTTTGACCTAAACAATTGGGAAATTTTGACCCTGCCTTCTAGGTAAGAAGCCAGGTCAGTTACCCAGGCTTCCTCCACCTCCATGGAATGTTCTGTGCTCTGTCTCAGCAAGCAAATTCAAAATCTCAGTAACAGATATTTTGACTGTGTCTGCAGGGCATCTTCYCTTTTGTGAACCCAAAACACTGCCGTGTCACCCAGCTGACCTCTGCTCATTTCTAAGCCTGCTAAAGCTGTGATTTACCAACTCTCTGACAGTCACCTGGAATTATCACAAATGAGCAGCAAGAAGTAAGAGAAGAACAGCTCCCAGCTGACAGCCATAACTGGGGTTTTTCTCTTCCTGAGGTAAACGTACCCTAAATGTTTAAAAATACCTGCAAATGTCATGGGATGGGGAGGGAAAGCCAGGGAGGTAAGAGGCYGTRGCAYTTTGCTTTTCCTGGCTCTCAGYACACACCAAAARCTCTGATKCCTGAGTCCTTYACAGCYAARGAAACATCACAGAATCMCACAGGAACACASAACRTGCTGAGAKGGAAGGGACCCAYAAGGATCACCGAGTCCATGTTAATGTYCCTGTATTTATGGCTTTGTCTCCACTCCTGTATCCAGAGCCCCATTAGCCCAACCCTGTAACAACCCAGCAAAGCAGAACTGTTTGCAGTTCACTTCCAGCTACCAGACAGTTACCAAATTTGATGGTTTTTAGTTTGTTTATTTTCCCTGACAAGGACATCTGTTTACTAGAACTCATCTGCAGCGTTAGTGAACATCAAAAGGGACGTCTGTGAGGCTGCAGCTGGATTTAGATGGTACAAAGCCCTTCAAGTGACTGTYTAAATCTCTTTTTCTCTTCTGCATCCCCAATCTCCAAATAGAAATGGCTAATTTTAAATGCATCTCCAGCTTTTTGCCAATTTATTTAATGTGTCTCTCCTAACTTGTGCTTCAGGATCACCTTTGGGGTGAAGTGTAGCTTTTATTGATTAAAAAAAAAATAGGAGCAGAAAATAATAGCTATCCTAAAATGCATGCATGCATTTTTTTTTTTTTATTCAATAGAAGTAGGTAACTGGGGAGGTGGGGAGAAGTGAACAAACTGAGGAGGACCCTTCTTTGTTATTYTTCTCCTGATTTCAACCATCATACACTTAAACTCAGGAACACCTGGTTTAGGAGTGCATTCACGTTGTGTGCCTATATGACTGTTTATTTAGTTGTGAATTGATTGATTAGGAAATAAGTGCTTTTCAAGCTGACAGTATAAATAATGAAACTTTATTAGTGATATATGTGACACATTTAACAATGCTAATTTTCTGTACTGCTCTGTGTAATTCACTTGCCTTTTTCAGTAGGCTGTAAACAATAGAAGGTTTGAGGGAAATCACTAATTTGTTGGCTTTCTAAAAGGCAATGGAAAGGAATCCAGAATTTAGGAATATTTCCAGAGTGCCATCTAGTGGGAAAAGAAATGAATCCACAAGAAAATGGAACTCAAAACACAGCTTTGGAAAGTATGTCTTAATATACAGAACCATCTCTTCATTTTCCTCTACAGCTGAACACAGGCAGCCACTAATGGATTTTATGCAGTTTGGTAATAACTGGAAAATGTTCTTTGTTACGTTTTTATTAAGTATATGTGTGTGTATATATATTTATGGTAGAAATAATTAAAATTAATGACTTCTCTGCTTTTAGTTCTTGAAAAAAATAACAAATGTCCAGCCTAAGCCCAGACTTAGATTTTGTTTAATCACCTCRTGTCCTCATACTTCAAAAGCTTTGTCATTAAATCTTGATTGCATTTTCACTCTTTTAATTAAGTTACAGACCTTTGCATTTGAAACGGTGATATATAGAAATTGAAAAACCACTGTTATTAAGGAGGCTTCAAAACAAAAGAGATTTAAGAAGTTGTGTTATCACCTCATTGCTCCCAGGTGTGGTCCTGTGGTTAYAGCAGACTCATTGCTACCTGTAAAGTAGGTTTCTATAACCATCTAACATCTCATTACAGAAGTCATTCTCAGGGTGTCCAAAACCCCCCAGTTTGTCTGTCTTTGCACATGCTAATTTTACAAGGGTGGTGCCAGATTTAATGAGGAAAATACCAGGAAATCAAACCAATTTTTTCTTGCTTGGAGGTGCCTGGGAGATGATCTGGGCTTGTTTGGGGCAGTTTGGGGCAGAGCCAGAGGGAAGGGGAGAGGACAGACCAGCCTRTGCCTGTGAGTACTTTTGCATTTGTTTGCCTGTGCACTGGGGATGGATTGAGTGCAGCATTTTGTCACCCAGATGCCTTTCTGAGGAGGGGTCACATCTGGGCAGGTGTGGCCATCTCTGATAGCTGCCTCCTGGAAGGGGAGTTTGGTGATTTTAAAATAACAATTTATTTGACATTACCTGTCAAAGGATGCTGGTTCTGTGTAGGGTTCATTATTTTGGTAAAGATTCATGGCAACTCTGAGAAGTTCACCAGCCAGGCATTTCTGTGGTAGATGTTTCTGTCTTTCCAATCAAGAGCAAGAAAATCAAGACTCTTCACTTTCTTTATGCCTGCTTCTTAATTAACGTTCCTCAAATTTATCTTCAACATATGGCCTATTGCAGGGAACTATTTATGTCAGAGAAGAGCCATAGTTAGATTCACAATGACTGGCTTTGGGATTTAGAAATGTTTTCAGCAAGCATGTCATCTGCCTGGGCTGCAAGCCTTTGAAAGGCAGAGATTTTTATCTGTGGTAAAAGTAATATTTGCATTAGAGAGGCTAAATGTAGTTCGTTGTGATGTCCATTTTGTATACAACACTGGTAAGTTTATTGATCTCAAGATGAGATAAAAGAGGGAAATGACAAGAACACTGATGAGAAAAGAAATGTGGAACTGAGGCAGGAAGATTTTTTTAATTCCTTCTGAATATTGCATAAGCTGTGAGGGAGAAGACTCTTACAACAGTACCAGTGAGCAATTAGCAGGGAAAATGAGCAGGGAGGATGTGGTGTGCAAAGTACTCGAAGTACTGATTCCTGCTGAGTTTAACCCAAGCCCTGCTTCTGCCTTTCCTGAGTTGAAAAAAAAAAAAATATTCCAAATTATCTAGAGATCACCCTTGTAGCCTGAGTGTTTGAAATGCCATAAGGAGAAGAATTTGTCAAAGAAAAGGCTTTAATGGCAGCATGGAGAGTCCTCTTTCCTCTTAACTAAGCTCCTGACAGCAACAGTGAGAGAGAAATAGGGATGGGAAGGATCAGAGAGGAGGTGCTTTGGTACTCGGGAAGGAGTTTTCTAACAAGTTCAAAGAGCAGATTGAGTATTTGCTGTAGAGTATGTCAGCATTACAGGTTGGTATTTCTCCACACCRAAGGACTCTCACATTCTCCTGAGAACACATTATTTCTCTGTTTGGAGGTGTCACGTAGGAGAGCTCTGGTRGTCTTTTTTTCTGCAAGAGGAGCCCCAGTACAATTACTCTGTATTTTTATGGTGCTKTGTAGGGTTTGAGATGTGCTCATAATTAAAAGCTGGAATGAAAGGAAAGGACTGGAATGGCAGCCATGAAGGGTGCAGACCTGTACTCATGAGATTCAGCAAAGGGCTTCAAATAAGCMATGAGGATCCCAATCTCCTGCGAGTCCCAGGCTGGATCTGCTCCTGTGATGGATGTTCTGGCTGCAGATGGGCACCAGAAATAACTCCCTTGTCACAGGAACAGCTCTGCAGGCAGTGAGAGCGGCAAAGTTGCGCTTT
Organism: Malurus melanocephalus; assembly: GCF_030028575.1. Lineage (NCBI taxonomy): Eukaryota > Metazoa > Chordata > Aves > Passeriformes > Maluridae > Malurus > Malurus melanocephalus. The sequence continues at coordinate 117,183 of NW_026623244.1, read as the reverse complement.
TCCTGCGTTCCTATTTCACTCCTGCTTTCCCCACTGAGGTTGATTCATTCTGCTGTGGTTTCAAACAGATGCATTAGATCCTTTTAGGCTGAGCTTTTTAGAGAAATGTTTCCAGTTTTCGCCCTTATTGCCAAATCTCTCCTACTTGGATTTTGCCGTGTTCCTGAAGAAGTTGTGAAGGCTGACAGCCAGCGGTCTTGTAGAATTAGGAACTCAAACTTTATGCCCTGAAAAAAAAAAAAAAAAAAAAAGAGAAATTTGTAGTTTTAACTTAGGGATAAAACTGAACTCTTGAAGATCCTCCAATGTTTGACTCAAAGTATTTAATGGTTTTTTCCTATGGAAGGAAAATATCCTAATTCATGTTTGGAGATGTCTCCAGTTGATTAGTCGTGGGTATTTTTACTCCCTCAGAGCCTAGTTTTATTTCACTCATGGGAATCTTTATACAAGCAGAAGARCATGCATGCTCTTGAATTATTTTTGTTTAGCTAATACCTCTGAAGTATTTGTGTAACTGTTTAAAATATGTGACCTGCACCAAAMCATCTGTGAATACAGCATGAAAAAAGATATTTTTTGTGCCACTTTTGCATCTGAAACTGAGGAGGACAGAAGGCACTTTCTAGTGCATCAGGTACTCTCACTGTTAGCCTTCACCTTGCTGGTCTCTGTCAGTGCAGTGAGAGTTGAGAATGGGACTTGCATCCCCCAACAGGTCATTTCTGCTGTTTTCGAACATTCTACTCTCACCAGATTTAACAGATTTTTGTTTTTCATACTGAGATGGTCAACACTGCATTTAAGAATCTATTCCTGAATGCGATTCTTCAGAGCTGTCATTGAAGAACGATGAGTTGGGGCCAAAACACCATGAAGTTAATGAAAGTCTTTGCATTGATTTTCATACTCTCCAGTGYCTGTGCTACGTATTCATTTCAGTGGCTGTTGGATCAATCCCCTCAGAATGCTCTGTAAGATTAGCCAGGARTGGCAGAAAGGTACCATGGAAACAAAAGGCTCGAGTGTAATCCATAGATGAGGATCTTGTTGTCACAGATGAATTTACTGAGTTGACTTTCATATAAACACAAATACAAGAAAAAAGCACGTCAGCCTAGGTGTTAGTTTAAGGATGGTGTCTTTTTAATTAGTCTGGTAAATATTTCATTAGCAACTGTAATAAAATATTGATTTCAGTGTCTCCATTAATCCATATTACTTTGGTTCTGTACTTTTTTCACTTTTAATAATTTAGCAAAATCTTTTACTGGACACTTTCCCCTCTAACTATCCCAGGATGGGAAACTAAATTACTGTGGAAATATAATTACTTTTTCCCTTGTGCCATCTCTCCTAATTCAATTAATTACATATCATGTCATAGCCTCTGGTTTTATTTTATATTTTATATATTAATATAAACTAAACAGTTAATATTTTCCTGAAGAAAACAYTCCCCTCACACTCCTGGGACTCTAAAATGACTGTTTATATCATTAGCATGGAGCAATATTTCTGAATGGATGGTGTACAAAACAACCTCAATCCATTTCAAAGCAGAAGAGCAAAGAATTCTTATTTCAGTGAGAATTTTGCCTATTTTGGAGAAGCCAGAAGCTTGGGGGAAAAAAAAACCAAAGCAATAGCTGGATACAAAGGAGGAAACAGAAAGTAAAATATCAAAAGTCCTGTTGCTTTGCCTGTTTACCTTGCACACAGGCTTAGGCATTGAGGTTAACAGTCAGGACATCTAATTATCCTCACAAAAATCCTTCCAATAATAAATGACTATTGTTTTYCTTAGAGCACTTGAAGTCAAAGCAGTGCTTTGACTAAATATGCTGACCACTTACCACTGTCTGTAGCTGCAAAGTATCTGTTTAATCTCCTAWTATTTCAGTAGTACATTAGCACAGAACCTGCTCATGGCTTCCTATTTCTTTTCTTCTAGAAAGTTGAAGTATAGGGACCCTCTACCATGTCGTCAGTGGCAGTGTGTAGTTGCATTTTAACATATATTGGTTAAATACAGGTTAAATACTGAWTAAACACCTGCAAAATGCATACTCAGCCTGATCTTTTAAAATGTGGTGTAAAGTGGTATTTCCTTTGCATTTAATTTCCTTGAAAGTATCAAGATTGTTCCTTAATTCCTTTYAGTGCTGTAGAAATCTGCTGGCATCTGAGCTATTTACAGTGGCAGCGTGATAAATATGGAAACAAAGACATTAACTTGCACCAAAGTCTAACTGGCAGAATTTTGGCATAGCATTTATGGTATGCKCTTGGTCACCAAACCAGTGAAAGCAGAGGATAATGCCCAATGTAGCAGCTAATTTCTGTCACATGGATATTTGTCCAGGAAATTAGCCTGGGTCTGAGCCAGATGGAATTGCACAGTTTCAATAACTTTGCAGCTCTATTAGCTTGAAGTCAGGAGAGCAGACATGGCCTTGACAAGCATATGATTCYGTGCTGCACTGCCTGTCCTGGGAAGCTGTTCAGCTTTTCTATATTTAACAGATGAAAATGTCTCCAGAGCTCCTCAAACACWTACTCAAGATATCACAAGCTGCAGCTGGCAGCTGGGAGCTCTGCAGTTCAAGGTTAATGGGACACTAATTAGTAAGGATATAGGGATATGGGCACGTAACACCCACTTTTTGAGCGAGTAGGAAAATGAATTAACAGCCAAAAGAAGGAGGGCCCTTCTCCAGCTGYCTCCAGCTCCCTGCAGCTCTCATTYCATCTTCCCACACACTTCCAGGGCAGTGCCACAGTGAGGTCCTGCAGGCACAGCTGGGAGCACCAGGGAGCCCTGCAGGGCTGGGGAGAAAGCCAAGGTACCCTGGAGAAGGTCAGAGACAGCCTCTGCATGGCTCTGCCCCTTCCATCTGCTCMAGAMTCTGTGAAAGYCTGGAAATGTGGCAAAAACAGAGCYCCAGGTTATGGGAACTGTCCTAATGCCAGACAAAACCAGCAGAGAGAGAGCAACACCCAGCTGGCAAGCAGCTTCCCTCCTGGTGTCAGCAGAAATCGAGGGTAGGAGGGAAGATAGGATTGAAAATTGCTGGAACACTGAGTTGAATAATAACCAGGGAATGATCCTTCTTAAAGTGAGAAARAGCAAGATTAATGTGCATTTTACCAAGAGATAACACTTTTGCAATTACTATTAAGTATCTAGAAGTCTCTAATTCAAAATATGGATAATTTACTGTAAATCTTGCCACTGACTGCCATATTTTCAGTATTTCTTGGCTGTAAATTTAATAGCTGCAGGAAAAATCTGGTTCAATGTATGTAGCATCATACCCTTCTCAAATCTTTTCTTCTTTATAACAGCCATTCTTTCAGGACTCAAAAGCACATTTCATTGGTTAGGAATCCCATCTGTATAATTTTGAATTATCCAAGATAAGCCTGGGGGATAAAATTAAAAGCCAAGTTTGATGAGGTTGGTTCTTAACTTCTTTGTCATTTGGCTATCTGGGACATTGATTCTTTAGATGGCTTTATGTCTGACAGCCCATATTCCTAGTAAATTCAAAATTAGTGACTTTGTGTTCACAGAGATCTCAAACTAATTTTTGTCAGAGACTTTTGAAAATGTAGGTTACACAAACTCATCTGTGGTTCAATAGCTTTGCTGCCTCCTATAACTCAGCTTTTCATTTTTACCCAGATCATTCTCGATTGCATTCCTCCCATTACAATAAATTCTCCTTAGTTTGCAGTCAGGCACTGGCAGYGAATGGAAGGTGAAAGCTTCATGCATCACAGAAGTAGCATGAGAAGGAATAAGTTGCTCAGGTGTCAAAGCAGTATTAAGTCTAACTGAAAGGAAAGTACAATTAACTTGGAACATTCAGGGAAATGCCCTGAAAATGACAGCTGAAGTTCTGTGGATATGAAGAAAAGTGAAGCTGCCTTGCAGTGGGGGAAAAGGCAGTAATAATGACTGGACAGTGCAGCTAAAATAATGTTTTAGGAATTATTTCGTGTTGTACTGTTAATGAAGGAGACAGCTCTACACTTTTGAGGCTTCTTTCTTAAGTCAGGAGTAGAATTTCTCCTTCTCAGGAGACCAAAAAGTTTTACTGGTGTCAGCTGAGATTGCTGCAAGCGAGCTTGAATCTTCAGACCCTGGAGAAGGACTGCTCTGAAGAGAATTGCACTGAGTCCTGCTCACTTAAAGGTGTCTCTGAAAGGTCCACACTGACCTTTTCATGGTGCTACAGAACATAAACTCACCTGAGTTGTGGAGCAGCTGACACCAGGCAGAGCCATGCCATTCTTGTGTGGGCAAAGTGGCTTGGAGTTKGAGGTGAAGATGACTTTTAGTCCAGTTCCTGCAGTTCCAGTTTTGTCCTAATGAGGTTTAATCAGCTCTCAGAAATGCAAGCAGTGAAACTGCAAGGCTGAGATGGTTGCTTTATAAACCTTTGGTGTGCTGGGATTTGATAACTGGAATGACCCAGCGACATTACAGCAATTTTCTTTGTTACAAAAACACAGCCATGGTATTCTCAACTTATAACACCGGGTTGCTCTTCAGAATGTCTCTCTAGTTAATAGTAAAGTGCAAAAGTGATGTTAACCAAGATAATAAGATAGCAAATACTGATGGAAATTTGATTGCAAATGAGCGATTTGAGCAGCAAATAAGAATTAGATACCCTAATGTGTTAACCAAATAAGAATCAGGAAACACTTGGGAAATTAATGTGTAAAATAGACAAAATAAAGCATTCAAGSCATGCTGGTCCCTGGATGTTTCTTTTTCTTTCCCAATTGTCAAGCCATAGGATGAAGGTTAAAAGTAAGGGAAGAGATTGCCCACTTCTTTTGCAACTTTGCTCACAGGAAACTGTTTTTAGTTTAGAAATAAATGGTGCCTGGATTTCCAGAGTGAGTCTGTAGTTCTGGTGACCCTCTCAGACAGATGTATTCGTTCAGGCACTGGCAAACATCACCCCCACAGCTGAAGGTGCTGCTGCAATGTTTCCAGCTGCGTTGCCCAATGTAGCTCAGAACACTCTGCCTCATCTGAACACCTGAGACACTCTCCACAAGCACAGTGTTCTTGGTTAGAGATYTCATTACCTGAGTATTTTCTCTGATAGCCATCTTTTCTTTACTAACTTTGTCCTGTTTGTGCTATGGCTATTTGGAGTCTTCTGAAGCGTTTTCTCATGTTGCTCTTTGTGTCTTCAAATAAGAGAATCATGTCATCTTTTAGCTAAGCAAAACCAGTGTCCTATTGCTATAAGCACTGAATAAATGCTCAGAATGARCATTATCTGACCTCCCTAAACACACTGCAGTTTGAAGGGACCAGGCAGAAAGAAAATCCCACCTTTCTTAAGCTGATTACAGTATAAAAAGTGTGGATACATAAACCAACTGTCCTACTGCTCCTAGGAACCCTCTGTCGAGATGAACACTGCATGTGAAACCTCCTGAGTCCCTGTCTAATATTTTATTTACTCTTTCGTTGTGCACCTCTTATTACCCTTTGTCAGGGGTCTTTGTTTCCTGACAAAAGCTGGGAGGAGTTTACTTGACAGAGAAGGCAAGTCATAAGGTTTAATTTATAGTTTCCCATTTGTTATTCTTTTYCCTTTTACTTAATAGTATATAAAAATTGTTTTAGAGCCTCTTAATGAATCCARTACTTTCTATAATGCTGTAATTACTTTGATGCAAGTGTCTAAAACCACAGGCAATCTGYCTTTTACATGGTTTAAATGCAAGTGAAGCACTTACTTCTCCAGTAAATCTTCTGCAGTTCTAACAGAAACTGATTTTAAAATAGGGAAGGAAAGGGAAAAATAATGTCATTGATATTCTTACAAGCTGTCTACAAAGCATTATTATAAAAATAATTGCATTTCAGCTAATCAAAGATGTGTTTAGGAGTACTTGTGCTGCAGGAATTATACATTCAGAACTTAGATGGAGCTTTCAAGAGCTGCATGCCTGAATCTCCAAAAGAGGTTGGGATATGCTGTTCAGTACAACAGATTCCTATTTTCTGAGCATACTTTGAGGGTTGCTTTCTGCAGTAACTCAGTCCCTTTCCTTCCACACCTCTCAGTGCCGGTCCTCAGAGTGCTGGGGAATTCAGTGATGGATAAATGTAATTTAATTAGTCAGATAAAATTAATTTAATCCCTTGTGATATCTGGCAGATGTTGATCAGCAGGTAGACGACCCAAATTTCGTACTGAGTAACTCTATCATTGTTTGGGTTTTTCTTTTCCAATGTTTTTGTGTTTAGCTCCCTCAACACTTGCACACCAATACCAGGATAGTCCAACAGAAACTCTCCATTGTTTCCTGGGCCAACCTTTTTCAGAATAATGCTGTCACAGGATTTTGCATGGCAGTAGCTCTTCAGTTACTTGTTCATTAATATTAATCAGAGATAAAAAAGTAATATATGCTGATCAGAAGTTCATTTCCCTGTTGTTTGCTCTCTGACAGTCTAACAGCAATGATAATCCGAGTTTAACAGGCATTACAATGGAAATCCTCCAAATGAAACACAGAGATTAGTGACTTCTCAGCAGCACAGCCATTTCCTGTGCTTGTTAAAGTGACTCTTCCTACAGAAAGGGGAGTGCACATTGAAGTTCAGCACTGCCACTTGTTGCCCTCAAGAGCAGGCTTTGCTGACAGTCTACTCAGTCTGAAATGTTAAACTGTAAATCTGTTTGGACGATAAGATTTAATTTTATCTTTAATTTTATCACCATCAACATCATCTTTTGCATTTCTGAAGGGCCTTGGCAGTGGTGTCCTTTGCCATGMTGCTTGAGATTTCTTACTATGCTGAGCTATTCCAGTGTTGCAAAGCACCAGGAATATCTAATAAGTGAATTGGAAAATCCCTTTCATGTGATGTTAGAACATGAAGCAGATTATTTCTCAGAGACAAGGTAGTTTAGCAGAATTACTGCTCTCTGGGCTGCTACCTCCTTCTGGTACAAGAGGATAACAGTCATATTTTGTTCTCTTTCGTWTGAGGCAAAGTATGAGAGCACTGAGAAATGGTAAGTGCTCCCTAGCACTCTGCTCACAGCGTTGTGAGAACTGTAAGAACCCTTCTTCTGGTTTCACAAAAATTACTGAGTCCCTGGAGTAACTCCAGATGAGATTTGTGCTGTGTGGAGTGACTTTTCCACAACCAAACAAGCCTGAAAGGATGATCCTTCCTTCTCTTCTTCATGAATAAGGCAAAATTTATCTCTGGAATCAGAGAACTGAGAACCAAAGGCATCAGGAAGGGTTGAGAGGTTCTCTGCAGTGTCTGCAGGCAAGCTGTGAGCTGCTGGAGCTGTGTGAGCAGGAAGGGACGCACAGGGCTCTGCTCTGCTCCACATGSAGCCCCTCAGCCCATGCCCTTGCTGCATCACTGCCCTGCCTGCTCCTGATCCTTGATGTTTGGTGGGTTTGTTGGTCCAGTGGAACATGAAGCCACAGAGCCCAGGAAAGGAAACAGCCAGAAGCAGAAATCCATGTAGTCATTAGGAGAAATCAGCTGGAAACATCTTCTTTAATGTATAAGATCCTCCAGGTCTGGCTCTTGGGGGTGGATTATGCTCTTTTTTGGTTGGTTGGTTGGGTATCTGGTTTTTATCATTCAGTTCCTTTTGTWGCAGAGGGACATCACAGCTCAAAGACCTCCTCCATGTCACTAAGCTAAAGAAAGAACCTCCACGAGGGTTCATCTGTCTCCTTACTGATTTTCAAGACAGTTTTCAAAGTGAAGTTCTCAGAATGGTTTTCCAAGTGCGTGGCAAGAAATCAGAAGGTTGGCTGTCCCAGCTTTAATCTTCCATCTMATCTCCCATGGAATGAAGTATTTTATGATGAATGTTCGTGACTCACCTTMTTCACATTTTGCTTGTACTTCTTTATAAAAATACAGGGCACATGTATTGCTAAWTAATTAACAATGACTTTATTATATAGATTAACTTTAAAAAGACTAGCAGCCCAAAAATAAGTGTCTTGTAGATAATTATTTAATAACTATTTTATTTAGTAAAAGTTAGCTAGAAATGTATTTTAAGGGTCTTTACAGAGGGTGGGGGGGGGCACAAATGGAAAGATGCAGTGTTCCCTTTTAGTGTTCTGGTCTCAAGATTGCTTTTGCCATGCCGGGGAATAGTGAAAAAACTTAAATATATTAAAAAGCTATATTCTCTTTTACTGTATCAACTGACCCACAGAGGCTTTATAAGGTTATAGCAGGAATGATGAATGATCTTGCTTTATATTCCTATATCATTATTTTTCTTAAAATAATACAATATTTCCCTTAGTTACAAGTTGTTCAACATTTGAGGCTTGCAAGGCTATTTCTCCTAAGTGGAAGCACTGATGTTATCAGTCAAATAGCCCTTCAATATTTACTTTTTTTTTTTTTTAATTGACTTGAGTGCAGTATATGTGAGAATAAACAATGGTAGACAATTTTTTGAGCAGAGACCCCCACCTGTGTGACTCATGAGCTCTGTGCCAGATGAAGCATCCTTCCTTCTTCCTGTCCTGTTCTTCCTCACAGCTCCTTCTCTGTCATCCAGCCTGTTCCTACCTGAGGTTACCTGAACTGCATATTTTGGTCCCCCCAATAATCAATCATTCATGCCTTGAGCAATGATCTCCTCTTTGTAGATTYTTCTAGTGAACACAGACTCTGAGCCTGAAAAGCAGAGCTTACTGGATTTTTAATGAGGTCATAGGAATTTTGCTTCTCTAAATATTATTTATTTGCGTAGAGGTAAAASGTTCCTATTACTGGTTAAAAACAGTTGTTACATTCAGCAGCTTCCAAAACAACAAGATTTTCACATGCATTGTCTATGCTACTTGTGTGAGACATGGTTTTAGAGCTGAAAATATTATTCTGTTAAAACTGGATGCGAAAAGTTATCTTGAAAGGTGCTACCAGGGTATGACAAATGTTTATGGGATAGTTTGGGGGATTTWAAATATTTGTGCTGACAAATACATCTGAATGCATAAATGAAACTACAGTCCTTTTTGTAGTGCTTGCCTAAGTTTTGAACCTCTTTGACAAAAGACTAATGATAAACATTATGGGATGTTACTGTGCTGGATGTAGGACTGGTTTTCTAAGGTAATAGAATGTCTGTACTGATTTCTCCTGAAAAGTCTTTTTGTTGGTGGTGCTGCTGCTATTTTGTTCTTGTATATTGCAGTTACTGCATCTCTAAATTTGCTGATTTGATATATAGTGTTGGAGCAAAACTGGAAAAGCACAGTTCTCACAGAAAGCAATGCATTTCCTGGTGGGGAAAAAAAATAGCACAGCAGCTCTTACGACAAACACAAAAAATTTTAAAAAACAAGAAGAGCTTTCTCTGACCTGCATGTTCTTACTTTTCTTAAGAGCCTTGGAAGCAAGATAAGAGGCCTTTTCTGAAAACTAAGTCCCTGATTTAGCTGAAATACCTTGAGTTCTGACATTCTCAAGTAGAGGTTCACTGCAATACTTTTCTCAAGCCTCAGTCAAAGGAACATCACAGCATACCACTTATGTGGTTATGCAGTAAAAAAGAATCAGTGTCTTTTTATGAGTGGAAGAGRTATTTTTAGATTTAAAAGACCTGTGCCTTGTATCCTCTTCCTTGTAGATGAATCAATAAGTAATTTGAAAACTAAAACACCAAATCTGGTCAAATGGTTTGTATAAAACATCTGTGACAAAAGACAGAATATGGCTTGGAAACAATCAGCTTAGAAAATCAGTGACAGCAGTTGCCCCTAAATGATTTGGTTGGGTCCCTATTTGATATTGGTTAGTGCTAGGATGATCCCAGGAAATCTCTCACCTTTCACAGCATGTATTTAACCTTACACACATGAGTAGCTTGCAGAAGGACAGGTTGATGTGCAGAGACTGAAGAGGAGGACAAAGAGGAGTTCCCTGCCACAGGCACAGTTTCATCTATTGCCTGTTCCTCAATCCACACTGCATTTGTTACTGGTGACCTGCAGATCACCAGCACCCTAAAAGGGGCAGGAGTATGGATTAATTCTGGGTCTGCAACTGTCACACCTTGGTATTGCAAAGCACAAACCTTCCAGATGATGGAGGAGCTTCTATCATAAAGGGGCCTAAAAATCATGAGTTTTCAAATGTAACAATGGATTCAAAGTCTCTTTTAATTTGTCTCTGCCTGGTACAAAGTGGATGAGCCTTCTGCTGGCACTGTTTGTTTTCAGGTTTTCCTACAGGTCAAGCAACCTCAGAACAATTCAGTGGGTCATTTTTTAAAAAGAGGACAAGTTTAAAGTATTGAACCACATAACTCAAAGAGCTATTGCTTGGGGGGAAAAAAACCACAACAGAAAACAAAAGACCTCTGTTCCACCCAGGTAATAAAAAGAACTGACTACATTGTGGGCACTTCATGCCAATTTGGCTCAGCCATATAGCACAAAAATTCTTTAAAAACAGAGTAGGAAACTACATTGCAAATATGTCACTAACACGGAGGAGGAAAAAATAAATTCAGCGGAAGAGATTGCAGTGGTATGTCTGTGTTTAACCTGACAATCTTTCMGGATATCGCTGAAGTCTCCTGTACTAAAATTGATTTGAATTAGCATAATCCCATTTTATCCATGAGCTTACTATTCTTATTGCTGTCTGTCAGCCTGTCATTCATTAGTTCTGCTCAGGAAGAGCCGAGTTTGGGACTCCTGATTCTGGGTGGTATTGGATTATGCTTCTTTTCCCTGTTTTGGTCTGTCCATGAAACGGAGCTTTATGAAACAAAGCACGGGGATGTGTGATGATGACACAAAGGAGCTGAGATCCCTGCATGGCCCCAGAGCTCTGCAGAGAGGGGTGGTGTCAGCCTGGCTTCACAGGCAGGGTGTAGGTGCTCCTGTTTGTGGATTGCCTTGAGAGGTTTTAAGGGAAAAGCTGAATAGAGAAAACCACATCCCATCTGTACCCTTTGTACTGGTCCTACAAAACCCTATTACAGGAATTTACAATTTTGAGCGTAATCTATTGGCAATTTATCTGTAAATGAAGTACTTCCAGAGGGATTCCCCACATGCAGAGCACACCTGTTGCTGTGCAGCACTGAGTACCTTTTTGTCTCTAACATTCTGTGGAATTCTTTGAGAGTCTTGTAGCTGTTTTTGTTTGGTTTTCTTTTTAATCTAAAGAAAGATTTATTTGGTGAGATTTGTCATCAGTGGCCTGTAGGACTGTGATGAGGAGCATGGTGTTATATTCTCTGAAGAATGCAGTAGATGCATCTTGTGAGTGTGATGGATTCAAAGGGCAAGGATAATTCAGAGATACTTCACTTTCCTCTGCTGTAAGAGTTTTTAAAAAGCCTTGATGAAATCTGTCAGGATTTTTGATCTGCATTTTTCTGGGGTGAGACGCGTGATCTGGTGTTCCTTATCATGGGAAATATAGTGACTTTAATTTCAAAATGAGCAAAAAAGTGGGTTTAGTGATGGAAAATAAATAGTGTGGGTGGGCTGGTGTTACTGCTTTTGTCGTCTCATTCCCATTTCATTTTCAAAARGCTGACATTGGATTTTGTTTTGCCTCTTCTGTGCACTTTAACACACATTTGTCTTGGAGTCTGATGCTATAAAGATCTAGGGAACGATCATGGATGTAGAATTTCCCTTTCCATGGTTCAAATATTACAATTCACAAGATCCATTTGCAAAAGATAACTCACAGCTGGGACAGARCAGAATGCATTTAAAACAAATGTGGGGTAAAACTCTTCAATAGTAAGGAGGAGGAGGAGGAAAATAAATCATATCATGACAAATTTCAGGTGTTGTTAGAGATTACTGACTGCATTTGTTTTTGTTTTGTTTTTCCCAATCAATATGATTCTGTAAATCCAGGAAGTACTTAGAAGACAGATTTGCTGCAGATAGAGATCACCTTCTCTTAAGTGTGTAGGTGTCTGCTCTTTGCTAACAGGGACGCTAATAAACACTTTTACTTCTCCACAGAGAGTTTAATTCCTCTATTTATTTATTTTGTAAGTAAATTTTATTTTAGTGGCTTCACCATAAATCCAGGCCTGTTTGAACAATCCATGCTGATTAAATAAAACACTCAGAAAACTATTAGCATACCTGGCATAYATTAGTTTTGAGACTGCTTTGGCTTTAGGAACTTGGACAAGTCTTGTTTGAGGTGATCTGTTCCAGTGGTTTAAATCTTTCCCCCTGTAAAGCTGCTGTCAGAAAAGATTAAACCTGTGCACGGACTAATGAGGTGGAAGAATTATGGTGAAGCTTAACACCGGGTCAGAAATGAACCTCTGGCCCCCTTTAAAAATTCTCCTTACAGAGCAGTGGTAGAAGTGTGAAAATGTTCTTTGTTACCTCCCATGTTGGTTTTTGCTACCACCTATCACCACTAACTGGTAGACACTTTTTTTCCCCAATTATTTTATTTATTTATTCCCCAATTTTTTATTTCCCCAATTATTTTCCCTTTACCACCCTTATCCTTTACTGAGAAAAACTTAGTGACTAGCATATATTCTTTATTTCCTYCCACTTTGCACATCCACCTGTATTCACCATTTTGTTGAATCCAGAATAATCATGAGTGGAAAACAGACGTCTTGGGAAAGGAGTGCTAATGCTTCCCTCAAATCATCACTCTTTTTCACCTTCAAAGCCACAGCACTATGTAATTGTTAGGAGTTTTTAAAGCCAAACTGTTCTCCTGAGTGAGGTGTTGGAGAATGACTCGGCAGCCATCATTTTTCCAGCATTTCAAGGGTTTCTGGGATTCCTGCTGGGGTGATGGAGGACAGGCTCATTCTCTGCAGACCTTTGCTTGAAGATGTCAATTTGAGGATGAATGTTAACATTTGGCTTGCTGATGTAAATCCTGTGTTTGCAAGAGGATGGAGTTACACTCCAGAAAGCACAGCCCTCTGCCTCAGACTTGCTTGCCAGCTTGCAGACTGGAAAAGCAAATTTGGTTGGTGAGGAATCCACAGGCATTTCTCCAGCACAATTTATTTTTAAAACCACTTCTCTCTCCTTAATGTCCATAACTCTGAGCATATGTGGGCAGCTCATCTTCAGTTAGATGAAAATCATTGTCTAGCTGAGGCCATTTTTTCTTTTCCTCCCTCCCTTTTTTCCATTTTCTTTTTTTCCTTGGTTCTTCCTTTCAGTGAATTACTGGCTGGCAGCCTGCCTCTGCTCCCCTGTGCTCTGGGTTGAAGTTCAAGAGTGCCCTAGAGCTGCTTAGCTGAATTGCTGAATTAATGACATCCAATACKACCTGCTAGTTTGAGGGTGAGAGAGGGAATTTTCCAAGATGATGTATACCAAGCAGGCTCTGTTCTTATGTAAGTGCCCCATTATTATCTAAATTAAATGGTTATAACATCCTGACTTTAAAAAAAAAAAGTACCCCATTACTGTAAGTTAAAGATTATTCCTTCTTTATATCTCCATTACTGGGAAATGCTCAAGAACTTCCCAATTGCTGACCTCGTAGGCTCATAAAGAGCAGCTTCTCCTGACTCCAGGGAAAAGGTGCAAGCAGTGAGCCAAAGGTAGAAATTATTCTGTCCCATTTTAACATATTATTTTCCTCTATGTGAGGTGATGGCTTTGGACATTTTCTCATTGAAAGAGGTTATGCACTGGAGAGGGGTGCCAGGTGTCAATCTCGGTGTCATTCACCAAGATATATCTTTTAAATTTTAGGGGCAAAATCAGTAAAGAGAGAGAGGGGGGAATAACTGATAGCTTTCAAATTCATGACATTCAATGCAATGGCAGTGAATGATTAGGAAGTCAAGATTTCAATAGCAGTTAGGGTCCCAGCTTTAGGAGAAATATGAATCATGGAATGCTGATCTGGAATATTTGCATAGACATGAGCAAAGTACAATGGTCTTGCTGGGTGCCAAGTWATTCCACCTCTATTGACAGCAGAGAACTGCAACACCTGCAGCATCCACCAGCTTTCTTCAACAAATTCATGTATGAATCACCCCATGTCAACATCAGATAAAAGACGGTAAAGTTGGCTTTGGGGTTTCACAAGATGGGGGTCAGGGAGGCAGTCTAAAATCTCTGGACTTTTTTTTTTTTTCTTTTCTATTTTTATTTAGTTGAGTCCCTTAGCACCATCTAAATTCTGTCCCCACAAGATTCTCCATTTTATCCCCTCAATGAATGAGAAGTGTCTTTCTCCTCTGAAGAAAGGGTATCGCTTCCCTATGGTTTGAGATTGACCAGAGTGCCTTTGCAACATGAAAAGTTAACCCTACAAGGCTTGTTGTCACAGTGTGTTATAAATATTCTGCATGTGTTTCATGGAGATATTTTTCTCTGACACTTCCTGTGAGACTTTTTTTGGAAATCCACCTGCAAGTTACTGGTGTTTTCGATCTAAATCTGTAAAGAAACAAGCACGTTTAGTGCCACTGTGACTTTTCTTTTTTTCAAATGGTGTGCGTATCTGTATATGTGTCTGTGCAYGAGTAAATAACAAATGATAGCAAAGTAAATTAATGAAGCTTTAGTTGGTCATAGTTTACCTCCAGGCCTTGCAGATATTCAGTCTTCCACCAGGACTGTCGTTAACGAGTCTTTGTTATTTCAAGTGAYAAAGCTGTGATTAGGTACAGAACTTTATCTGCTCCATGTGAAAATAACACAGCTAAAGAGCAGCCACATGATTGAACACATTATCTCTCAGAACAGATGCAAATTTGATTCTTTCCTTTTGTAATATATGTGTTCTCTATCCCTTTGTTTTAGTTGTTTCAAAAAGATATTGAAGCAGTTCTGGTGATCTGTCTTTTCAACTGCCTATTTYCTGACTCTCATCCCAGTAATATTTGATAATAGGATCTGATTTAAAACTCCCTGACATTAAAAGACATCTTTTCCTTGAGCGGCTCCTTCAGCCAGCTGCAAKGACTGAAAAGACCAAATTCCTGTAAACAGAGCAGAGCCAGGGCAGTAGATCTGCCCAGAATCCCACCAAGGCTCAGTGTCAAACAGGTTATAAAATTCAAGCTCGMGGATAATTGTCAAAAATCATGAAGCTCTGCAGCTCTCAGGTAAGCTCACTCTTTGTGTGGCAGTTCTGAAGTTTCCATATTTGCTGCTTTCCTATCCTTAGTGGATAAAAAAGGAATAAAAAAAAATCTTTTATGAAATAAAATTGAAAAAAACCTCCATCAGAARCTTCACATTAAACATCCAAACAAGCTTCACTGACCTGCCTCTACCCTCCCTTCTTTTTAATCGTACAGAGTAAAATGTAATGATGAAAATTAAACTCAGCAGAATGCTTTTTTGATAGAGCAATCAAATTATTTAATGTCAAAACTGCTGAAGCAGGATGTCTTGAGATTGCTAGGCTTTCCTCCCCAACACAGGGGAGACACACACACAACCATACACACACATCCTCGTCCAAATACAGTTCTGGAAAAATATAGCTGATTTTGTAATAGGAGATAGTTCTTTTAAGGAAAGTGATTTTGTTCATGGATATTTTTTCTTCTCTTCTAAGTAGCTCTACTCAGGCAGAAAAAAAATTGTCTTAACTTTCCCTTGACTAATTGAGCTTGTTCCATGATTTCAAGGCCAATGTTTATGAAAAGCTAACATTTATCAACAGTTCTAGACTCAGCATGGATCTGTGTGCCATTCCCTTAGAGAAACAAATCCAAGCGAGGCCTGAGGGAAGTACAAGCCAAAGGCATTAATATCAAATGCATGAAAAATTTGACTTCAGAGGGGCTACTCCTTGCCAGGCAACCAAGTGACAGTCCAGCTTGGCCTCTGGGGCACGAGAGCTCCAAAATGAGCAGTAACACATCTCCACCTTCCATCTACCAGTGCAGCAAAAGTTCTCTCCCAATTAATTTTCCTTGAAAGTCTCCAATGTGCCCGTACTCTCCTCAGCTCCAGCAGGAGAGATCCATTTCCACCCAGGAGGGAGTAATGAGAAGCATTTCCCACCACCCTACACACAGATCCAGCTGTGGTCTCTATCATCTTTTCAGATGCATCCAAGGACGATTATGTTCCACGGCTTTCTTGGCAGATCCATGGGTTGGGAGTAACAACAATAAAACCGTGACTAATACGTGTTCCATTTTACAGCTTTTATGGTCTCAATTGCATAATTGCGGTGACCATCTTTATTCTTCCTTTTGAAAATAAATCTTTAGCTTGCCCTGGACTTAAACATTTTTATGGCTGAGGGTCTGTGTATTTAGTGTGTGCTGCTCAGTGCTCAATGCAGAGGAGTGGCAGTGTGACTCACTGGAAGGTTCTGGTGTCATCTGTGTGCCTGCTCCTTTTGCTCTCTCTTTGTGTCTTGCAATTGTTTATAATGTGTGCAGGAAAGCTTGGGGAGCAATTAAGCTACTCCATTAAAGAAAATAACATAGATTGTGTTTGTGTATCTTATTTAAATCTTTGAAATGTAAGATAAAGAGACAGCTTAATGGCTACTGTGTACTTTGAACACAAAGCTCAACTAATAAGACACCCCCTAATCACTGGTTTTAAACAGAATTAAACCTGGCTATTATTAAACTAAAACAGACTTTAACCTGACTTGATGTGGTAGAAATCTCATTTTGCAGGTAATCCAATACAGACAGGTAATTTTTTCTTCTTTTCTTGGATTTATTTTGAGGACAGCTGAATGAATTTTCCCTTCTTCTGATCAAAACAGTCACATTAAACAAAGCAACTTCCTGAAGTCCAGAATTTTGAATCTGCTTCCACAAGAATTGATTTTTTCCAAACCAATGCATTCAGTCTGACTGTGAAATCGAAAGATCATTTTATTCTCACAGATCTAATTTGGGCTGCTGGTTGCTATTACTAAGGTATCTTATCACTAATCTTTCCTAAACTGCAGCTGATATGGGTAGCAGCTGTTACAAATGTCAAGAGCCTCCATACAAACATCCAGAATGAGGGGTCCTGGAAGAAAACCTTAGAGGGAAGCTCTGACTTTGCCTCATTCACTTTCATTTCACCTTAGAGAAGTTTCTAAGTACACACTTCTCTGAAAATCGAGGCAGTCATCAGCACTTTTTTGATTAAGGATGGATTTGTATACATGCAGTTGCTTTCCYATAACATGACATTTTTGGGGTTCAAAAATTCCATTATCATTTCTGTTCTTTCAGAGGCCTTTTCATCTGCAAACAAAATTACATCTTTCTCTCCTAGTGATGGAATAAATATGACTTAATTCACAGATGCCCGAGCTTTGCAGTATATTAGAAGATACTGTGAGGCCCCAAATAATATGGGTTAACACTTTTGAAATCTACAAAGGATCAGAATACAAAAAAGATTGAGTTCTTTTGCCAACTTGGATTTCTCCTGCCCACATCAATTGGTCCTGGGGACATTCAGGCCTTTTAGAGACCTGAAGTGGAAGGTCAAGAATAACAAAGGTCAGAAATTAGGAGGTTAGCCAATCTGTGCTTTACATTAACAACCAGGATTGTTTTTCCATCCAGGTCTATCTGGTGGGTCAGCTCCACCCTTTTATCCATAGCCAACCTGGTGTGAAAGCTTAAAATAAAATCTGTTAGGGAGAAAGGCTGAATAAAGACCTCCTTTGCTTTCTGTGAATCTTTGTTTCCATCCACATGGAAGGAAAACAAGTTTAGCCATTTCTAATATATTACATGTTGTWTTTAAGAGCCTCTGTGATTACTCACATTGCAAATAAAATCCAGGCATTATTCCAGGCTGGTGTAAACCCTGAAATGTGTCCTGTAAGGCTTCTGGGCTTCTGTCCCCAGATTCCTCATCTCTTCACAGAGAAAATCCCTTCCCCATCTCTTCACAGAGAAAATCACTCTGATAATCCTTCTGCAGGTCTGGTGGGAGCAGGGCTGGGACCTCTGGGACCTCAGTAGCCACCAGTGTGAGTGTCCTTTCTGCAGAGAAGGAGTCACCACCTAGTGAGGCCATAAGGGAACACCAACTTTACACTGTCTTGTGAGGAAATTTAAAAAGTTTCAGGCTGTGTGTCCTCCTCATGTTCAAATTCTCTGCATCCTTTCACACAGCAGCATTTTCTCCACTTGGCTGCATTGCTTCTCTTCTGCTTAGGTGTTGGTGTATTTAAAAGTTAATGGGATGCTCGGCTGGGAAGAGAGGAGAGGGAAGAAGATGGGGAATGGGGAAAAAAAAAAAAACCCAGGCACAGATTTTGAAATCYAAATCCTACTCTCAGACTGATTTTTCTCTTTGTTTGCTCAGCTGCTTTTTGCAGCCGCTTTACTGGCACAGACAAATCTGAACAGCTTTCAGAACAAAATGACAGGAAGATGGAAGGATAATGTGTGTTTAAATATCATTGACCAGCCTCTTTCTTGGCACTCTCAGCATAGGGAAAGCTTGTTACATACTGCTTCCTTTAATCATTTGAGACAGGGCTTTTCCTCCTGCCTATCTATCAAGAGGAGAGAGGATCTTCCTCCAATTGTGAGYTGCAGTGACGGACAGGTGAATTATTAATGTTGTTTGCCACTGACTTTCCTTGTTATTCTTATTTGTTGAGTTCCCAGATGATGTGACCCATGATTTTTTCAGTCTGCTGAAAGCCTGACCCACTCAATCACATCCAAACTGCACGTGATCTCCGAATGGATTTGAATTTGAGGGGTTTTTTAAAAAGCACAGGAAAAGGGAACAGTTTTGGTACCTGGAGCCCAGTGAAACAGAGCAGAGAGGAGCTGGTGGATGGCTGATAATACACAGCCTCCAGTTAATGAACTTGCTGCCAAGAAATTCATCATCTACTGTCTCCCTGGGACAGCGATGTGTGTGTCAAAACAAAAACCACACGCTTTTGGTGAAAGCAGACCTTTGTTACAGCTAGCATCTSAACTGATTAAAATTTAAGCCGATCAAGGATGGCGATAAAGAGAAAAATGATTCTTCCCTTAACTGGACATTGTGTTTTTTCTTGGTTCCTGATGGAGGAGGTTGTTTATTTCCCCAGGCAGATTTTGTCTGTGTGTTTCTCATGTGTGTGTGCGTGTAAACCCTGTTTGAAAAGTTGGGGTGCCTGGCTATAAATCAGGACCCCGTGGCTGAAGATTGCACAAAGATATTTCATTTCTCTCCTTTCAGACCAACCWGAAGGTAGGAGTTTTCTCCCTATTTAGTATTGGAGCCAGTTAAAATTATAAAGTGCTTCTTTCCATGGCACRTTCTGGAGTAAGAGACATTGTAATMTCGAGTTTATKGCAAAGGAATTGAGGTGCAGGGAAATTGTTCACAATTTCATTTTCGAAACAAATGAAGCTACCGATTTTGAGTGCTCAGGTTTTCAGAGCTGGATTCCCTACCTGGAATTTGCATCTGAGGCCCTGGRCTGAGCTCCCAGGCTTTCTATTCAGAAGGAAAACATTCCAAGAGGATGACTGGCTTAGCAATTAAAAAAAAAAAAATAATCATCCTCCATCAAGGGAATACCCAGGTCATCTGGGTAGGAAATGGGGTAAATGTGCAAAACTCTAAATGGCTGTTCCAGAGATTTGGGTCACCACAATTCCCTACTTAAGAGGTTGCCAGAACTACTGTATTTTAATTTTTATATGAAAAGAGTGAGCAGTTGCATGTAAGTACATGTGTCTGTGAAGGGGGAGGCATCCTTTCACAATCCTTTTTCATCAAATACTGTCTCAAAAAAATCAGTTTGAGGCAGATTCCCAGCCTCAAATTTCAACCTAAAACATTAAAGCAGCTGAACAGAGAAGGTCTTACCCCTGTCRACATGAAAGAAAGCATTTTAGATAAAAGTACCAGCCAGCTTTAACAACTGCCTCTACCCAGGAAAAGCACTTAGGAAGGCTAATGTTAARCGTATGCTTATGTAACTCACTGAATGGGGGACCATATGCTGTAAAAGGCATGTGGTACAGGSATGGAAAGTGGGTAATAACAATAATGAACATTTACATAGCCTTCTGCACTCTCAAAGGGATGTGGGAGCTGTAAGTACAGAGCATCAGCGACAGCAGGAGATATGAAAATGCAAGGTGGGTTTGCCTGGTTAAATCCTACCTTCAGTTACAAAACTTCCCTGCCCGGAAAATGCAGTCAAGCTGGATTTACTAACTAGGCAGGAAGAATAATTCAGCCCTGGGTCTTTTATGTGGGTAAAGGGCTGTTTCAAAAATAAAAACCTCCTCTCTCTTATTATTAGTGATTTCCATTTTCCTATTAACTCACTGCAGAAAATATTGCTTTACTGTGATGTGTTCTGAGCTCTAAAATAGATCGATCAAATCAAGCCAGCCAAAGATGGTATTCCTGGCCCTGGAGACTGATTTACACAAATCCACAGAGGAAAAAATCTGGAAGTAGAGGGGAAATAAAAAACAACTGAGATTGTTAAGGATATAGATACATAAATTTGCTTCCTTCTGGACAAGTGGCTGTATGGGCCTAATCTTAGAATCAGCCTGTTAATTAACCTTTTTRAAAAACCAAACAACACCAAAAAACCCAACATTAATCCCACTGATGTGTGACAAACAGGCAAAGGAATGAATGTTTGGCAGGATGCCAGGCAGCATCAGAGCAGCTTTAGGAWAATGAGATTGAAATTAAAGAGAGAAGTTTGAGTTAGAAAAGTACCTCGTTCAGGGGTCCTGTTTCATGAGCATCCTAAACAGGAGCCTGGGRGTGGTGGAGCCAAGCCCTGGCAGGTTCACAGAGTGAAAACATTGCTGACAGCCCTTCAGTCTGCCCAGCACCCATGAGGGCAATGAGGCTTTGGGAAGTGTTCCCCCATTCCTGGTTGAAGGACACTACAGAAGACAAAGGACTGCACAGCTCCATGCTCTGCWGGGCAAATTAATGAAAAATGCATAGACTGATTGTTATTAAATACATAGTGACTGTGTCTGGCTCAAAAAGGCTCCAGCCCTTCCAGGTGTTTGGAGACTGGAGATTATTTTGGGAAAGCACTCTGTACATACTCGCTCTTTTGCTCATCTCCGGGTTTCTGACCAGGGTCAGAGTCTAGAGAGCGGTCTGCGTGGATTCTTTCCACTTTCTATCCTTAGGGTCTGTCCCAAAATACTGCACTGAATTTATCAGACAAAATTTGTTTTGTTTTGTAAAGAATAGGCTGTGTCTGCCCTGAACATCAGTGGGAGATGTTCCCCTCCAAAGTAAAATGAATTTTAGCAGAGACATCAGGTTCGGCAAAAGCATGGGCTAAACCTTCACATCTGGACATGCCCTGGGAAAAAAAGAGGGTGATCAAAGAGAGGAAAAACCATCTGCTGCAGACCTTTAGCTCCCCAACATTGCTGTTAGTGAAACCATGAAATGCACAGSAGCTCAGCAATGCCAGGGAGCTGATGTCCCCAGAAAAGGCCACTGATCCAGCCACTGCCAAGGTTTGGATGGAACCACCACCAGCTGCATTTCACACAGACAGCACACTTGTGCCTTTGGAGCAGAGAACCTCTCTGCTGTGATTTGATCTTTTGTCAGCGTGGAAGGAAATTTTCCAAAGGAGACAAATTAATTAATCAGGTTAGCCCTGAGACGTCTAATGATGAGCATTATTGTATTTAACCACCAGCGAATCTGGCAAATACTAAATTAGCACTTGAGTTCTGTTTCTTTAGTGACTGTTAAAAAAAATAAAATAAAAAAAAAACAAAATTAAGGGGAGTTAATTATGTCAGGTTAACAACATTTAATTAAAATGGAGGGAAGGGGTAGGTGTAATTTGCAACCACCACAGAGAGGAACTAGATTGGAGGTACTGTGCAGCTTGAGATGGGTTGCAGCTTTTAATTAAAATTGCTCTTCTTTAAGATAGCCCTGTGTCAGATGGATTCTGTTTAATTGCTGTCACTCCTGCAATATTGCCAGCAGGATTCTTCAGTGGCTTCATGTCCTTAATAGAAATCTGTGTGTCAAAGGACATCTTCATGTCAGGTTACAGGCTGGATCTGTCATGTGAGGTCCTCATCCCTCTCTGAGGGTGATATCACACGTGAATGATGGTGCTGTAGCTGTCTGTCTCTTGGGAATGGACAATCTCTAGATGGGATAAAAGAGATTCTGCTAGACAAGCAAGATCCATGTCCCTTCATTTAAGGACTGATATTTCAGTTATGAAGGYAAAAGACATTTTGCACTTTGTCGTGATACTGATGTTCAAAGAGCTGTCTGAAAGATTTTGGCAGTGATGTGTGAGCCAAAGACCTCAGCTCATGGCTGACCCATTAATTCATTGTCACTTCTCAGCCATTTCTCTTAACTTATCCACATCCCTKTATTATCTGCTGGGAATCCATACAGCCTTGTAGTGGTGTTTGAGACCAGCACATAAAACTATCATCTTGGCAAAACCAGCACAGCTGCAACGTCCTACTGGCACATGCACACAAAATGTGAGGGAATCAGGTAAATTCACTGTACAAACAAATAGTTCATGAACAASTTGCTGTGTCTGGAAAAGTCAGAGATGTCAAAGGTAATGTTTAGAAATATATTCACAAAACTGTAATAAAGGCAAGAAAGAGATGGCATCTGCTTAATGCTGAGGAACAGAGGAATGAACCTGTCTGCAGACATGCACGCACCTACTTGTGTTAATACATTGTTTCCTAAACTACAAGCATACACAAACATGCTTGGAAAAAGTTAATTTGGAATTCAGAAAATACATACTCAATATGTTAATATGRCTGTGCTGACTCAGGCAAAATACGAATTTTGGCTCATGGTATCTTCCATTAGAGGTGGCAGCAGTCTCTCTTGAGGTATCATTAGTAGTGTGTTGGTTTTTAAAATAAATATCCTAGAAGTTTTGACTTYAATGGTTCTAAAACCTAGTTCTTTGTCTCCTGTCTCTGTGTCCTCACACTTTCACCTCCTTGGTGTTCTGTTATGCACAAAGATATGAATGTGGGGTTTTACAGAGTTTGATGCTCTTCAAACTGCTGGAACAAAGGAAATTTATTGTTGCCAGAGGATGCATGAGAAGTATATTCAGTCATTGCACTGCCAGACTTCTTTAATTATTTTATTTTTCTGTGAATCAGAACACATTTGTGAAACTATGATATTAGGGGTATCCCCATATTATGTATTTGGCCATTCTAGAAAATAAAATCTTATTATATACAAGAAGGATATTTACCTATTGTGGCTTTTATCTCAGTTCAGTGCTGCAAAGAAAAAGAGTGTTTCCTACTGCCTAACTGACATTGCTTGTTTAACAAACACCTAAACAGCAACAGCAAGTCTAATAAGTCTACCATATTATTTAATATGCCCAATTAAATAATGAGGGCATAAAGTGTGAAGAGCACTTCTGCTGCAGAAATTTATTTTCACTATATTGTTTCACACATTTTAAAAGCTTTTTGTTGCTTGGGGTTTTTTTTTAGAGCGAATTTCTTTGAGGTAAAACTAGGCTTTTGTTGTTTATCATAAAGAAGCCAAAAAGCAAAAGTAGAGCTACATCTATCTAAATTTAATTTGCTTGTCCCTTTCTAACCAAAGTTTTTATATATATTTATTTAAATAATACATTTTCTAAGGAGCTAAAAATTCACACACTGCTCTGGGATAACTTCATTAGACTCAACTTTGAAATCCCTTGGTCAGATTCTGCTCCCACACACATGGCTGTAAACATGCTGTAAATCCACTGAAGTGCCTGTTCATTTAACTCCATCTCAGAAAGCTGGAACTGGCCACCAGATTATTTATTTATGGATATCACAACCCCATCGTCACTTAAAAGTAGATGTTTGTATTTCATGTTCTTGATTTTCTTGATTTTTAATCATTCATAGTACGTCATCAAATATTGATGCTCCATCTATTAAAAATGCCATAAATAAATAAGCTACATACACAGGCCTGACCAGAAACAGCGTGGTCCAAGATATTCCAGTTCTGTGTGCCAGAAACTGTCTTCTGTTTGATGATGTATTCAGCTGAGCCTGCAAGGTTGTGGGTAGATATCAGACCTCCACCTTCCTGTCTGCTGTACCATAAACATAAGATGACATTTCTACTGGTTCTTGGTTAAAATAACCCAGGCAATCTCTATGAATAAACATACCTGGGTCGCATTTCAAAAACAAAAAATAAAAGGTACTAATGACCTTTTCTTACTGYCTGAGGTCTAAATGCTGCATTTTGATACACATCTTTGGGAAAAAAGGAAATCCAAGAGCCATTAGATCACTGAGGCTACTTGGATCTCAAATTCTGATCTGCTATAATTTTTAAAATTACAAACAGAAAGAAAAAAAAAAMCCAAAAACCTTAGTTAAAAGCAACCTTTTATACACAGAGATTTTTACTTGAAATTATCCTCTTCTAAGAAGAAAGTTTATTTCTATTTTCAGTTCAGAAGTCACCTTTTTTAAAAAAAAAAGAAAGGACTAATTATATACTCAKCACAAACATATAGGCTAATAAGTGCTTTGTTCCTTGAAGGGGTATTAAGAAAATGGATCCACTCACAGTCCTGGTGTTTTATTGTTTAATTGAGTTTTTGCCTCCTGCAAGCTGCCGTAATCCAAAGGACCTGCCAGCTTCTCCATGAGCTTCTCTGTAGGATGAGGGAGATGCTCTTGTGTTGAGCATGTGGTCCCTGGGCTGGGAACCCCCTGACCCTGCAAGGGGCTGGAACAGGGCTGGTGTGCTCTGCAGTTGTCACCTTGTCCCCCCCAAAAAATGGCTGTGCTACAGCTCCCACTGTGCCTGCATCCCAGAGAGGGGGGGTTTGGGGTGAGGAAAGCCCATCCCCATGACACAGAACCTGTCACACCCCACCACTTATATGGGACCATCTGGGAGCTTAAACTCTTGACTCTTCTGCTGTTTTGGTTTAKGTAAAGCCCAGGCTCTTGGGGGAAACTCTGTGACTGCTGGGTCTCATTTGACCAAAAAGGGTCATGAGAGTCGCTGCCATTGCCGTGATTCATTTGACTTTTAGGGTTTTGTCCATGAGTGGAGTCTGCCTTCAGTGGTGTGGCCAGGCTGCTGCTGACAGTGCCTGTGGGAGGAGGGCACATGGGGACAGSTGATGGGAGAGCAGGCTGGGAGCCCCATTTCCTCGAGGAGGACCAGGCAGTCACACCGTGATGGTGGTGATGAATGTTTTGACATCTCTCTTGACTCTTCTTCCCTCCTGCCCTTCCTTTATACTAATGGAGCTGCTGGGCAGTTCCAAACGTGCTTGACAAGTCTCGAAGGATCAATTTCTCATAAGCCTAATGCCAACAGGCAGCTGGGCAAGGCAGGGAGCCCACAATGTGTCTTTCCATCGCCATCCCCAAGGTGGTCACAAACTGGGTCAYCCCTGGAAGGGCACATCTGCCAACGCACAGGCACAGGAAAGAGCAGTGCCWCAGGCTTTGAGGTGCCCTCAGTTTCCCTCTCCATGGGCTGGCTCAACTCAAACACTGGTGAGAGCCTGTGGACACGGGGATTTTCCCTTTGGCAGGTTCTCTGCCTTCATGAGATAACAAGTTAATAAACCCATGAAAATCCAGGCAGCTGGCTCTGTGGACCCTCTTTGTGCCCTTTGATCTGTGCACCCAGGGCTCTGTGGTGATGCTTACAGCTGCTGACAGCCGAYTTGCTGGGGTCTCTGTTCTTTGTTGTGCTTGGTCTTGGCATGAAAATTTCACAGCAGTTAATGAGATCCATTGGCCACAGCAATCCATCCCCTGTGCATTGAGTGCTAATTAGTGTCAGGCTGTCACAATGGCAAGATGAGTTGCAAAATAAAACCATCAAGTACACTCTGATTCTGATTTATTACTTATTTTTCTGTCACTGTGAGTGAACAATAATAAAGAAAAAAAGAGAAAAGTCAGTCTGGCCTCTTCTTTGGCTTCGTGTGCAGTGGTGATGATTTCCCTGTAATTAATGAGGTGCATTATCTAACTCCCTCACCTTGCAGTAGGAAGAAAAGTCCCTTTTTCACTCTTTCGTTGTTTCCAAAGAGAAAGTCTCTGAAAGCCTTGGGAGCACACAATCGTTCAGAGTGAATGGCCTAAAAGGCAGGCTCCATTCATGGTTCTGCACATTCCAGGCTCCTTTTGTTCCTCAATTTAATTAGATTTACTGTGGACTGCCTACCCACACAGTAAAGGCTGCATTGATGTTTCAGGTCGATGCAGAGCAGGTTGTTGGAGAGGTTCTTGGGGCCTGATCCTTTTCCATCTGAGCCCCTTTCTACAACCCTGAATTAACTGCTGCAGTTTTCTGAGGTAGCACAAGTTTTGTCCTATTAAAGTTAAATTCTAAATAAACTATGCATGTGGAAAAATCCTGGAGAATGGGTATTTATCACAGTACTACCTAGAAAAAGCTTGGTGACAGCCGTCTTGCTCTCTCAGATTTGAAATGCTGAGGATCAGTCTCACGTGGTCTATGCCTTASAGTGCAGTCAGTATTTCTCCCACAATGTTCATCTGCCTCCAGCAGTAAATTTTTGCAAATGGCTTGATTCATATTTATTGTATTTTGTAGACTCTGTCTAGAGAGTAGCAATTGTGATTAGAGTAAGTGTCCTACTATTAATAATGAAGCAGCAAAATGAGAGTTGACATAAAACTCATGTATGTCCATTTGTCTGTGTGTGACTTGAATTATCCAGTAGCACTGGGAGAAATACTTTCTTTAGTACCATCTCTTTCTGTCTTCCTTTTTTTTCTCTCTCTTTTTTTTAGCAATGTTTATGAGCCGATAAAGTTTTACAAATGTTGTAGGAGGGAAAATAAGAACGATCTAGGTCAGGAGAAAATGGTGAATTACCTTTCAATAACATTCTCTACTCTCTCAGGTTCTTTTCAGGGGTTTTTGCTTAGCACCATTGGAAAACCCGTGTTCTGGCTGAAAATTATTCTTGCAATTAAAGACTGATTCTTACACAGGTTTGTCCATTTTACACCACTCGCTTTTGTACTCAACTCAGTAGGACAAGTCGCTGGGGTACTTTCTCACACAATAGCTTAAAATGATCCTGAGTAACAACGTTTTAGCTGTAATACACTAAAAATAAAGCAATAATAAATATTCTATAGGATGCCCCATTTCAAAGCAGACCTATTAGCCTAGCACGCTTTTGCTTTCCCTGTGGCATTCCAAAATCTAAACTAATGCTATTATTTTTAATTTGTTTTTAATTGTAATAATTTGGTTTGGTGTGGAACCTTTYCACACAGATATAATCAGGCATTTTGTTGAAAAATTTTCCTTTTTCTGTTGTCTGCATTGGGTTATTGGCTATGATTTAGACCAGTAACAGAGAGGCCACATGACATTTTCCCCAAATGTTGCTTTTCTGCAGTTTTCTGTTCTCTTCTTGCTTTGCAAATAGGTCAGTTCTCAGTCATGCACCAGCAGGCTGTCAGCAGCAGCAAAGGGCTGTGTTGAGCTTCTCAGATATGGAGACAGCTGAGAAAAAACCTCTCTGAAATGAATGAGAACAGCAGAGTGGAAGACCCTCAAACTCATCAGACCATTTCCAYCTTGCCACCACTCCCCACTTTGGTCCCTTCCAGCTCCTTTGTGTTGGTTTGTGGATTGGGTTTTTTTCTCTTCATATTTGATCAAACCTTGGATACATTGGGGTTTTTATTACTGATTGTTTGGGGTGGCTGTTTGTTTGTTTGCTATTTATTTTTCCCCACAGAAGGCAGATTTCATCCRTCTCATGTGATATAATAACTGGAAGTGCCAGTGTGTCCACGAGCTTTCTTTTAATACATTTTTTTTTCTTCCTCTTGCTGCTGTGGTAGYAACTAAAGCAGAGAAAGGCTTGGAAATCTGGAAGCTCTGTTGCTCATCATTTTCTGTCTCTGTTTTAAGAGAGAATTTTATTTATTAAAGGACCTAAAAGCCTTGTCCTGTTCCATGAGTTTTTCTTGGTGTAGACGAAGTTCTTCAGGAAAGTTTCCTGAAACTCACTGTCCCCTGCAGAATACAGTTTTTGATGCGATCTCTTTTGTTTTCTTTTATTAAACATTTTGTACATAAATAAATGGGAGAAATGGGTATAAAGTAGGGTGCTGAAGTAATAGTAGAGTAAATGGAGTAATTGGAGAAGAAGCAGATTGGAAGCRGAACATAATCAGTGAGATCCGACTGTTTTTATATAAGCTGATGTAAATAAGGTTTCAAAAGTATTAAATTTTGTAAATTTTTTTGTATCTATTTCCTCTTAGCCTTAGAAAACTGACRCAACCAAGGTGATACAGGATGCTGTAGCATGGTCAGGTCATGAACTGGGAGCTTTTAGGTCACTCTCTGCTGTTTGATCTGCAGATTCTTGCACCTTCAGTTGGGTTTTGCTATTGTGCAACCTCTCGTGATCCTGATTTTTAGGATCTCGTTGCATCATTAGCTGTGCGTTTAGGATGATTTTGCTTCCTCAAAGTGTTTCTCTGAATCAGAGTAGTTTAGATTGGAATAGATCTCCAAGACCATCAAACCCAGCCACCACCCCAGCAGTCTCAAGTCTGCTCACAAATGATGTCCCTGAGCTGCACATCTRCACAACCTCCAGGTCTGTCCCAGTTTGGTGGCCCAACCATGACCCCAGKCAGCCTCTCCCAACACCTGACAACCCTTTTAGGGAAGGAATCATGATGACAAAATGGGAAATGAATGACTGAAGGTCCATAACTATTTTTGTCTGAATTAGACTATATTTTGAATGAAAGTCTGGTCACCCTGCAGGCTGCAAGTGCTAGTTATTTTATATAATATTTCATATTCAGGGCTTCGGGGTGTACAACAGGTGTAGAATAAGCAATCTTATAGAAGACATCTGTGCAAAAGAATGGCTTTGCTGAAATGGTACTAATTTTTTCCATAAGTAGGTCATAGGAAAGAGCAATCCAATATGAGAGTCTTTGTTCATTCAAATGTCTGAAAACCAATCTAACTAATTAAAAAATGAAAGCATACTAGAAAAAAAATCCCACATGACAGTATAAACGGCATTTGAAAGAAGACAGTTTTTTTCCTAATATGTGCTTTACTTTTTATCAGTTTTGGCCCCCAAAATTGTATCCCTTTKAGTTAATTTAGATTTTTAAGAATGTAACTTGCTTTGTTAATTTGGCGTGGACTTAGYCTGTTTACATAAAGCACCCTAGCAAAAGAGATTGGCAGAGCTCCCCTTGTAAATACAGAGTTCTTTTCAGTTAATTATATGCAAATCAGCTTTGTTAACAAACACCTAAATAACTCTGCCTTGTCTTCATTAGCCTGGGAGATACAGTACATTTCTCAAGGAACTAGACAAGGAATATTAATCAAAGCAGCTTGTAAGTTTTAATGAGCTTATTAATTGTTGACCTCTGTATTTCCAAGAAGCGGTATTAAAAGTGAAAGATAACTRAGATATTTTTGTGCAGAAATGTTATGCAGATATATATGGGAAAAGCATTCATGGCCAAATTTGGGTCATGCAAAATAAAACCTTAATCTAGCTGCTAGCATATTGATAACTCCTGTTTTTCTAAAAGAATATACGCCAGCTGCTGAGAGTTTAACTAAAGAAACGTTCTTCTCTCACTAAAAGAGCATTCAGTGTTGTAGAGGAAGATGAGAATAAATGATGAGAATAAATGATGAGAATAAATGGAATAAAGTTCAGGTTTTTGTTTCCTAGAGCAGGTTTTTTGACTTTCCAAACCAGTAGAGATATGTTCTGGATTTGCTTCCCAAATGGACCTCCTGGATGTCAGGTGATTCTAGGTTTGAACAATTTCTTAAGGTAAAAATAATGAAAAATGCAAACACATAATGGGCATGGAGGCTCCGTGGGCAGCTGACCTGGTCACTCCACACATCAGCCCCATTGGGGATAAGTGGAAGGTGAAGCCCAGCCTGAGGAGTGTGGGGTGAAGTTCAKCAATGCCTTCAGAGTGACCCTCAGCAGTGACCGACCCTCAGTGCCCTCCCTGCTGGACAGAGGAATACTCTTCACACAGCTGAACCCAGAAATGAGATGGAACCTGAAACCCAGCTCTGATTATGGCCTTTAGTGCTGTGTGCAGGAGCTGACTTTGGTGTAATTAATCCTCTAATTAATTTCTAATAGCTGTCTAGCCATGTGTCAATAAACAGGGAGGATACATGACAATAAAAACATCTGTCAGAGTGAGTAATGTGCAGTGCTGCTTCAGAGAGAGACAGACGAGAATGAGCAGAACAAGAAATAAAACAAGGCAAAGCATGGACTGGGATTAAGTGGAGTCTAAGCAGGAGAGACAGATTCTGAGTTGCCAGCTGATCTTTCCTAATTTGATTTGRCCAGTTCCAGTTCTGAGGGATAAATGAGTTACCAGGGTGGGAGGATGGATAGCTGATGATTGTCTTTTGGTACCTGAGTTGCTCTGGTCTCCAGCTCTGACCCTTCCATGGCAACAACAGATGATGGTGTTTGCTTGATTTGTGCCACTGCTGTCCACACCAACTGTAAATCCTTATAGATTTGCACATCCCAGGCACTGTACCTGTGTAGTAGTGAATGGCAAAGCTGGCAAACAAAACAACTGGAAACTAGACTGTACCTGTTTTGGTGCAGCAGAAACAAGAAGGAAGCTTGAGAAAATATTTTATTGTTCTGTAATCTGTACCGAAATTTTTTTCACCAAAATTTTTAGGAGGCTGGAAAGAAATTAAGATTCTGCAGTTCTTATGACTACATTTCATTTTTGATGAGAGGTAGCTGAGTTCGAAATATTTTTATCAGTTCTACTAGGATCATTATAGATAAAGAGAAAAAAAAGCATTGAAGAATTTTTTTTTTCTGATGTATTTCTAATTTCTGGAGCATTAGAAATCTAGGAAAGCTCAAATGGCTATCTGTCCAGAGACCCCATGGTTTAGGGAGAACAGAGCTGCAACACAGCCCATATTCTTAATTAGTCTTTGTCTTCCATATTCCAGTTCTCTTGTGGTTTAAATATCTCCTTGAATTTTTGAGCCAGATATTCATAACAAGTACATCCCATCCCAGTTTCAAATCTGCAAAATGCTTGTGGCAATAATTCTGAGTGACACAAAACAGAGCAGTTGCATGTAGTGGTGGCAGCTTTGGGGGSAGTTTTGTTTTGCTTTGCTTTGCTTTGTTTTGTTTTTTTCCCCTGTGAAAAAAACATTCTGCTCTGAACCAGTCACAGACTCTCTGGAAACTTTAAAAGGGTAATTCAACCCCCTCTTTTCCATTTTAAATCTCTTCCATCAGTTCTTTCTTCCCACCACCATTGGTGACATTGATTTATTTCAATTAAGATTCTTGTRTTCAAGTACCATAATTAGCCCCTGTCATTTCTAATTCTCATCCCCTTGGATTATACAGATAAAACTAAAATCCATGTGGACTAGTTCAGAGGCATCTGCTCACCTRCAAACTGAAGAGAAAGCTCCAGACCCTCTAGTGAGTCTTACCTGGGACCAGGAAAATGTTTCAGTGCCTGTCTCACTGAATCTGTGGATCTGTGTGTTTTGAATGGGTTCCTGCACTTTCTCTCTGATGTTCTTTTCTTCAAATCTTCCTTTGACSTTCTTTAAAGGATGGAAATTAACCAGCAAACAGTTCCTTCCACAAGGCCCCAAAGGGGTCTGATACAGATCCATCACTCAGAAGTAGCTGTGATTTTCAAAAAACGTGCTTTTAAACTGAGTTGTTAAACTCGCTGTAATTTTGGAAGTGAGGAATATGAATAATGCAAGTTACTGTGGGTTTGCAGCTGTTTGCTGCTCTAGGTCAGCTTGACCATTCTTCASTTCACTCCAGATCTTCAGTGGGGCTGTGAGATACCCATCACGTGCCAGATTTCTCCTGGTAACAATTTCCTTGCTTCCACTCCTTGCCTTAGGGAATTGCAGTTTAATTTGTACGTGCAGCTACCTGAAATCTGCTGAGAAGGGATTTTGTTTGGGATTCTTTTTTGCATTTTTTTTCCTCTTTCTCTCTCCCTTCTCCATGCAGTGGGCTGGAGCAGTGCTGGCATGAGCCACAGCAGTCAAATCCAAATCAGAATGCACACTGCTGTGCATAAAAAACACACAAAATTTGATAGAAAAAAAGATAATAAGGACATGTCTGCATGTCTGCTTTTATTTTTCCTCTGGGATGTTTTTAGAGCTTGTTGTCCTGGCTCCACTAGTTGGGTTTTGCCTTCTTTTTGCTTAAAGGAGCCAAGAGATAACCCCAGRAATGACATATTCAGATGAAGAGGCTGGAGACCAATGCCTTGCCTGGTGTGAAAGGCTGCAATGTCTGAGATGAGACCCTTCCACAGCAGATATAAACACAGCACCTYGCCTGCCCTGTAAGAAAAAGCCATTAGAAAGTGGCATGGGAAAATATGCTGCTCAAACTCCTCATATGCACACACACACTGAGTTTATTATAAAATCTGGAGTAAATTGTTGTCGAGCTTTGTAAACATGGAATTCAGYGCTGTTACATCTGAGTCTTGCATAAAATGCTTGCAAAAGGCTCYGGTAGCCTTCAGGGAGAAGGCTGTATACATTATAAATGGTTAATGCTTCATAGGATAGAAATTCAGTGAAGCAGGAAAGTGCTTGTTCAATTACTTTTTTGTAGGGTTTTTTTTTTTGTTTGGGATTCTTTTTCACTTTTTTCCCCTCTTTCTCTCTCCCTGKGAGGCTCTGCTTGCCCACTCTTGCTGGGGACTAAGGAAACTGGAGTTTGCTGAACCAGAACCTGTTTCAGACCTTAAACATTTATCATGGCAGGATTTGGGATTCCTTTTTCTTTAGTTGAGCAGGTGGGATGAGTCTTGCAACCTTAAGATCTTTTTCCAGACCAGTGACTCTACTTAAAGAGATAAGAATCCCTGTAATRCTGATTGGGTTAAGAAAGCATCAAATAACCTTTCACCTCTATCTGATCAGCCTTCTGTATCAAAATATGAACATGAAAATAAGAGCATTAAACTCTGAGCCTTTCCCTCATGCTCAGGAAAGCTTATATACACTAAAGAACATTCTGTATCACAGAAAGCAGCTGTGTTTGAGGCCTGGGATTAAACATCATTTGGGAATATTTGAATCCAGGACAGATATTTTTTGCTTCTCTCAGTGTACAGAGATCTGATTTTCTGATTCAGCTGAGGAGAAAGACTCCAATTTTTCTCTAAACACAGCAATGTTTAAAGAAAAGAAGTAGAGAAAGCCTCTCTGATTTACATGTTTCAGGGTAGTTTTCCAAGGTATGAGTTAAGCTGAAATTAATTGGAAAATTTAGTCAAGCAAGAGAAGTCTAAGTGTCTATACTGCTTATATGCCAGCTTCATACTGAAGCCTCCAGTCTTCTATTGAAGTAAATTCATTCAAAATATACATATTACACATGTAGAAAAAAAAATATTTCACATTTTAAATTGAGAAGCTGCCCATCCCAGTGAGTCAACAGGCATGGGGTAGCCTGGGCTTAAATTCAGCTGGAGCCCTTTTGGTGTGAGACCACTTCAGTGCTTGGCAGAGAAGAGCAAAGCGTGTCCTTAGCCAAGGGGGGGAAGAAAGAAGGGGTTGAGATTTTTTCTGTGTAAATGGTTAAGTGTTCAAGGACACGTGGGTTTAAAAGGTATTAGAATAACCACAAGTGAGAAACCAGGAGACCTCCTTCTATTGAGAAAGATGGAAATCTGTTCCCTGGGGGGGGGGGGGCTGGAAATCATCATCGTTACAAATATTAAAGAATTGTTTGTGCTGATATTTATAAAAAAAGCACATTACATGAAGTTGATTCTTGCTTCCTGAAGCTGGTTGGGTGACGTAATCATCCTGAGGTTTCTTTTGACTGTGTTTTCTATATTTTTCGTAATTATGTTATAGAAAATGACTAATTTTCTGACAGCTAAACTTAGGTTCATGTGCACAGGCAGACAAATATGAAGAGTGTGAACACAATGCCTGCGGTGCTAATTTTTAGAAGTTTCAAATGGAAGAAAAAGTCAAGCATCCTCCAAGATAACAATCAGTTAGGCTGTCTCATCCAAAGAAGCATCTTAGTGTTCTGTACTGACAAATAACTGATGGGAGGAATATTAATAAAAGAGCAGGAACACCAGGGCTATTCAAAGGGACTGAAAAACCTTGAACATGTCTACTTTCACTCTGTCTGCATTGAAAATGAATGCAGTGGGGGAAAGAGGAGAGAAACTTTATCTGTCCCATCTGTGTGCATTTCTGTTTGAGCAAATRCCCAGAGCTGTGGTTGTTGCTGGACTCTGGGGCTGGGTGGTGTGTGAGAGCAAGCAGCACATCCGTGGGATTTTGGGCTCTTCCTCAGTTTTCCTCCATCAAAATGCACTCACCACATCACCCCTTTCAATCACCGCTTTGCATCACCCCCATCCCAACACCCCCCTAACCCCCATCTCATCCCATCCCATCACCCCATCCCATTACCCCATCCCATCACCCATCCCATCACCCCATCCCATCACCCATCCCATCACCCCATCCCCATCTCATCCCCCACTCCTCTCCTCCCCTGCCCATCCACGGTTCATCTCCCGCTGCCGTAGCTGCGGCTGCAGAGACCCCTCGTGGAGCTGCAGCAGAAGCCAGGAGAGGGAAATGCCTTTTTTGTTTCTTTATTCTAAGKGTTCGTGTTTAGCAGTGTTGATTCCTTCACGACCTTCATTCAGTGAAATGGAGAAATCCCTTCTCCCTAGAGAGAGAGCAGTCCCCCGGGAATTTTGCAATGGGAGTCTGTGRGTGGAGCATTGCTGAATTTTCTATATACATAGTAAAAATAATCTTTGCAGAAATGTGTTGTGAAGGGAATTTAGATTCTGCTCTCGCTCCTAAATAATTTTTTTTGTTTGTCTGGGTTTTTGTTTTTGCTTTATTTTTTTTTTTTTGGTTTCTGGTGACAATGAATGTTTATCTGAATCTATCGGAGAGGCAGGGAAGGCTAATTGGTGGAAAATTCAAGTCCTCTCTTTCCCACCTGAAACCGAGGGTCTGAGCCTGCTATAAAAGCACATGGTGCCAGCTCAGTGATGCCTCTTGTCAGCTGTGGACCAGTATTTTCTCTGGCTTTTCCCTCACTGTGAGTTTTGTCCTATGCCCTCTCTGCATGAGTGTGTAGAACCCTCATTTTTGTGACTTTTGTGAAATCTACCTTTGCTGTAGATGTTTGCCTTGAAACCATTGGCTTCCAAAAAAAAAAGAAAACAAAAAGATCAGTTCAGTGCATTAGCAGCAGTTCCAAGCCTGATTGATGCACTCAGGCCCAAGGTTCACACGTGAGATCTCCAGAGCATCTCAGCACCCTTTTACAGCCTCTGGTGTAGCATCAACTCCTTTCCAGCTGAAGAAAYTAGATTTGTTAGCTCAACATGTTTGTGCTCGTGCTTGCCTTCCTGCTTGGACCAACTGTGATCAGATGATGAGACAAAATGACAATATCTTAAATACAATGATTTTTTTACCTGCTTATGTAGTACAAGCAGCCACAAAGGATAMAGAAAATTCCTCTCAAAATGTGAGCATACAGACAATCCAACTGGAACAGTTCCATCAAATCATAATAACTCATCTGTAAAGCCTTTGGTATTATATTTGCTCTATAATCTTTTGCATGAGGAAAACAGATTTTACCATAACTGCAGAGCCTTAATGACAAAAGTTCAAGTAACTCTCATTTTATTACATTATATTCTTTAATCCTCTCTGTTGGGATTTGAAATGTGTACATACAGACCTGTACAGATATTCAGGTCTTCTTGGAATATGAGTACCTGTCACATCACCCAGTGACATCACAAGAACTGTCAGAATGTTGTCAGAGAAAGCAGAAATAGTTATTTTTAAAAATTTTCCTCCCTAATCTTATTCTGAATGCTCTGTGTGATTGCAGTGCAGTTTAAGGCAATGGGAGATGGGCAAAATGAGCAAATCTGAAGTTCGACCTTTCTACTTCTGAAAATAGTAATAAAATAAAAATTTAGTGTGAACGAGTGTGACATACACAAATTCAAAACATAAATACCTCCTCTGAAAGACTGCTAGCCTGAAATTAGTGTCAGATCYTCACTGTGAGTCCTTAGTAAAAGGTAACATGAACATCTGTGCTTCTGCCTCTTGTCTAGAGTTGCAACAATGTCATATTTTCATTTCCTCCTTTGCTGTCTTGGCTTAGAGCTCAAGAAGAAGGCCCTGTCTGGAATTTATTGGCAATTATAAAAGGTGAAAGTTTTTTAATCAGCTATTAAAATGCATATTAATGTCAGGGTTTTAGAGAATGTGCTCATGTGATGTGTTAATTCAGTTTTAATGTGGAAAATTAAGGGGGGTTTATTAAAAAAAAAAAAAGTCTATGGAGCATTGCCTAATGAGTTGGCTGGATCTGCTTGGTCATCAGATCATTCCACCTTTCATGTTCCTTTTCACAGGGCTGAATGTAAATGACAGAAGTTGASGTGCATTGCCCTGGTCATGCCAAGGTCCTCGTTCCCTGCTCCAGCCCTGCTATTGCAGCCCAGGGTACACGAGCTCTGACCCAGGGTTTGCTCACCCAGGTGCCACAAAGTCGTACGTGATGAGTAAGAAGTGAAAAAAMTCTTGTCAGAGGTGTCAGTAACAGCCAGAGAAAGATGAAGATTGATGCAAACATTATCCCTTGCTTGAATGAATCATGAATGAATGATCCACAGTGTGGATCTCTTCCCTCTGAGCTTTATTTCTGATCATGATAATGATTTAGGTAACAGCAGAAGATATTTTGCCTTTTCTTAACATCATCTAACTCCATTACCAAGACTGGTTACTTCAGCTATTTTTCTTTCTATTTTTTTTTTTTTTTTTTTTAGTTACTTGGTTTTAGAAATGATCCCTATAGGACAGCCAGGAAACTTTTGTTGTCTTCACACTCCAGTGAAGCTGAGACTCCCATACAGACCATAGGCAAAGTCTGTCCTTAGGTGAACTTACCTTGGTTGATGCTACAAATATTAAAGTAACTCTTTGGAAGAAAAAACATTCCTTCAAGAATTGGATCCAGCAAGTCATAAACAAATAACATAACTTTGATTGTTGCTTAATATTACCCAAGGAGAATAACTGGGTGAATTTACAGCATAAACCTTGTTTGATTAGGTTTGTGTCCTTTAATGATATTTAAAAGTGCTTTACACAGCAGTGTTGTGAAAAAAAAACCAAACCCAAAACTCTAAAATATTTCAGGAGCATGAAAAACAAAGCAGAATGTACAGAGCTTGCAACAGAATGAATCCTAATGCTACAGAATTAGTGGTTTGATTATTAGATTTCATTCATTTTAACTCGTGTCCTACTCCACCTCCCAGCAATTCATCCATTGTCAAAT
Source organism: Malurus melanocephalus (assembly GCF_030028575.1). Lineage (NCBI taxonomy): Eukaryota > Metazoa > Chordata > Aves > Passeriformes > Maluridae > Malurus > Malurus melanocephalus. Next base: position 79,730 of record NW_026623244.1, on the reverse strand, counting down.
GTCAATATTAATATTGTTTCAGCTGAAGTGATACAGTTGTACAGGAGGATTATGGGCTTGTCGATAGACCTGGAATTTGCACTCCCATTCACATGCATGGAAACCTCAGGGATTTGATTTTCAGACCACATGTGATTCTAYTGACTGGAGTCTACAGGGGTCAAAGAGTGATCTCCAGTTTGTGTCTCCTGTGCCTGCATTTGGGGCCTGTGCATTGTAGAGAGGATGGTGGGGGGTAAATAAATACAGCAGCTGGTAGAAAATGCATGAGATTCTTCCAAGTTTCTTGTTTTATGGGGTTTTTTTGTGTTGTTTCTTGTAGCTGGGAGATGTTGATCATGTCCAGATAGGTAAGCTCTCCATTTTCTKCAGAACCATAAGTGATATGGTAATAAACTATATATTTAGATTGGCCTTATGTGGAGAAATGTCAAATGAGAAAATAGTTTTCTTCCTCAACAAAAAGGCTAAGTTACCTCGGAGCCTTTAAATCTTATCTTTGCTGTAGCAAAGGTGCAGACCATAAAAGTTTAGGTTCTGTAGCTCAAATTGCTCACGCTGTGCTCTCACCCCATCTCATATGCCTAAGTAGAGTCAGAAAGAGTCTGTTCCTTGTAATGGAGGAGCTGAAGGGAAAATGCACTGATTCAGAGCTCGTTTCTCTTCTCAGGAGCTGAGTGTTGAACTAAGATATCAACCTGTGGAACTGGAGGCCTCTGCAGGGAATGATGTTCATCTGATAGAAGGATGTAATGCTGCATCCCTGCCYGACTCAACTATGGAAATGCTCCTCCAATGTCTCCTTCCCAAAATAGACTTTGCCATTTGGGGTAATGGCAGAACCTAATTTCTCTTCCACCTTGAATTTCAGTGGTGTGTCTTCATTCCTGCTGCTCTTTACATATACTTTTYTGCCTAGTTCCACCCTGGCAATAGTTGCATTTCTGTTTTTCATTAGGGCTTTGTATTATGCTTTTTCAAGTAATAGCTGTGTATTTATCAGTATCCCAGTGAATAATGTGACTCATTACTTTTGTGGGATTTTTTTCAGCCTCCTACTTGGTTTGTGCTTTGTTGTCTTATTTTGATCATGGTTTGAAGAAAAAGGAAAACTTTTTTTTTTTTTTTTAAAGTAAAAAATCCATGTGGCTCTCAATTTATGTTAGAGAATGATAATGTCAGAGCGTGAAACTGTAGAAGATGGGATTGTTTGCAGCAGTCCTCAGTTTCTAGTATAGTTCATTAATGCAGTCTTGGTGCAGGTCCTAAAATAATTGAGTTCTGTGCAATAACAACCTTTGCCCTTTCGAAAGAATCGCTGCAGTGGAGGAAATGTTGCTGTAACTGTGGATGTGAGACATCTATTAGCTGTGTCTCTCTCTCTCTCTTGGAGTTAAAGCAATGGACTGAATTGTGACTTCAAAGCGTCAAAACACAGCCACAGCCACCTGATTTTCCAAGTGCTGAGAGAAAGCCATGTTGGGGACAGATTTATTTGGAGTTGTGGTTACTGTGTCCCTAGTAGGAGTTAAACTAGGAGCATCACAGAAAAAACTGGGACATGGCAGCAAAGCTTCGGTAATTAAAAATATTTATCTTTGTAGGTYTCTTCTCTGGAAACAGAAGTCTTAMTGGTAYAGGTATATTCCATTGATTTGCCCCAGGAAAGGAGAAGGAAGGGATTCTAGTCTTCTATGGGCTGGAGAAGAGTGGAGCTGTAGGTCCTGTCAGATATAGACAGGGATATGGATGAGATAGAAGCCTCTGTGGCAGCTTCCTTTCTGCTAAAACAGAGCCAGAGCCTCATTTTACCTTTGAGAAAACATATCTTGTTCAGTTTCTAGATTTTAAAGYTGTAGAGCTCTTGGAGTCAGTGGAGGCCCTGGCCCTCCTGTCCAACTTYGTTATTTCAATTCAATGGAGTAAGGAAGCATGGAAAGAAAAACCTGGGATCTTCATTCCTTGCTGGTGCTGCCCTGCTCTTGGGACAGAGGGGATTGAGATGGGATTCTTGAAGCATGGAACATTCCATCTCCCCAGCATCAGAGAGAGCTGGGAATAAGAACATCCTTGAGCYCTTCTTCAGAGAGAGATTCCCGTAGCTCACTGAGGAGATGCAATGTGAATGCAGTCCCTGAAGAATATTTAACAAACTGCATTCCAAGACTGGAAAATTAAAAAGATCTTTCCATCTCTTTCCCTCCATCCTTAGCCTTCACTTGGAAATAAATAACCCCAGACCATATTTTTAGAATGAGTTTCAATGGAGTTTTTGCTTCTTTATATTCTGAGTCACATCTTCACAAAAAAATATCATCATTCTGAGAGACTCCAGTGGTTTATCTTATTTAATGCTGCTCCATCAAGGTTGCCACATGAACATAATCTTGTAAATGAGGGAACCAATGCAAACATGATCAGTGTCAGACTTTGACATACATTATGTGCTTTTCTGATCATCCTTCCTTCATGGAGATCAAAGGCTGGAATATACCATCAGATTAGCAAGGACCATTAACATTTTATTCAGTTATTTATTTATTTACAGAGATCAGGAGGAAATGAAAGGTTGCTTTAAAAATGGCTATAAAAGTAATATGAGCACACTTTTTTGGCTGGTATTTAGGGTTTGGGTACTCTAATATGAAATGCTAATGCAGGATTCCCAAGTCATGGGGAATGTCCAATAAAAAGATATTTTATTTCCTTATCAACACATTTTTGCTTACATAAAAGAGAGTACTGATCAGCAATCCCCCTGCATCCTGATGTTCCAGCTCCTGGCTTGCTGCAAGTTATGGAAGTTTGGGGCACTGCCCCACATACTGGAAATGAAAATGCTTGAAATACTTGGCTATATCCACACTGGTAATTATAATACATTTATTGCAATTATGTGCACAAGAAAATTGCATAGATATATCGCAAGAGTAATGGCAAGAAAATCTTTTTATCAGTACAGCTCAGGGAGGTACCTTAGTTGTTTCTGTAAAGGTCTGCTGACTTGTGTTGACTTTCTCTTCTTGCTTTCTCTCCTAGGATAAGTATCATCCATGCTAAGAGAGTTTTTTAGGATCACTTTCTTTGAAAAACTTATAAATTCAGATAAGTCCTTAGAGATGCATCAAAACTAGATACTGTGAAATGTACAGCTTTTCACAGAATCAAATGAATTCATTACAGTACACACAATTTATACAATATCTGAGATGCTCAAAACTCTGTACAGACATTAACTCATTAAATGTGACAATGGTTGCAAGCTGCCACAGTTCTGATTTGTACAACTTGAAGCCACACTCAGTTTAATTCTAAATAGACTAGAATTTCAATTTCCTTCCTTTGTGGAAAAGATTTTGTGTGAGTGAATGGTACAAACAACACATGATTGTGTGTGAGAAATATGACAAAATGTTAGTGGATTAAGAGCATAAAAAAGTAAATTAAATCCTAAAATGACTGTTAGCAGCACACTGTCTCAGCAGAAGCCCCCACTGTATTTTGTTTAACTGGCAAAGCATTTATTGTCAAAGACAAGTACTGTTCCCTACTTGCATCCCGTGCTTTTGGAAACAAAGCTTTCTCACCAAGCTGAATGTGATAATTTCCCAATTGGAATCAGTTTCTCTACTTTGTTAGTGCTGGTCACTGTGGGTGCAGCCATAAACAGTGAGATCTCCGCTGAGCCTGTTGTACAGTCAGAGAGACATTGCTGTTTGAAGGAGAGAGAAAAAAACAGTCTRTGTGTCTGTTCAAGGTTTACCTCTGGAATCATGTTTTTCTCTGGGTTTGCATCCTGAAAAAGTATCAGGATCCCTGGCGATCATGCCACGAGAAACAAGAAAATTGCAAAACAAAGTTACTGCTATTATAACTATTGAAGAGGGCAGAGGTGTGTTTCAGCAACACCTGCGAAAATAGAAATGTCTGATACAGATAAAACAGCTTTTTTCTTCTTGTGTTTAGCTCAGAGGACAGGACACATCTACACACTCATCTTATCTGGAAACTGATTTTGATTTTGCTTCTGCCTGCTTGAGGATAAACTCCTTAAACCACCTTTGTTTCCTGAGTTGCTTTCAGCAGCTGCTAAGTATTCCCATAATCTTGTATTTTAAAAGCACTCCACACTGCCCGTGAGCAATCTGTATCTTCTGAAGTTCTGTCTTCTCATGTGTGCCTCATATCTCAGCATCAGCGAAGGGGAAAGAGTTATCTGCACTGCTTTCACACAGATGCCTCTAACTGAGATTTCTGGCTATAGGAYACAACAGCTCAGATATCACAAGATGTGTCTGTTTTTTCCAGGCTTGTTTTGATTTRTGAACACAAATAGAGACTTGTGATCGTTTAAATCCTCAGAATTATTTGTTCCTCCCAGCTGCAGTGTGGAGCACAAAGCGAGGTTCCCCTTTCCACAATGAATTGTTCRTGATCACTGCTATGGAGGAAGGATCCCAAATATTTACAGCAGAGCGGGGGAGGATGGTAGAGGAAGATAATTTATGGTCTCTCCATTTGTGCTGATGCTTCAGAGTGTTATTTTGGTCAGGCCTCATGCAGGCTGTGCTCTGCAGCTCACTCCTGGTGTCACAGAGCTGCTCCCTCAGCCCTCCTGACRTCCTTTCAGCCTGACTGAAATGTCCCAAATGGAGCAGAAGGTACAGAATGCTGGCACTTCTGGTCTGGTCTGGCTAGAAGTGGGGAGAAAGTGGTGAAGATGAGGAAAGGATGTCCCAGATACATAGAGTCTTTCCCAAGTACCCAAAACTATAAACTTTCCAGTTCAGGGCAGTGAAGCAAAACTCTAGTGTGGTTTGCTGTCTATCCTATCCATTTTGCTTGCCTGTGGGGTAAAATTCACTGTAAAGTTAATTTGCATCTATTCTTTTTCTGTCTCTTTTAGATGACAATCAATATTGAAAATTTACTATGTAGAGGGTTGCTTCAATAAACTCAGGTGTTTTGAATATCTGGCCTCAACAGTGGGAATTCATAGCACGGAAAACTGAGCCTTGGGTGTTCAGAGAGGCCAGCCCTCTGTGCATGTGTCCATTAATAGTTCATTTGATCTGTCTGTGTTCCTTCATTAGGTGTTTAAGCGCTGGGTATTGATATAGAGTCCATTTCTAGTTGAACTTGAAAATTAAAAAAAAAAAAAAAAAAAAAAAAGCAAAAAGAGAGTGAGGGAGAAGGAAGGATGTGCTGACATTGATCTTGTTTAACATTCTGCAAGCTTCTTCTAGGCAGGGCTTCCGCACCATTTGACCCAACAACAGGGAATTGAGTTGACTCTCTGGCCTAAAAATATTCACAGAAGGCTTCCCTCACACTTCAGGCTCCCTTACAATAATATCAAATATTAAAGCACCAAAGCCAGAATACAGCAAAAAATAGTTCTCCCTCTCCCCGTTAGGATTGTCAGACCCGTTTACAGCCTCTTCCTAAGCTCCCCTGACCTCATCTGGTGGTTTCTGCAGCCACTGTGGGTTTGCAGAACACAACAAAGCACATTCCCGCTCTGACACGGGTCAATCTGTGAATATGGATGTGTGGATGTGGATGTGCCTCTCTGGGATTTGGCAGCCAAACAAAACCTGGAGTGTTTGCCAGCGTTTCCTGCGTTGTGAGAGATGAACACTCGCCCCATGTTCATTAAAATCCCTGTTTTGGGATGAGGGCATTGTTAGGAGCTCAGCACTGCCCTGGCAGAGTCAGCAGGGACGGCACAAAGGGTCGGGAACAATCTGGGCACTGCCAGGGATCCCACACATTCATGCTGGGCCTCTGGGGAACCCTTCCTTAAAATGGAAACAGGATTCCTTGAATTTTGATAGAAGCTTCAGAAACCTGTTTGATTGGTGTTTGCTTTCATTTTGTTACATTATATCATGATTTGTGTACATGGAATGCATACTTTGTGCTTTAGCTACATAAGAGCTCCTTACCTTAAAGTCCAATATTTTCTCAATATTTAAACTCTGTTGGAAAATGTGCCATGGTGTTCATTTACATAAGTTTTACATGAACTGGGTTTCTTTGCTTCCAATAGTAGTGGGTAGGTGATGGATAGASCAAGTGTGGATTTCCCTGTGGCTCCTGTGAGGAGACCCAGAGATCAAAGCTAACGTTTCCCTATGTTTTCAGCTGTGCAGACTTCTAAAGTTGTTTGATATGTCAAAATATACATTACGTTCTGAAAGAAAATTTCAAATGCATGCACATGAACCAACACATACACTAACAAACACACGTACAAAAGTGCACCTTTCTGGAGTTTAGTTTTTTTTTTTTTTATATTTTATTAATCAGTTTTTTAAAAGAATTATGATTCTCTGCAGCAAATTGCTGTCAATTTCTGACTAGCTTGGTATAACTGAAAAACTCACCAAATTCATGCCTCTCCACTGGAAACTGGGCAGTGAATTTGCTGTGTGGCAAAGCTTCCCTGCTCCAGCCTTTCAGTCAGGCCAGAAAAAAATCAACTCCAGATTTTCCTCTCCTGTTTTCTCCATAATTGGAAAAGGTGAACAGGGAAATAACAAAACAAATGCCAATTTCCCCTAAGCTGTGTCAGCCTGGTTTGACTCTGAAGCCAAAATGTGCACCAGAGCTAGCTTCTGAGGTAATGCAAATCCAAATAGCTTTAATGAGTTCGGTTTACAATCTGGCCTTCAGTTATTATTTAATCTGGAGGAGCCAGCTTGTCTTTACTAATTACACATTACAAATACCTTGCCATGATTTGTTCATTAAAGCAAAGTAAGAAATCCAATACATATAGGTTAATGACTTTTGGATCTGTGCAGGAGCTTGTCCTACAAATGCTTTGAGGTCAATGGAAAGTTTCTCTGTGCAATCAAATTTCTTGAGCTTAGGCTCTGTGAAGTAGTAAACAGGAAGAGTAATTAACAGATTATTTAAACCAGCAAAAAGGGGGCAGGTTCTGAATCTGTCCTTCTTCATCAGAGCAGCGATGATTTGGCAGAGGTTGGAGTCATCGGAAAACGGCTCCACTTTGTCATCCTCTGCTGATGCTTTGCCACGTCAGACCTGCTGAGCAGCAGGCTTGTAAACAAACATGTTTACTCTGCCACCTTGCAAAACAAAATGCTTCTGGCTTCAATTTAGATGCCTTTAAATCTTCAGCTGGAGACTGCTGTGTGACAATTTTGATTTTGCATGCATAACGTGCTGTAACTCAATGACAATGAGGGCTCTCCCCATCATTCCTAAGCAAAAGAGCTCTCTCAGCCAGGAGAATTTAGATGACAGATGTTTCAGATCAATCACTACAAAGAGATAACAGGACTGTCTTGGATCATTACAGGACATGAATCTTTAAAAGTAATTACTGGTGGTAACAACTGGTCTGACAATTGAGTCCCTCCAGCCTGAGTTTCGCCTCAGCTACTGTGGGATATTTCCCCATAGGAATGTCCTGCTGATGGCCAGATCCTGCTGATTCCATGYGAAATCATATTGTGCATGCTAAAAAGGAGGAATATTCTTAGCACAAGTTTCTTGTTAGCACAGCAGATCTAATTGGAATTTAARGAACCTGGCAATGCACGTGGATGTYGATTTTCTCCCTTTGGATAATTAAAAAAATAAGTATTCCTCTCTTTGCGGGTTATGCTATCAAACTGTCATACTTAGCACACCATATACCTATTTTGTATTTTATATAATCTTAACAGGGTTTGAGAAGCCAGCCTCCAAATATGTCATGATGTTTTTATTGCTGTTTAAATCCATTTCTTTTTACCAGGTAGACTGTCCTTGGAAATAAGGAAAGATGAAGGTGGACATGTCCTTATACACAATTGTGTTGGTCGTTATCCAGTGGCTGGCCAAATTGAAATAGATCTCTTTTTTTTTYCCCTCTGGCCAGAAAAATTAAATAAAAAGAATGTTCTAAACCTGATTCTGCACCTGAAATGCAAGCCATTTATCCCAAAACTCAGTTTCTGATGCTGTACCAAAACCCTGTACCAAATGTCTTCCGTCACAATATCCTTTCCTCGTTGCTACCCAAATAGATATGTGTCACCTCAGGGTATATTGTGAAATAATGAGTCAGCCTAAAGGAATAGTTTCCAAGARAATACAGCAAGCTGATGATGGACAGCAAATCAAGCCTCTGTTGGCAGCAGCCCCCCGAGGTGCTCTGAGATTTAATYGTCCTGGGGCTGAGCTCTAAAGAAAACTTTCTAAGCCTTGTGAGAAGTTTCCTTTTCCTTAGGTGACGTCATGGAAAACATTTCTTGGAGTGTTATGACAAAACTTGYAGGGCCACACTGACCACAGATCTGCAGCTTCAAGCCTGTTTATGGCTGTCCTTGTGAGAAAGGTTTCCTGCACTTCACTGAGTTAGGGATTTCCTTTCTTTCTTTGCTGATTTCCCATGACACGTCAGGCACAGAATACATTAAAATAATTAGTTCSTTGCAGTTTGCCTCTAAAGCTCAGCGGATGTTTTATTTTATTTTACCATTCGACCAACATCAACTGAAGATCATTAATGAGCTTATACAMAATGCAGGAGGCAATGGAAGAGCAGTTCTCATCAACGATCCCAGGCTCTGGCTCAGCCTGCAGAGCTCAACCTTTAATTTGCTTCATAGCTATCAGAGTAAATCTTCTCATTGCCATGCTCCTCAGTGAGTTTCTGTAGATTCATCTTGCTCAAAAATATTCCTTCTCTTTCCTCACCCACACAAAAAAAGGCTCAAGAGGGCAAGGGCAGCTGGCAGCACAGCTGGCTGGGTTGATGTCAGAGAASAGCTCACTGTCCATTTCATTTCCCAGCAATTTGCAAACACTGTGACCAGGAATGGAAGCTGTAGACAAAAAGGTTGTCTCTGGAGATGAAGTGAATCAGAAGCTCTGAAAGAAGATGAAAAACAGTTTTACACGAAGTTGAGAGCATGTTTCTGGTTAAGTTGTTGAGGAAACCAAGCTTCCTTTAAATTGATCAACTGTTTCCAGAGATTCATATTATTATGTCTTGGGAAAGGAAGAAGGATAGAGGGAAAAAATAGTGATTTCTGAAAAGTAAATTAATCCTAATACAAAGAGTTACTAACATTACGAACTTCATAATCATTGTCACTGTTTTTTGCCCATCCAATGYCCTGAGAGTGGTTGAGTGTATTATTTGGGGATTAGCAACAGGTAAGAGCAGGTTTGTTTGAGGCTTGCAAAACAGGCAGGTCAAACACAGATTAGAAATAACTGGTCACTTTAACAAAAACGAGCTCCACAAAACAATTTTCAGTGTATTCTTGAACAATTGGGGAAAATGAATCTGAAAGCCGCAGGAGATTGAGTGAAAGGCAGTCAGCTTAAGTCTTTAGAATTGTTTGAATATGTTTTGTTTCTTTTGTTCTCTTTATCTGAATGCCTGTTTTCTGACAACAGTCTTAGAAATAAGAAGTCATTATGAGACAAAAAACAGTCTCTTTTGTTCCAAGCTTTTTCCTAAATGAAATTTCAGCTATGTAATAACATCGAAGGAATATTCTGACGTTGATGGTCAGTTCTTTAAAAACAAGCAAACAAAAAAAAAACAAAACAAACAATGCCCAAATTCAATTAAATTAAAAGAAGTTTTGACTACCTTAGAATTTAAATTTGTCTTGTAAATGCCATGCTCAACAGCTGTTAGGGTGGAGTGTCTGGCTCTTGGTGGGCTTTACTTTTTCTTTTTGCTGAGCAGTTGCAATTTCCTAGAATTATGAAGAACCAGTGCAATGTTCAAATGTGAAGATCAGTACCAATAGGGATGTCAATTGGCTTCAGTTTTAGAAGTTCTATTGGATTTTAAAAGAACTGCTCTGCATCTGTTTAGCATTTGTAATTAATTGTGCTCCTGTTTGTGCACTTTTTTTATGGAATTGTTTTAGAATATCCTGGTGCTGTGTTTGGTTTCAGAGCACTGTAACTCAGTGTCATCATGTGTTTCTGACAGCCCCATGGATATTCCCTGTTCTGTTCTACTGAATTGAGAGGTGGGTGATTTACAGCCTCTGGGTCATCTGTGCCCTGCAATGTTGTGTCACAGAGCCCGTGGCAGACCATAATTTTATACTGGATAACACCATGTTGAATATTAATAGAAGGCCTATCAAAGACATTTGAGAGGCAGGTCTGGAGGAGGAAAAATGTCCTCATCCTAATCCAAAGTAGCATTCAAAGGGGTAATAACGACCGGAAAATAAAAATCTTGTTTTGTGCCATCATTGTGTTTAGAGGTGGACAGTAAATTTCCAAGTATTATCTCCATGGTCACTTAGATCCACTTTCTTTCTGCTATGGGGCTGGGCTAGAAACGTGCCCTTAAAGGGACTTTTGGGATGTCCTTGAATCCCTTGGCTGGTACCATAATGATAAATGATGACTCTGTTGGCTGYCAGGTTGTGTTGCCATTGCTGTGTCTCTCACAATCTTCCTCCCGTGGACTAAATCTGCTGTCACTGGTTTAGCATAAATGCCACTCYGTCCTCCAATTGACACAACATATGAGCTTCCTGCAGATAGAGGAGGTGCCCAAAGAGTCTCTGGTAAGATTAAAGGATGAAGCAATGCCAGGTACCCCTGAAGGCAGTGCTGGCAGAGAGGGCCACCAGCGCTGGTGTTTATCCCCATGGAAGGCACAGCAGGGACAGTCAAACCCCAGCAGCACCACGAGGAACAGCAAAACTGTGACCCCTCACCCTGCTTCACACACCCCCAGAGCAGGCTGTGGCTGGAGCCAAATCAGAATTAAATTAAAATCCCTAAATTACCCGTCCTCTCACTTTTTGTTTTATTTTCTTTCCCCTGTCCTCACGCTCCTCCCTCCCAGCAAACCCAGGGGAAGCTGCTTCCTCTGCAAAAGCAGCTGTGAGTGTTCCAGGTCACAGCAGAGCAGTGGGAAGGAGCTCCCAGGACTGACACAACACCTTCCCTACAATGACTGCATTAGGGGGTATTTTTGGAGCAAATCTTCCCCTACAATGACTGCATTAGGGGGTATTTTTGGAGCAAATCTTGTGATAAGGACTGGAAGCCTGTGGTTCAGTCCTTGCTGCTCAGACAAGTGATGGCTATAATTTCCAACCCCCCCCCCCCAGCAATTTCTAGTAGTAGTAGCCTAGTAGTAGTAGCATTTCCAGCTTCAACAGATGGTTTGGCTCATAGGAAACCTCTGAAGAAAATAACCCAAAYTTCACAGGTTATTGAAGGAAGTAAATGCCACTAGCAGATGAATATTAGGGTAGGTTTAATAATTCCTTTTCCTGGCAGCCATTAAAGCACTTGCTTTGTTCCAGCAGTTCTACAAGTTTCTTAATCTCCTAAATTTCTTTATCTTAGCCATTTTACTTTCCTAAAACTCTTGGAAAGACTCACTTCCCTCCCTCCCCTGATCTTTTTCCTTCCACGGTGGTGCTGCACTCTCCATTTGTGGGTTGCAAAGCKGAGTGCTGTAACTATCTGTGCTCAGGGCCTGAAAACAGACAATTTGGTGCATTGCAAATCAGCTTCAAACCCCATTTCACCAGCAACACCCTTGGACTGCAAGTTATAAATTATTCCAACAATCCTAAACATCGAGARTGCTATGAATTATGAGCTTTTCATCAGAAAAACGTGTAGGATCAATAGGAACAGAAGGTGTCTAGATAAGCACATTTCATAATTACTGCTTGGAACTGCATAAATCAATTTACCAGCACACTTCAGGAAAAAAAAAGTTCATTTTTTAAAAGATGTATTAAAATAATGRTAGCTTGATGGAAGGTTACATTCCATCTCCCTTTTAATAATACCTCTTAAGAAATTTAATTTCAACTTCAAAGGGAGCTAAATTAAATATCAATCCTGTGTAAATGGATCTGACACATTTATGTTTCATTATTTTATTTTATACCCTCCCCTCCCCCAAAGGAAATGAATCAATCATTTTGTTACTCTTCAGTTCATCTTACTCTTTCTTGTGCAAAACTATATCCTGGAAATAATCAGGTTTCTTTGACAATCAGTTAATAAACAGACACTTAAATATTCTTTTCTTGCAGCCTAATAGGCAGGCAATGAGGTTGAAAGACATTGCATAGTGCACATCACACTTGTTCCTTTTCTCAGATTAATTGAATAAACCCTCCAGCTCTCTAGTACTTTTAAGGAGATTTATTTYAACTGTCTAATCCATCAGTTAAAAACAAAATATGAAAATTTGGTCATTTTGATGCAAAGTTTCTTCTCTTAGTAGGTCTGATCATTCTTTCTTGGGATAAGTACCATATAATTGGCTTCAAAATGGGGGGGAAATCACTGTTATTTCTCATGAGAGTGGCCATGAATGAAAATAGTTTTTCCAATGCATTTTAATTTATGGAAAGTTAYTTTCTTTAGGCTGTTGTGTTAGGAGATGATAGTGCAAGACTGAAGAACAAATAGCACATAGTTGTGGAAAATGATGATGCAGACTCATTTTTTAGCTTCTTGTAGCCTTCAAATGTTTAAAACACTTTGATAGAAAGGGTAGTTCAAGATGTCAACACAGCTGAAAAATGAGATCAAGTAAAATATGGACTTTCCAATRGTAGATCACACAATCTCAGTTACTGCATTTGATAAGGGAATTTTTCTTGCAGAAAAGGTAGGTGTTCTTGCCTTTAAAAAAGCATTTTAWAAGTTACAAACTGGAAAAATAATAGAGAAGGAAAAGAAAATTGTAGGATCTGAAAATTATTATAATGGAGGAATAATAACTTATGAAATAAGAAATAAAAAGAAAGATGATAGCAGGCGGTGTTGAAAGGCGGTATATGAAGCTTGAAAAACGTAACTTATATGGTTCATAAAGGTCACATTTTGGAATTGATTGTACCTAATATTTTCAATAATAATCTTGCATTAACACAGTCCTGCTCCTTGGGTCAATCAGCTGATGAAATGAAGATGGAAAGCATTGCTAACACATATGGTCAGATTGTCCTCCAGAAAGATTCATGGGCTAGAATCTTAGTGCTGGGATGGAAATCAAGAGTACAAAGTATATTAAATATGTATTTACAATATATGTGTTTAGAAACTAAGAATGGTAAGAGCAATTGAGTTTTTCAGATGGAAACAACACGAGAAGAGTATGGATGCACTCAAAAATCAGGAATGGCTGTTCACCAAAATGGTCACACACATCAAAAGTCAAACACAATCCTAGGAATATCAAGCTAAGCATCAGTGCTGTTGTACAGGGGATGCTATCCAGTCCAGGGACAAAATTTTCCTTGGTTTTTTTGGTTTTGTTTTTTTTTGCATGCGCAATATAAAAGTATATATTGTGGACTGTGGGGCTTTTTTTCCTTCTTTCCTTCTGTGACTCAACAAGTGGAATGGGCTGTGTTGCTGAGGTCCCTTCACAGCTGAATTCACAGCTGCTGACCCTGTGAAGGAAAAGGATTGAAAAGGATTGTTTGAGGTTTTTGCTGTTAAACTAAACTTTATCACCTTGTACGATATATTTCACTCCTACAAGTAAGAAATCCTCAGAGGAGGAGAAAAAAGAAGGTCTCTGTTGCCATTTTTTGTCCTCTGGCTATAATGCCCTGTTATTAAATCTCCCCACAGGTATCTGGCTATGGTTTACCACTAACATTTACAGGCACCTATAAAATGGGATTAAGAGTAATATTTCAGACTATTCCTCTTCAACAACATATTGTCCTGAGTCACCCTGACATCGCCCATGGCATTAAGAAACAATCAAGTTAAAATTGAGATTGGCAGGAAAAGCAATGTCCTAGTGCCTRTGGGGTTATTTGTTCAGTATTATTATTCCATGGAAGGTTGGAATGCAATTGGATTAGACCTATTTCCAGTCAACCAAAGTTAAAGTAGACTTTATGAATTGCAGGGCCCCAGTTCAGCTATGAGCTGCATGGCTTTTTTGAAAGGCTTCTTGGGGAATCTGCAAGATAGTGATAGGAATAATTAAAACTTGTATCTAAGTCACTTAGAAGTGTGCATAATGAGATCGCTCCAAATCTTGAAAGATTATCTTTAAATTATCACTCAGAAACTYCCTTATCATGCAGTAACAGCCTCTTCTCCCTGACTGCTTGGAGAGAGCTCTTGAAAAAAAAATGCACCACCCTGGAGAATTACACTYTCCTTTCAAACAAGGAAATAACCTGTATATGTATATATATATATTTTAAATGTGTGAGTGTCCTCTGGTCATGTACCTTAAATGCATCTGTTTTCGTAGGACCCTTTTCAGACAGATAGACAGACAAGAGTAACATACCCAAGACATTGCTTTTGGGGCCTTGCTAAGTCATGGGGCTGCTGTGCCCCCATATCTGCCCCATTTTGACAGTCTGGCATCTTTCTGCCTTTCTTTTTCACTTTCTTTATGGCTCTGCACAGCCATGCTGACATTTCCTGATGAAAACTACGCCAGTCCAGTCAAGAGCACCACGCTCTTCCCATGGACACCACCATCTCTTCCTTCTTTTATGTCTTTGAGAGAGACAGTCCTGTGAGCATTTTCAGGTGAGCATTTCAGGGAGGAGCACATGGGGCTAAGAGTATTTTAATTTGCCAATGTGAACATSCCTGAAGCATCATGGCCAGGACATTCCCAGTTTCAAGACCACAAATCAGTTAGGAAAGCTGATGCTTGTCTCACCAAACCAGGCTTGTGCTCAAACCAGGGCATTGTTCTTCTTATGAGTCTGCTTTTAAACAAAAATCTTTTTTTCTGTGGACTTATTTTTCTGTCTTCTTCTTATGCAGTGGGCAAAAGTGGCCCCCTGTTTTTCTCAGATTTGAGARTAAAAAGGCCATTAATTTCCCCAAAGACTGTAGCTCAGTGGTACAAGGAGGAAACCTGATTTTCAAAGGCTTCATCACTAGTATTGACTGCCTGCAAGCAGCACTCAAAATCAGTGTTCTTTCTTGTCATCTATATCATAAAAAAGGCACTACAGAGAAAATTGTAACAGTTCTCTGCAGGTGTGGAAATAATGAAACTGGGCASTACCCTTCCTAAAAGGGCCATTTTCCCCTACAGATTCAGCTCCCATGATGTTTGTCAAAGGGCAGTATGTGATAATTGCATTTCCCGTGGAAACTCTGAAGTCAGAGCAACTGCAGAACAAAGAATTTAAGCTCACTTCATGTYAGATTTTGCTGGTGAATTTGTTTTGGTCTGTTGGATTTTTTTCTTTCCCATTTCAGTTCAGCAGAATACACATGGTTTTATTTGACTATGATTCAGAGCAAATCAACAAACATTATGGGATGCCTTCACAAGAGGAGGGAAATGGTGGAGATTCTGTTTGTGGGTGGTGGTGSTATTTTCAGACAGGAGAAGTTTGCATTCATGAAAGGCTGCTTTACCTCTCTTGTCGCCTAATTTTTGCCTCATTCCAGGTGGAAAATGACCTTTTCAAGTATCTCTTGCTGATGAATTTCATGAAAACAACACAAAGGAAGGGAGGGGAGAAGTTGTTTGCAGCACAGCCAGGGAGGAATACATTTGGTTAAGATTTGTTGGCACCAGTGTATTTTGAAAATATTCTGTCTGAGCAGGTTCCAGCCTCCTGAAAACTTGATAGATGGAAGAAAAACCTGATTTTTAGCTCTCAGACATTCTGGTACAAAAAACTGGACAAGGCAGGAAGGTGAAGAAGAAAGGAGAGCGTGGGGAAAATGAATAAAGTTGCTTAAGAAAGCCAGCAGGATGATGAGTGGAGAACTCAGCACCAACAGACTGAACCAGAGAATCCTCAACCAGGAGAGAATTCTGCAAGCCAGTCAATAAGTTTCTTCTCCAAAAACCTGTTTATGTCAAGCAAGTCCATCCATTTTTCATCAGCTACTGCRGGCATCTATTTGTCAGGAATGATTTAGCTGTTCTGAAAGACATGCTGATGCATGGGTCTCAGATTGCAACTATTGGCACACCAGGATGTGCCAGAATCTGAAACTCTACAGCTGATGCTGATTTAATGTAGTATTTTCTGTGATGAACAGAAAAAAAAAAAAAAGGAAAAGAAATGGCAGGATGCACAAAACTGACAGCCAGGGGAGGTTGTTCAGCTGCTGAGTGGGATGGCTGTCCCCAAAGGGGAGGGGGGCATGGTGGACAAATGCATGGTGAGATCTCCCTTGGAATKGCTCCCTTGGAATTGTAGTCTTGTGTCAGCTCCCTGGGGAGAGAGGCTGCCTGGGGGAGTGACCTCTCTGAATGATTTCATGGTTCATCACCTTAGCACCCAGGACAAATGCAGTTCTTTGCCTGTCTCTGCTGATTTGAATTCGTTGTGGCTCCTCGGCTCCCCAGTTTCTCAATTATCAAGCAAAAGTCACATGTGCACATCTGTGCATGGTGCCTGTGTGCACATTTCTGTGTATAGCGATCCCTAAATGTGTGAGCATACAGATATACATGTATTCCCATTTTTATTTACATTTCTAGCATTGACACTGTTKCCTGCCATGAATGTACCAACAGTATTTTCAATACAGTGTTTTCCACAAGGTCCTTTGAAAGCCTGTGTGGCTTTTGATGCCCTTCTGGAAGACATATGAATATTTTGAGGAGTTTTCCATGCAATTAGGTTTTGAATATGCCTTGTCAAGCAGAGCTGGTAGCTGTGGTGTCTGGATATGGCTCAGTGGATAAAAAGAGGATTTGAGGCTCCAGCACTGCTGAGTGGGTAACTCTGCAATTTTGAGAGGATCTGGGGGATTTGGATCACCTGTTTACTTGAATCATAGCTTTGTCCAGGATATTCTTCATCCACAGTTTTATGAGGATGAACCAGTCAGTCACTGAGCCCTGAGACTGGGGCCTGAATAACTTTATGAAAAAAGTACATCWTTGCTGCCCAGCCCAGGTCTGAGTGAGAGTTTGTGCTGCCTGATCCCCATTTCACACTCTGCTCTCCCCTTGGGAAGGGTCGTGGCTCTGCCCTGATCCCTGCAGAGAGGGAAGCACTGATGTGCTGAATTCAGCCCTGGGGCTTCCCAGCAATGAACAGCTCACAGAGACAGAGCCCKGGCAGGGCAAGCTAAACTCCTTTCAAGGTTAACACTGCTTTCAGCAGGTCACCCTCTTCTTTGAGAGAAAACTTCAGACCCTGCTGCTTCCCAGGATAAAAGTGCATTGCTGTGTCCTTACTCAGAGGGGCCACACAGGTTTTCAGGCTCCTGAGGACCAAGGGCAGAGATCTGATGTTTGCCACAGCTGTGGAGAGCACATCCCCATGGACATCTCTGTCTGAGCAGCATTCATGGGCATTTAAAATAATTGGGCTTCCAGAGAGACACTGAATCTGACAAGAGTGAATTTATCCTTTTCAGCTTTCTTCTACATAAGAGAAATTCTTCCTGGTGTTGAAAAAAGATGCTTTCTGTGGGCAGCTAAATCACTTGGCTTGATTCTGACATGGGGGATTTTAGTACACAGATTATAGAACTCTTTTTGACCTCAGGGYATTGGTGTGCCTGGTTCTGGGCAATGTTTTACCCTGAACATGAGGCCATAATCACAACATATGTATGGTAATTACCAGCTGAGGCAATGAGTGTTTCCCAAATCACAGGAATGCTCCTGCAAATAAATGTAAAATGGCAATACTTTTGGTCCATCCTGTTGAGAAACCAATATTTWTTTTTTTTTTATGAACAGGCAAGTTTGAATTTATTTTTTAAAATAATTTAGCTGGATAGATAGCTTCTTGACTATTACAGTTCTGCAGCTTTTTCAAGATGTCATGTAGAATATATTTTACCTAAGCACATGTGCAAAATCCTAAAATTTAGAGTATATATGCAATCTAATTTACCTTGAAAATTATAATCTTACTAGCACTAAGACAGCAAAGCTTCTGAGGGACAGGTTTGCAAGGAAAATGTGTCCAAATATTATAAAGCACAAGCCTTTCTTCATCAGCAATCTTCAATCCAGACAGGAATTCTGCCTCCCTCTTTATTTTAATTTTATTTATTTATTTTGTCCTTCATATATTGAGGAGGGGTTGCCAAAAGCTTTGTTAATCACTGGGATGTAGGAGCTAACCTTATCAATCTATTCCTTTGTTCAAAAGAGATATCATATGCCTGAAGTAATGAAGTGTTATAGAGTCCATTTCCCTGGATTGAAATATGGTATGTAACCACAGAAGCAGATCAATAAAAGCAAAATGATTTTGAAGAAAATGTCTATTTAACAAAACAGATTGTTGCTTTTCTAATAAATCAAATTTTAGCTAAAACTTATCTAGTTTCAATCAAAACCCTCACAATTCTTCTCCTTCCCTTCATCCCAAACCCAATCTTAATGTGAGAGAGAATATCTTCAGAGATTGTTGATAATGAAAACTTATTTGGAGATAATTTTAATAAGAAGAAAATCACAACAATCACAACAGTCACTCAAGCATTTTTAAGGAATTTCCTTTTTGCATCAAAACCCACACYAGTGATGTAGGTAGTAAAGAGAAAGTGGTCAGCTTAAAGCACAACCTGAATTTAAACAGTTATTGACTTGAATTTGCAAACTAGGCCCCATAATTTTCAGCCAAAACTTTATGATTTATATAAAAGTGTAATGCAATTTTTGGTAATTTAAATACCAGTGAAAATTCTGATAAAATCCATATTTTACTAGACAATACTTCACTGTAAATAAGGTAWTTTTTTCCCATTTAAAAATAATACTAAATATAAAATTGTTGATAAAATCCAACTAAACTGTTTTGCCTGAACTTCAAGACCAGATTAAGTTATTGTTTTTTAATTGCGTGGCCAAAACAATTTTGAAATAAAGATAAATGTTAGGCTAAGGTAGTGTCCTTAATAGGACATATTACACCAGTAAAACACCCAGGTAACCTCCTGCACCACTTAATTCTGACTTTTAATATTGGATGGTGAATTTCAGCTGTGTTACACTGTGTCTTAAGGGGTTTACAAAGACGCAAATTGCCTGTATTAGCTTTTGCYATAAACAGTGGCTCATCAAAATTCTGATTTTATCATGATTAGCAGARGCAGGAGTTTGAAAGTCCTCTCTCCCCTTCTGGCAAGATGCACGTAGCAAGAACGAGCCAAAAGTCTCCTTTATCTGCTCTGTAGTCTGGGAGAAAACTGACCTCAGGCAGCGTGATTCTCTGTGAAGTTGAGCATATTTCTGTCGATTCTGTTYTTTTCTGTCTATCACTGTAATGGAAATGATCAGGTTAACATAGCATTTAAAAAAAATAAAAACAACAACAATAAAATATGGGCAGTTTTTAGACTGACAGAAATATGGATATTTATTGATCCAGATGATGCTGGATGCTTTTGAAAATAGTTGTGTTATATCTCTCTATTTTCTGAAAACACTGAAATAGAGGTTACATCCCTATTAAAGAATTTAACAGGTACTGGGAAGTCTATATCATATTTAACATCTATTTTAATCCATCAATACTTTCAGGCATCTGTAAAATACTGTGTCAACAAGGTCCACAATTTAGTTACATCTTACTGGGAATTGTTTTTCTCTTCTGTTTTATGTGCTCTGACACCCARTAATGATATTCTGTGTCCTCTGCTCTTAGACTGCAGAAAGCAG
This sequence comes from Malurus melanocephalus, assembly GCF_030028575.1. Taxonomy (NCBI): domain Eukaryota; kingdom Metazoa; phylum Chordata; class Aves; order Passeriformes; family Maluridae; genus Malurus; species Malurus melanocephalus. Next base: position 60,109 of record NW_026623244.1, on the reverse strand, counting down.
CAGCCCATCGTCTCTTTTTCACTCTTTTTACACAGTTTGTGATTTTTGAGAGCTRACTGTATACTCATGATCCCTGTCATCTGTCCTGCAAGCCAAGGATTTTCAGTCTCTTTCCTGTCTCCTTGCACAGTTGTCACTCTGGCTTTCCTGATGAAGCTGTCACTGTGCCTTGTGCCCTTCTCCAGGGGCCCCTTTYTGGCAGAGAATGAGAAGAGCTCCTCTCAGGAGTCAGGATGATGATGCACCACAGCTTCACTCAGCCTTCATAGGGGTTTCACTTTAGGGAAATGTCCACATTTTCCAATATTCCACAACCTTTTTATGCTGAATTAGGAGCAATTTTCACTTCAGCAAATCCATCTCGTTTCTCCCTTCATGATCCCCTTATAAGCTCTTTGATTTACCCCTACTAGAAAATGCGTCCTTAATTATTCCAGGTCTATGGAATACTTGGAAGGAAAAACAAGTACACAAACCCTCTGTGACTGAGCTATAAAACACGGGCTTTTTTAGACTGGCARAAAAGAGGAGGTGGATGTGCTGAGCAGGGGGACAGTCTTAAGGCTCTCAGATTTGCAATAGCCAAGATAATTTGTCAGAAGCTTCCTGCTGGGCCAATCATCAAATAATACAGCTACAATTAGTGTCCCCAGCTGTGTTATTTTCTGTTGGCTTTCGCTGGGTGTTTTGTCATTGTCCTGCTCAGTGTCAGGAGATAGTCTATAGCTCCTCGTGTTCTGCTCCAGTTTTAGCTGCCTTAGCCAGTCCTAATTTTGCATTATCATCAAACTTTGCCCCTACATTATTCACTCAGTTTTCCAGATGACTTGTTAAACAATAAAAGTCCCAGTGCAGATTCTGRTGAGAATCCCATGGTAACTTCTGGCGCTCTCCTTCAAAAATTAGCATAATATTTATTCACTTGAATCTTCTCTTAATTAATACAAGAGAATTTAATAATTTGTAGAGGACTGAAGAGCTTAATTTAAGCCACCAGGGATATGACCTTCAGGGTGTTTCCTGTAGGCATAATGAAGAAGGAATATATACTAGATAGGCTCAACAGATCACGRACTTGATAATCTTTAYGGGTCCTTTCTRACTCAAGATATTCYATGATTCCAGTTGTAACTGAGATAAAAAATTAATGTCCAAACAAGAATTTCTTTGATATCATTATATTCTTTTGATCTTATGAGTCTGTCACCTTTTGCTAGGTAGATTTCTGGAGAAATTGTAAGATTTTTTTTTAATTGAATTTTCATGAATTTTTATGAATTGCCTAGAAATAACGGATCATGGATTGAAATTTTTTTTTCTAGATAAGACCTSTAGGAAGTGTCAAAGGGAGTGGAGCATTTCTGCTTCTTGGGTGCTGATACCTTGGGACATCAGACTTGACAATTGTGCAGGACAAAATTTTATAATCTGTGCTGAGAATCTGAATAGGAGTCAATGGTGAAATACAGCAAGAGGTGTAAAACTCCCATCAAAGCTCCAGGTCTTCAATATTGACATTTGTCAGCTTCCCTAATTTTTTTTAATTTTAGTTTTTTAAYAAAAAATAGAAAAACACAGAGAAGACCAGCCATAATGTCTGCACACAATTTTAGGCCATGACATTTATTTGTCTGTTTCTTGATTTTTTGGGCTCTTTTTTCCTTTCAAATTATTTCAGAAATACAACARAAACATGACTTCCAAAGAGAGGAAATCTAATTAATGTACACAGATTTTCTAGTCCAAGAATAACTTCATTCTACTCCCATATGCAGATTTAAAAYGCTTAGATAGAGATGGATGATCAGATTAGACATACATGACAGACAGACTGATAATTAATAATAATTACCGCAGTGTAGCAATGAACATTTTAGCCACCCACTGTGTGACAATTTTGCAGATGAACTCCTGAATTTGATTTTGAAAAAGGAGTTTTCTTGTTCCCTCTCCCCTGCTGCCACCATTCCACCCTCCAACTTAAGACCAATGGGCACGAAATGATTCTCCTGTCTGAAACGAAAGCAGAGCACCTTCATCCTTGAAACCACTCATAAGCAAACATTTAAGATTTAGACTGTGTTTACCTTGAGAACTAGAAGTAGTTAACACAATTCAAGGACTTGAAATAGAAACCAAAATTAAATGTGCTGCTTAAAGGATTAGACAATCATCTTCCTGTACAAACAGCATAAACAAGGAAATCGTATTAGCTCTTAATGTAATTAGTTGAACCCAACAGTCCATGGATAAAACCTTTCTATGCACTTCTCAAAAAATAAAAAAACCAAACCAGGGCAATCTTGGGAAGGCTTAGAACTTGACAATTTGCATGAATTTCTAATGAGGCAAAATTCACTGAACTGATTAAATGAAATTCTTCCTGYTACCTAATCCTCATAACTGCTGCCCAGAAGAGATGAAAGCTTTACCTATTTCCACACTGACAAAAAGCACTAAAAAAAGGAAAAAAAAACCTCATAACCACACCATGACCTCAATTTTTTTTCCTCTTCTGCTAAGTTAATATCTGGAATTGAATTACTTTATTTCTCATTGAGAGCWGCACAACCTTGGGAACATTTCAAGCTAGATAAACACACCAGGGACCTGATCCAAAGGCCATTGAAGTCAAAGAGAATTTCCAAATATTTCAATGAGYTTGCGTGAGAAACACAGTTTGTGGTCTTTCCTTACTTGTAAGATAGCATCACTCATTAATTGCTATCAATAGATGTATTTGAAGAGGATGATGTAGACCATGAAATTATAAATAAACATGTACAAAGATGTGATTTTAAACTATAGAATTACAGCTAGCCTAATTCAGAAGTTGCATTTCTTCTTCCATATAAAATTTTAATATTTTTATTCATGTTTRATCCTAATTGGGTAGAAATGAGAAAGCACAGAACTTCTTTCCTGAAACAAAACTGTTTTTAACATAATTCCATTTACAAATGTTTGATTTTTATTTGAAGTAGGTCCAAAATTAAATTGTTTTGGCTATAAAACTGTAGCTTGTGGGGAAATCTCAGCCACAATGATTGTTCATAAGACAGGTAGCATGGCCATAAAATCAGCTCCATGAAGGAATATGAGAGAAGCATTTATGTGTAATACAGTTTCCATTAGTTTAGGCATATTTAACCCAAACAAAAAAAAATGTTTTGTGTCCATTTGGCCTTCCTGCTCAAGGGGAAAATTGAAAATAGGCRTAACTAACACCATTGACCAAAATTAAACAGCAATTTTGCAAAATCCAGCATTCATAATAAACTAGTTCCTACATGCCTTAGGCCTAACAAGGTCTGTTTTTCTAGGAGCTTTATATTTGATGGTATGACATTGGATTTCCTCCTACCTCCTCTACAAGCCCACAACTTCCCCAAGCCAGTAGCTTTATCTCCTTTAAGATTATCAGAATGCTCTTGGTTTCTCTGATATGAAAAAGCCTGACTGAACCAAACAGATTTGTATGATGTTCAGGGCCCACACAATTTCCCCTTGAGGGTATTCTTGTCCTGCAGCCTACAATAGTGCTGAGTGTATGAGTCCTATTTCTCATCAAATTAAGGTGAAGTTGGCCAGCTGAACAAAACTTAGGTAGGAACAGCARAAACAGGTGCTCTGTCACATAATCTTATTAATTCCATAACCCTTATCAGGTTTGGGCACCTGAGTTAAAAACAGATTCTGGGTGACAAATTCCTAATCCAACAAGACAGGATTATCCACTGTTATCCACTGTCTTGGAGAATGCACACATSACTCACCATGAATTACCAAAGTGAAGAGCAGCACTGTAAATCAGAATAAGGCTGAAACAAATATCATTGTTCCAGACAGGTCTCCTTGGTCAGCAAAGCAGGCTGGAAGCTGCAGAGCTCCAATTGCAGAGAGACTGATGGTCCCTTTTTTAAATAAGACAGATGCTGAGCTACCACTGCCTAATGCTTTGCTTTTGTAAGGTGCTTGGAGTAGGAGCGAAACAAAGATCTCCCTTGTTTTATAGGGTTGCAGTTGYTTACTGTGCACAGGTACAAACATCATATTTCAGGGAACCAACAGCAGCCCAATGGTGTGTGAACATTTATGTGGGGGAAGAAAAAAAATGATGGAAGCACATTTTGCTTTTACAGCCCAGTCTTGTGTGTTTGACCACGGACAGACAACATGAACAAATTCTTCCAGTTTCTTGTTCCCCCTCGTGATATATGGTGGACTTGAATAAGCCTAAAGTGTCTTCCGCRTCTCTGCAAAAACAGAAGGACAGGAAAAAAGGAGTAAGTCACTCTTACAGTGGTGAAGTGGGGCCAGGGGCTGCTGTTTAGTCTGMGGGTGAGAGGGGACAGAGATAGTGGTGACTTTATGTCATCAACCCCAATCTGTCCCCATAAACTTCCAGGCCTGGCCTGGCTAAGTGAGACAAAGCATTCTGTACATCCTGTACAGCCCCATGGCTCACCACAGTCTCAAATTCAGCATGGTTGGAGACAGCTGTTTTTTCTTCCAGTGAAAATCAGTCTCATCGAGTGAAAGAACTATTAAACAAGTTTCCATTCCAATGAGTAATGACTAATTAAGAGCGTTACAACAAGGATGTAACTCTAACTGCTAAGCTTGGCATTGAAGTAATTTTATGCTCTGTGGCAACTATTGTGTGAGAAAAGTAATTGTACATCTGAAGGAAATAAACACACGTATTTTAGAAGGGCAGGAATCTTCCCCAGTTGAAATGGCACTGGCTTTTAATTATCATCACAAATTGGATTGCAACAGGGACAACACGGGGAAAAAAAAACAGTAAAGACATCAAATGGAGTTCTTTGGTATAGAATTGTGTTAAATCRTGAAAGATGCAGCAGCTGTCAGTTGTGATGGACACATATAACTATTTGCAAAGATTTAACTCTGAGAAAGAGCAGAAAGCAGCAATGCACAAACACTCTTCTGTGTGCAGCTCACAAATGTTCACCTGAGCAATTACGTCAAATTTTCCATATTTGGTTCTTTGGGGTCCTTTCCTGCCTTTCTGCAGAAACTTATAATGGATGAAATCAGATTTGAACAACACTGAAATCCTGTCACTGCATATCTCTAAAGATGTTGGGACTAATAAGTAGCAGGAATCTCGTATGTGATCTTCCTTCAAGATTAAAAGTAACAAATCCCATCTGGCAATTTCTCCACTCTCCCACCCTACTGAACCATAGTGCTGCCAATTCAATAAATACATCTYATTGAAAAAACACTCGATTTAAAATTTTCAAGTGATGGAGTATCTGCTCTGTTCGTGATGAATTSTGCAAATGATTAGTTATCAAATCTGTTAAAAAAATCAAGGTCTGTTAAGAGAGTGAATTAGTCTGGTTTTCACTGCCAGTTTCCAACTTTTGTTTTGCCTTTTCCAGGGTATCTTAGAACAATGTCAGGTACAAGAAATGTCATCTCTGTATGTGGCCCAATTTCTTGGGTAATTACTGTGTGATYGAGCACTCAAATGTACCAGAACCAGACAAACACTTAAGGGAGTTTATCTTGTCTARCAGTTCAGATCAGTCTGAAGAGCAGACTCCTTTGGAAGTAAATTTGGGATTTTAATCAGGGGGAAAAAATTCCTATTACATTATTCTTGAACTAACAACTATTTGTTTCCAAACTGAACTTGTGTTGTGCTCATATCTCTGCTGTGGGATTTCTCCAGTGTTCCTGCTGAGAATATCAATTGTACCAGCTAAGAACATCAATTCTTTTCTCAATTCTTCTAAAATTCTTGAAAGAAAAGTTCCAAACTGTGGACCATGAAGCATTTGGGTTTAGCCCTTCTCCTAGTGGGTCTCCCACAGTTATAATCTATAACCTTGGATTGATCATAGAATCCCTTTGTCTCCTCTGGTGTGTGAAGACAATAATTTTTCACTGCATCCTGAAGTKGAAATGMAAAMATTTCTGTAATTAATCCAGAGCTATATATTAATGAGGCTCATAAGAGAATCTAATCAGAGATGCATGAATATTTCAGATTCAARTGAAGAAGTAGCTGTTACTGTACACACAACATTATGTACAAGCTCTTTAAACTGCAGTCTGTTCATAGTCTTGATAATTCTGATGAAATTGGTGTAACTATTGGTTTCATGTGCAGTTTTACTGATGAGTCTTGGAGAGGGTATTTTTCTCATTGCAGTGGATTCTCTGTGGAAAGAATTGGAGAATTCTTAATTAAAATAGCTCAGATGCAGCAGGACAGGATATCTGAGGGCTCCCTTAAGCCCAAAGTCTTGTCTGAACTAGGCTGAACTAGGCCATGAATTTGGATTTTCTCTATCCTGACCTAAAAYTCTCTCCCAAATCCGAGAAACCTGCATGTCCAAACTGAAATTAATAACCTTGCAYGAAGTTTTAACTTCCGTGATTTTGCACACTCCAGCAGCCAGAAAAAATATTTCTAATGGAATTTTCCATCTAGCTGTATCCATAGACACTCAACTCAGTTTTTTGTTCAGAGCTTCTGTCCATCTAAGGGGACTTAAAATTATACAAACCCAGTTTTTTTTTTTTTTTCTTCTTTAAAGATAACTAAAGAAGAAAGGAGAAAAATCTACTTCTGAATTTTTTTTTAGCATTATTCACATTTTGTCAAGCTCATACTGTATTGTAAGAGGATTCTCATGTTATCAGAATCAAATAATTCACATCCTTGTTCAGCACAAGTAGTGAAGACTACTGTCTATAAATCCCTTTGGATTACCACATGGCTTTGAGCTTGCAATAAATCTTTTCCCCTATCCCGTCACCTCCTAATCTGCTAAAAGTCTTCCAAAAGATCAGAACCATTAAGATGTCATTTTATAATGGAGGAATTATAGCCTAATTTAACAAACCTTGTCCTGAGGTCTATAAACTAGGACTCAAAAGTGAGAAAGAAATCCTGTGCTGAATTCAATCACTGCTTGAGTTTCGTTGCCATGAGAGCCYATTCAGTGGCTGAGTAGCTGCCAGCCTTGCAAACTGGCTGATTTTCCCTACCAGGTTTGAGCTGCTCTGTTTCAATAACTCTTCTTCCTTACCTTAGCACATTTTTGTTGTTGTTGTTCCACTAATGACCCAAAATGCGGGATATCCTTGCAAATTTATTATTCTATTAAAATTATAATAATGATAATGATGATAATGATGGTGATAAYGGTAATAATAACAACAATAATAGTATCAATTAAAAATAATAATTACAATATTCCCCATGCAGATCAAGTTTCATTTTCTTTACCTGTATCAATGTCCAAAACTTTTACACAAAGGTTTTTAATTCTAAAAAATGACAGCCAAATCATCAGCAGGCAGCATTCCAGCTTAGAAATTCATAAATCTGACCTTTCTTCTGGTTCTCCGTCACTGGAGAAAAGGAGGTGCCTCAGTTCACCAGAATGTTTATGTGTGGCATACAGGGCTGGCTCAGCCCCAGATGCATTTTGTGTGTGCAGCTCTCCTTACAGAACACCAAAAGGACTCAAATATATTTCTGTACCCCAWGATTTTTGTGCAATCTTTACCCTGGTCCACCTCTCTTTGCCATTASTTTGTTGACTCAATGCAGTGTAATTAGGATAAAGATATCAGGGGTTGCAAAGGGGGTGGCAAGCCCCTGGAGAGCTTAGGAAAACAGATTGCTGCATTATTYCTTCCTCACACACTGCTTTCATGCACACTGGCATGTACAGTCTGACASGTTTCCATGGAAATTATGGAAATTGGACCAGCAATAGCTGTTTATCAAGTCYGATTTCCTGCCATTTACAGGTGCCTTTGCCTAAGGTGGCAAAGCAGTAAAGATTGGCCTTTTTTTCTCTCTCTGTATCCTCCTGTTTGGCATCAACCTCATCCTTTGAGCACCTGAAAGGAAGATGTGCATGTGTGAGGGGACTTTCTGCTCGAGGAGAATCAGACAGAAACCTTTGGTGGCTYCACAAAGGGTTGGGCCATGGCTGTGGTGCTGCTCAACAAATGGAAGGGTCACTCTGTCCACCCTCAGCAGCAGCAGCAACATGGGGGAGGTGSTCTCAAATTCCCTTTACCCATGGTAGGTTTTCTTCCAAAATATGGAAATTTCTCATTTGCTCAAAGCCTGCATGACTGTAAATATGGAAAGGATGATATATGATTAGTGCCCTCCCAGCTGTGTTTGACTAGCTGACCTCCYGTGAGACAACAGGGAATTATTACACGATCCAATGACACAGGGCACAGCGAGGCTCTCCTGTTAATCTCCTCTAAATTTCCTAGCCATTAATTCCACTGAGTAACTTCTTTATTACAGTATAATCTCTCCTTAAAATTCTTGGAGCAAAGGCAGAAAATGAAATCATGGCTTCAGCCTGAAAGTGGAGGTGCCTCCCTTCCTGCAAGCTCCTTTTCATTCAGGTTTCTCTGGCCTGTTCATGGCCTGAATAAAGCCTTACAATAATTGATCCCCACTTTGTGTAGGAAACTCAAGAACATACTTAGAGAAACAGCTCAGGTGCTGAGAATCCATGAATTCCTCTCTGTCCTATTGTTTTTTTTTTTGTGGTCTTGTAAAGTGCCAAAATCTTTCGCGACACCATGTGCTAAATTAATTTAGCCCCATAATTTCTTTTCACAAACACTTCCCCTCCACCTCAGCAGTGCCAGGGCACTTGTGTCCTGGTGACATGCCTTTCCTACAGGACAAACTGCTAAAGCCGCAGGGAGCTGGAGCAGAGCTGGAGCTCTGCTGCTTCTCTGGTCCATAGTAAAATAAATTGACTTTCCACAACATCTAAAAGAAGTTCAGCTTTGGTCTGAACCTGAATTAGAGGTGTTGGGTTAATTATTACTGAGAGTGGTCTGACTTATCTTGTGACATCACCTCACTGCTTTACTGGGAAACCTTTGAAATTCTGTGGAAACCCTTTTGTTTTCCTCCTGCTCAACAGAAGGGAGGAGCAGTGCAACATAAGATGTCAATTCAACTCCAGTGTAGCAAATACAGCATCATAAGAGCAAATGTTAATACTGAACTCTCAGAAATGTCAGAAATGGATGGCAAAGACAATATTCATCTCTCATTTCATCTCTCCAGGTCACATAGTGCTTGGCTTGCAGCTTTTTCTCATTGCAGCAAACCAGGTCCACCTCAGAAACTTAAATTCTGATTGTGAGCAAATCTGGGAGATTTGCTATTAGTTCTCCTTGTGCAAAGTAATATTTTATAATTAGGACAGCCACCATTTTTCTCAGTGCACAGTGACAATTCAAGGGAGGCAATATTCACATCACAGCTCACTGACAACCTTTAAATAAATGCATCTAAAAAATAAAGACAAGAGCTTGTAATACTCTTCTTAGCAGTGTGAAGAGTAGAGTCTGATCCTGTTTGCACAGCAGGAATTTRTTCAGGGTACTGTTTAATTATTGTCAGGAGCTGCAGGGTTGTTCTCCCAGAGAATTAGCAAAAGAAATGTCACAGCTGAGGAGTCACACTGAGAGTTCGATGAGGATCCTTTCACCACTCTAGWCTTGAAAAAGTACATTTGCCATAACGAACAAAGGATGGCTGAGAACAGGTTACATGACTAGAGGTAAGAAAACCAGATCTCCTTTTGCTATTGAGACAGCTGTGGGTTTCTAATCTTAATTTTTATTAGCATTTGAGAARCATCCTAAAATAAAGAGTATTAGCCCTTCCCTGTCCCCTGGCTATAATGAGGAATTCAGTGTTGTACTGGGTTTGTATGGTGAGAGTTGAAATTGTGATTCCCATTCTGCAAATCAGCCAGAGGAGAAGTTTCATTTTGTGGTAGACATAGCTCAGATGGTAAAATCTCACTCTTGGAAAGAATTTGATTTGAGACAGGTCCACTGTGAATCTCATGGGACTTGAAGTATCATAGATTGCCTTTCCTTGACYGGAAAGTGTAATTAATGTGTCAGTACAGTCCGGCTAATCAAAATATTACCCTCTGAGAAATTTGAAAATACATTAATTTTGTTTAGTAGATTAAATTTTAAAAAACAAACAAACAAACAAACAAACAAAAAAACCACCACATTTTCTGTAGGAAAATGTTTACTCATAGAACTTTTCCATCAACATTTTTTGTGTCTCAAATTTTCCAGCAAGTTCCATTGCTCAAGCTTGTGATTTAGACTTTTAGGTAAGCCTCGCTGAGCAGCTGTAAGGTTGCAAATCAGCTGCAGGCTCTTCTTGGAGAAGGTCCCATTACTGGTTTTGCTCTGACACCGCTTATTTAGGGAACATATTTTGAACCAATCCTGAATAAATCAGTGTAACTCCAGCTGGGACTCTGCTGATGGGTCCAAGTGTACCAGATGAGCTTGGTCCTGCTGTCACACATGACACTTCTTGCTTTAAATTCTTTGCAGAAATTTGTATTCCCTTGTTTCTGTTTTTCAGGAACAATAGCATCAGCTAAGTGCCTTGACCAGAACATTTCAGTGCATTTATCCTAAATCCTTTGTCCCCTGATAGTGCTGCAGATGAAAGCAATGTGCCCCCAGAGCATGAAGGCATTTTCTGGGATTCTCCCTCTATCTCTGGGTCTCGTATTTGAAGTCTGGAGTGCTCTTGTCCCAGAAGCCCAGGATCGGAGCAGCTGGGAAAAAACACATTCCTCATTGCTACAGGACTGCTTCTGGTGGATCACAGGGATGRACTAAATGTCCTCTCAGAGTCCTGTGAGTTGGGGGTTTTTTTGGTAGTTCTAGCCAACTTTCTGTTTCCCTTTGACCTAATTTTTTTTTCCTACCATGCTTCTTCAATTTCTTGATACTTTTCTATATAAATTATATTAATTGTAACAGGAATTTACAGTCCCTGTGTTGTTAACACACAAAAATAAGGGTTATGAAACCCATTCCTAACTTCCTCAAAAATTAACAGACAGAACCAAGGACTTCCACAGTGTGCCTTGTTCCACCCTGGGGCCCTGGTTTAAGGATGAAAGAAAAAATTGCCCTGTGGGGATATCTACCACTCTGACTGGGGAGAATGAAAGAAAAAATTGCCCAGTAGGGGCATCTACCACTCTGCCTGGGGAGTACTGCTGTTTAACTTCTCGACACCTATCGTTAGATGAAACCAATCCTCACCTAAACTGATCCTCTGCACTCTCTCTGTAGTTAATGGTGGGGACAAAGCAAAGCAGTATTTGTCAAATGGCTTAGTTCTGAGTCCTAGAACAGGAAGAATTGCCTTCTGCATGTGCTTCACTCTTCTCATTGCTTGTAGAAGCCCAGGTCCCTGTTTCAGACTAGCTATTTCCAGTTTTGACGGCTGAAGAGAAATACAAAATCACACAAGCTAATTACTGTGTTTGTAATCAAACCAAAGAACATAATTTTTAAATAGTTTTAGTTACCAGACCATAACTTCTATCATCTCACACCTTTTTTCAACAACGCTGACTAAGCACAAGGAACAATTTGTGATTGAGAGAGAGGTTGAAAAGTGGCCGCTGAGGGCTGTGAGGAAAGAAATAAATCCTCTGCCTAAAAACCAGACTGACAGCTGCCTTTAAAGGCCTCTCATCCCTTCATGGAACTCGATGTCTGGCTTTMCAGGCAGTGCTGATAACATCCCTGCACCCCCGTGGTAAATGGGCACACTCTGAGCAGCCTCTCCCCAGAGCCCTGCAGCTCTCAGTGGAGCTGAAAATACTTTGTGTTCAGGGATTAATGGTTCCCTTACTTTTTAATGCTGGTGAACCCASTTATTTCGGCTCTCTTTCTGCTACTTAACTTATTGTTCTCCGAAGAATTATTCATTCATTGCTTTCTACAGRCCCATAATGCAGTCTCAGAAAACATTTCAGAGGATAGGGATTTGATTAGGGTGATGCATTTGAAATGTCAGAGGTCTCTCCACCTCATCTAGAAGAAATGGATAGAGCTGACAGATGTGCTCTGTGATATAATGGGAACAGCATTATTCTTACAACATTTTTATAAACTACTTCTGTTTATTCTATCTCTCCCCCTCTCCCTTTATTTTTCTCTCTCCTGGAATAAACACTAACACAATACAGGGAAATAAACAAGGAAATAGACTTGACCTGGGTCACCTAACTTGGTTTTTTATTATTATTTTTTTTAATTTACATAATCTTTTCTTCAACCATTCCTTTGGTAGGACCACAGAAATGTCTACACACATTTTCTGGAATATCTGTTGATATGCAGAGGTGAAATTCTAAATTCTGCATGAGATACTAATAGTTTTCTCTTACTGTTCCTCTGAATAGCCAAAATCTGGATAGAAAGTAAAGTATCAGGTCAGAAAAGYTGGTACTGTTCTAGAAAAAGATGAAGTCTGGAATTTCTGGGGAGAGTATTTGGAATGACTGGAATTTCAGGGCTGAAAGACAACTGTTGTGAAAGTTCTATTGCCAAGGCAAAAGGAGATTTCTGCAGCAGGAAAAGCTCTAAGGAGTTTCAGTTTTTATTTTCCCATTTGTTTTTCCAAGGGAAATCCAGAGCCCATCTGATGGCTTTGAAACTTCCAGCACAACAATCTAATCTGTAGGAGCAAAGATGCACATATATTTAGACTCCTAATTCCCTCTGATTTTTAAATACCTCAATACCACCAGGGACCTGGGCTTAATAGCCTAGCACTAATTCTCTTAGTGTTTTATTAGGCTCATTTGTCTTTCATGCACCTGCCAGTGGCTCCAGGCTTCCTGCAATTCCTTGGCAAGGTTACATCTGGGCTTGGGAACCATGTCATTGTCTGCAGCCCTGCAGAAAGGACAATCAGAGGATAGCAGTGACCTGGTGAAGGCTGAGACTTTTATCTTCTCTGTGTTGACTGATATGACAATGTAAAACTGCTAACTTTCTACAAGAGAAAAYATGGGAGCAGCTGGTTTGCCTTTGTAACTTTTCTTCCTCCCCACAGCAGCAGCAGAACATTTTCCTGTCATCTTGTATCCTTTCGGCAGCTCAGAGGAAGGAAACTCCACACAGGCTCCAATAATAGTGGAAGGAGTTGAGTAAATGTTGATTCATTTCCAGCTTTTCACTGCTGCTGTAGCTGYTAGCCAATAGCCTATATTTAATGCTCAGAATTCCCCATAACCCTGTGGCCTGCTTTTCTGAGCCATTTATCTGGTACCATGGGAAATAAACTTTAATTATGGCCTGTTTCAGTAAATTTAACACACCAACTCTTCACTTGGAAGGCTGACCACGGTAAACCAACACTGTAAGAGGTGGGTACAATTCTGTACAGACATTGGGTGTTTTGCAGCTGCATTAAGCAGTTCCACAGGTGTGTGTTAGGAGAAACCATCACCAAGACAATAGATGTGAATTCCAGACTGATAACAGGGAGCCTCAGCCCYCAGCAAGGGGCTTGGTAAGGACAGACACTCAAAATTAAATGTTGCAAGTGTTTTGGAAAAGGACATTTTAGACTGCCAGGTAAGCAATAAGCTGTTGTGCTGTCCTCATTTTGGATGGAGGTTTCTCATCTATTACTATGGACTAGGCTGGATAAAAGCCTAATGTGCTGCAGCTGCAGACTGGTTGTAATTTGTTTGATAATCAAACAGATAATCAAACAGCCCTTCTTTCATCTTGCTCAGGAGGAGCTCCTAATAAACATTTGCAAAACTGTGTTGTAAACCTTCCTCAGACTCTTTCCTAATCCTTTCTTCTTGCTTATTAAACAGCAAGAATAGAAAAGATTTATTTCCCAGATTTTCATAAAAAGCCTGTTTTAGTATATCACAGTGACTGGATTTACAGACAGTGTTTGTTGCCAGAGCTGCACTAAAACACCTGAGCAATGATGACAACATTTATTCCYCTCTACCTGCTCCTGTGTCTCTCTCCTTTTATTAGCTACTAGCACCTGTTGTGGGAGGGYTCTATAAAATCTAGGAAAAGGGGTAAAATTTTTCCTGATTTGTTTTTGTGCTGTGTGAGCCCCTCTCATACTTCTGTCCCTGGAGACTGAGCCTTCCCGTAGCTAGTGTGCTATATTTAATTTTGTGTTTTTGGGGCACTTGGCTTGTCGGTTGGTTGTTTTTTGTTTTGGGTTGGTTTTTTTTTTCGGATGAGGATTTCTATTGCTTGATCCAAACATGACATTTGGGTGTTACAAGAAAGGTATGTTCTCATCTTCCTTTTCTTGTATCTCTTTAAGGCTTCCCTTCTGGAAAAGGTTCCTCTTTATTTCTTTCTGTTATAAACCTGTGAACTGGAGTCTTTAAAGGTTTAATGTTTTAAATACTATGCTTTACTAAAACAATAAATGATAAGATTTCAAAGGCAGCACACATTTCTAAGACAGAGKAAGCACATTACCTCTCTGGAGAGCAGGGTGAGGATGGTTGCCTTTTATTCAGCTACCTCAATTCCAAAACTCAGAAAACCTTGAGAAAATTTTCAATGTAACCTTTAAGTGAGCTTTTTCTCTTCTTGGTCCTTGCTTTGACCATTTTTTCATCTATACTGTACTAATACCTGAGACTTTTTGTGTGATGAGACTTTTTCTTCTCAAGGGTATTTTCCCTCTCAAGATTTGCTTGACTTAGCATAAAGTTTAGGTAAATGTGAGTGTTCTGGGAGCCTAAATGGCAGTGTTATTGTRGCCAAGATCATGTGATGGTACAGGTAAAGTCTGTTGGTAGAGGAAAGACGTCTTGGTATATCAGAAAAATGAGACAAACTTCTGGGTGCACAAGCATTTCTTTAGGCCTTATWGGAATTCAGGTATTGATTATGATGAAGTGTTTCTTAATTCTAGTCCTGTATTCCTTGCACTGTTTCTGTTGGTTTGCCTTTGGGACAGGTGATTTTTGCTGGTGCTCCACCTCAGAAACTTCTSAGCACAGTGGTGGTAGTGGAGCTCAGCAGAGCAAGGCAGGGGACATAATAAAAAAAACTTTATGGTTCATTCTATTTTCAAAGCTTATGCTTTCCCTGGATTTTTATCCATTTGTGGTTGCTGTGCAGATGGCTTTAATTCATAAGGGTTTATACAGTTTGTTTAGGGGGAGCATTACCTGATATTTTGAAAACCAAAAGGAGGTTTTTAAARCAGAAGTCAAGCTGCCAGGATGGTCCAGACAAATTTGCAAGGCTGGTCAGAGAGAACATTTGCATTTCTCTATTTCACTAGAACATACAACGCTCCATTAGGTAACTGCAGCCCTGGGGCTTTCACTCTGCCCCCTCTGCACATTAAATGCATTTCAAGTGTGTGTATTCCCCCTACTAAAGCACATAAAATTGAGCAACAGTGTGTAACATGCAATAAATGTCTAGCAGCCACTTCTGAAGTAGCTGCTGGCCAATTTAATAGATATTTAACAGGCAAGGAACGGGAGAATAGTATTAGTTTCGTATTTTAAAGGCAAATTTAGCTTTTATTATTGGACTCTCATGTGAGAGTGTTGTAATTATTTCTGTAGCGTGATCTTTGGGGAGATTTGCTTTATATAGTGTTTGTTAATGGGAAACAAACATAAAATGCAGCAGAGAGAGGTGACATAGTGACAAATGAAGGATATTTCTCTTGGATAGCTTCTACACCCATTTTTTTTCAAGCAACTCCTGATCAGGTTCCCCTGCAGGTGACTTTGGAAAAAAACTTCTTATGATAGTGTCCAGACCCTCCTCCAACAGGGCTTAGGAACAGAGAGTTTAATGAACATATGTTTGTAGCTGTTTGTCAATGGTGCTTAAATCTGATTTTATCTCCAGAGCAGAGGTAAGAAGACAGCTAGATTGATTACTGTGGTCAGAGGTTTACTGAGGAGGGTGTTGGAAGGTTATCATGGTCTGGTACTGGTGCAGTCTTTGTGGGGATGATGAGTGGGTTCTCCAAACTCCCTCAACTGTAAGGAGCAAAACAAAGCTTAAAACATCATTTTTTCTTCCTTATTTATTTTCTTTTTTTTGGCGTGTTTTTTTTTTTTTTTTTTTTTTTTTTTTTTTTTGGGTTTTTTTTTTTTTTTTTTTTTGTTTCTTTGTTTGTCGGGTGTTTTTATTGGTGACTTGACAAACATATTGGTGTAAGCCCTTTAGAGCACACATAAAGAAAAGGATGGAGTGGTTTAGAAAAGTAAAAAACAGGTTATGGTGGAATACACTGTTAAAGTGAGCCTTTTTCTTTCTTTTCCTCTAGTGTTTATTGGACAGCCTGCATTCCTGCAAGTCACCAGACACTAAATTTAAGTGTGAGAAAAAGATGCTATGAATACTAGATGGAAATCATAAATGAAAGCCTAATTAATATTATTTCTGCTACTGATTTGGSCCCCACACAGACACCACATACCAGGGCAGCCAACCCACCAATTTCAATYGACTGCAAAGGGTGGGTCACTTATTTGGGGTTTTCTCCTCAATCACAAAAAGGAAACAAATCTTACTCCACTTCAAACCCTCCTTCCCCCCTCCCTACCTTACAAAAGGAGTTGGATTGTTTTGAAAAATGTATTATTCATCCAGCTATGGTAGAAATAAAAAAAAGAAACCAAGCAACTGCCAGTTTCAAGCAGAGCAAAAAGCAAAATGTCACARAACCCGCATCAAAATGGATAAATGCATTAGTTTGATTACATACTTTCCACTGGGATAATAGAAAATGATACTAGCGTAACAGGAATGAAAATAATTTAATTCTGGTTCAAATTAAGATACAGCTGGGGATGCTGGAAAATAATTCCAATGTGTGTGTCTTAAGGAAAAAGGGATTTTTATCATGCATATTTTTATTAAAAAGGCCTGTTTTCTAAGATGTTTTTTTCTAGGATAAGTGTCCAAAATGTCTAGTTTTTCTTTACATTCGCTTGCCTGGATAACATTATCAGCTTCTCAGTTTGGAGTGATTCAGCTGGAGGGGCAATAAATGCTGGGGTGTCACTCCCCTGGTCAGAGTGATGGGATCAATATATTCCAGGCTGTGAGAGATGAGAGCTGACTGGAGCAGGACTGCAGGAGATTGGTACGAAATAAGGATCCAGAATAGCACGGTCTGTGTCTTGAAAAGACCAACAACACAAATGTGAGGAGGCAATAGGTTTTTGTCCGCCAGAAAAACAGTGCTCACATGTCTTGGTGTGCTTTGTGATAAATATGTCTCTTTAAAGCTTGTAGACCTCTGTTCACAGCTGCCAAGTGAGGATTTGCTGTTGGAGACCTCTGCCAAACAACATTTRGAAGTAGGGATATAAAATCTCCTGGACTTGAGGAATACTGGTGTTTGGATTTCTTCAGGCACTCCGGGGCCAGCAAACTTAATGTACCATCTCTTGCAGCTATAAAGCTGGATAGATTTATTCAGCTTCCTAAATGGCCCTATAGGTAGGAGRAAGATCCTAATGATGTATGACAAGACTTTCATTACAAAATAATTTCATTTGCTTCGTGTGCGTTAAAGCACCTTATAGCTGCTTTGGAAACTTGAAAATGGGCTTTAAGCAGGTTTTAAATTAAAGGAGATGGGGGATGGGTTATCTCAGCAGTGGAGCTTCTTTAAAGCCCTAATCCCAAATGCCCTAATTTTTCCTTCAGTTGATGGAATCCCTTATGCTAAGAGAGGAGAAAGGCATTTGCATTAAATACAAATTGTAGCTGTATTTACATGTAGGATATGGATGGTGAGTTTGAGCAGAAATAGTGTGGAAAAATATCACATTTGGCTGCAGCACAATTTCTTCAGAATCTTTCAGAAGGGGAAGCTCTGTCAAACGTGGTTGCTACAGCTGCTTCACTGAAGGAAAAGGGGAGGTGCAGGGTCTGCCAAGTTTGTGCTGGAGATCAGCAGCAGCATCAGAATCAGCACCTGGCCCTTGCTGCTGCAAAATTCCAKCTCCCCTGCCTGCTGCCCCCTCTGCTCTGACATTGCCATGTGCCAGGGAGGTGTAATATCACTCAGGAGGTGCAGTTTCCATCCCATACCTGGTCCAAGGAGCTAAAACCAAGCAATCATGTAAGCGATAAAGGACGCACAGTCTTGCTAAGAGACAGAATAAAGAGCAATTTTTAAACCATTTTTTTGGCTACTTGGAAGGCTAACCATGTGCTACACTAACTGGGTTTTATGTGGAAGAAACATTTTGAAAAGAGGATATTGATCCAAGAACAAGGAAATCTGAATTAACTGTAATGATAGAATTTTTTTTTCCTCAACATTAGACCAGGGCTGTTCTGAAATACATGTCCCATAGCGGGGGAAAACACATTGAATTTAGAGTTGGCCCATAGATTTTGTTTTTCCTACAAGTAGAGGAATTAGGCTAGGTGTTCCATGAGGTGATCTTTTCCCTGAAAAGTTCCATGAGGTGATCTTTTCCCTGAACATAAACGAAAAATTGCAGCCAGCACTTCCAGGGTATCCGGGAGGCTGACATGCCTCATTTCTACACCCAGAGGAGGAGTTACTGAGATGTTAACCCCCCTGGTGCTGTTTGGGCAGGTGGGACCCAGCTGCTGCCCCAARGATGGCTTGGGAGGATGGATTTTAATCTGGCTCTTCCCTGTGAGGTGCCCCAGAGGGCATTTCTTGTCAACAGAGTGAATAAATCTGAAAGGAACTRGTCCAGCACTTCAAGGCTGTGGACTTTTCCATCCAAACACTTCAGAGGCAGGGAAATTATGACCAGTTAGCTAAAGGTCCTGACTATGATGCGACTTCTTGCACAAAAAGTGCTTTTGTGGRTCAGAAGAGAATTGAATCTCAGTGTCCTTGGAAATGAGGGGGAATGATGCTGTTGCACAGGTGCTTGAAGAGCAATCCAGGACAGACCTAGGAATGTTTTCAGTTATAATGAAGCTGGGAAGTAGCTGCATCATCAGTCCCATGATTGCTGGAGTGCTATCTTTGCTTAATTAAAAATAGCACTCAACAAGCAGCACTTATCTTCCAGTGAGCTGACACGGAGCTGCTCCAGCAATCCTAAATAGYTTTGTTTAAAGGGCAGCCCTGATGGCATCGCTCCCTCTGGTGGCTTCCTTGCAGGAGGAGCCATCCCATGGAGAGAAGGTCCCCATGCCCAGGGACCCTTCTGCAGGAGTGAGTGAACAAATTGCCCTGAGCCTGCAAATCATGGCTTGGAATCCTCACCAGAAATGCAGCAAAGGGTGGTGTGACTGTGAAGCTCTGGGAGGAACACAGGGAAGGGGTCTCACATGGAGTTTTGTTTTTGGTGCCATATCAGGCCTGGGTCATCATCCTCAYGGGGAGGAGTTGTTTGAGATCATCCACTTGAGAGATTCACTTTGGGAAAAAGGGATTTACAACGTGCTGTGAACACACAAAGCAAAGGGGTTCACCACAGCYCTTGATATCTCTGGAATGGGCCGACCCTTTTCTGGCCTTAAACCCATGTTGGTTTCTCTGGGCAAGACTATCACAAGGATTTGCATCTGGAGTTCCAAGGGATGCTACTTAAATGCTCAATTTTATTCATTTACTTCCAGCATCACTCTTAAACCTTTATGTTTATTTGCACTTCTCAGTGCTGCCACTCCTTTTGGTCCATGGTGCATTCATTTGCATTGCCATCACTCAACAATAACATAATTATGGAGTTTATATTGTTAATATAGTCAGGCTTTCCAGGTATCTTATCAAAATGCTCACTGCTCTAACAATCTGGGAATGAGCCTATTTACACAGCAGTCTAACATAAAATTACATCTTTATAATCCTATTCTTCAAATAGTGTCAGGTTATGCTCTGTTTCTTAATTAACAAAAAACTACATTACACTGTATGAGTAAAGCCAAACTGAAATCAGCTTACCCATAACTCATTTATTTATGCCACTGAGCTCTCTGGGAAGCCTAGTAAATGAAGAGGTTGTCTGTTGCTCTTCTGTTTGCTTTATATAATTTGGTTTAATTTAAAAATCCTCCAATGCTACCTTTGTTATGATACATGCACTTTCAAAATGTTTTTCGTTTATTGACACATATTCCATGGTAAAAATAGCAACAACATTGTCTAGGCTTTGGCAGTAGAGTCAAGAATGCTAAAAATTCACTGGAGAGCTGTTTTGATCTTCACTCTGACACCTCAGAG
This sequence comes from Malurus melanocephalus, assembly GCF_030028575.1. NCBI lineage: Eukaryota > Metazoa > Chordata > Aves > Passeriformes > Maluridae > Malurus > Malurus melanocephalus. The sequence goes on along the minus strand of NW_026623244.1, from coordinate 40,029 downwards.
CAGTTCTGGTCATCAGCAAAGCACACATGGTAGAAAGTTCTTTGATCTCAGGTGAAAAACTCCAAGGATGTGGCATTTGGTTTAACTCGGAATATATGGTTTGCAAATTGTAGATAATTTCCTCTGAAGTGCAAAAAAAAAAAAAAACCCAAAACCAAAAAACCACCAGAATTGGTCTGGGTTTGCACAGCGAGTCTGTGTCAGAGCAGAGAGTTCCGTTTGGAACCCTTGAGAGAAAAGTCGTGAAAAAATTCAAAATGGTGCAGCTGTGTCTTGATTTGAGGCTAGGAGAAACATTCACAGATGAGCTTTAATTTTGCCTGAGACCATTTCTCTCTTGGGTAGCGTAATTGGCAGAATGTCCCTGTTCTCTCAGGAAACTTTTTTTTTTTTTGTCAAATAAAATGAGTACATTTTTGAATCAGATGACTATTTTTTTGAAACATGCTGCATCCTAAAGAAAAATTAAAAATAAATGTTCCATATTTGAAAGCTTGAAATCAAAAGGAATTATTTCACTTGGGATAAAATAAAAAGCCCTGTTTTAAAATTTTTGATTTAAAGAAAGTATTAAATATTATCCTAATATTAAAGCAGTTTTCCCTCTCCATTGAGATAGTGAACCTCTCACACCTTTTGCTTTATTGTTTATAACGTTGGAAAGATTTCATTTTCAGTTATTTTTCACTTTGCTTTGAATCTTGCAGTGGAGTGAGTTGGCCAGTCACGACAGAAATTTTGTAGTATATTTTCATGAACCTGAAAAGTACTTTTTTTTTTTTTAGTGAAAAAGAAATTTGTTTCAGCTATTAAGAAAAGGAATTCAACAAATGTGTAGTGAGCACTTCAAAGTTTCGTATATCTGAGCCACCTATAGCTAAAAAGAGGAGAGTTTCTGCCAGGCCTCATGCAGAAGCTGAAGTCCCCCAATGTCATTGAAGTAAATCAAATAAAGCCTTGAAAAGCTGGCAGGGAAAGTTGGGCATCTTTTCAGGGCAAATGAAAGTCTGGCTCAAAAGAGACTCCTGGAAATGAATAGTTCATTTTCTGAAGGCAACATATATTTACAGAAAATGAAATCTTGGTTAAAACACTTTTTGAATCATGTTGAAGTGATCATTGTAAACTCAAAACCTCTTTCTTGATTTACTTGGCTCAATTTCTGAACATTTTTTTTTTTTTTGCTAGTAATGGCAGCCCATTGATCATTGGAGTTGTAATCAGATTTTGCAGAAGGCCATGGGCATAATTTTCAGTCATTTAAGCTTTGCCAGCCTGCCCCCATTTCTTAGGAATCATGGGAATTAGTGTCAAAGGATTTTTCCCCCTTAAAAAAAAATTTCAAGTGTTGACTGCATCTTTCTTGTTACATCTGACCCACTTATCACCAATTAACAATTTCACTGCTCAGCAGGCAAATGGCTGCCTGAGAGAAACACTCACATCCAATTCTAACCTCATCTCCTACAAAATCATTTATAGGTCAGAATCTGAAAGTTTTTTTCAAATCTCTGAATGTGCTTTTGAAATTAATGAGTAATATTTGCCTAAACTTGATAAATTTGGTAGCAGACTTGGGTGTGGGTGAGCAGTCTGAGTTCAGAGCAGGAAGTAATGTGATGTCCTGTGTAAAATCGATGCCCAACAATATTGTTGGCAGTATTTGTAGCAGTGGTAATTTGCTGTCAGCTRCTTTAGGTGTAACTTAAGTGCTTTGCTTACACCTTTGTGTCATTGTAAACAAATCCCTGGAAAATTACAATCACAGCCTTTCTTCACAGCTCAGTGTAACTCGATGCTACTATTCCTTCTAGATTTGCTGCACAACCACAGTTAAAGCCATCACTGTCAGTTTTAATGTGATGCTTATGTTTCRCTCATGATAATGATGTTATCGTCCCTCCTCAAAATTCAGAAACAACATTGTTGAAATAACATTGTCAGATGACCCTCTTTCAAATGCCTGACAGCAGACTAGTTTGTACAAATGGTGATGAGTGGTGACTACTATCTTTTGAATGTGATGGATAGTTTATTCAGGAAATAGAACAAAAATAAATGTACAGGGAAGTACTTCGAGTGGTAGCTGACTTTAATTTTTCTGAGCATGAATATATGGAYGCGACATTGCTAAGATTTGGTCTCTTCAGGCCTGTTTTGGAGGTCACATTTTCCTGGTTTTATCTCTGGTTTGGAAAAGAGACAGCATGGAACGAAGTGAATGATATTCCTCAGAAAAGAAAACCAAGATGATATCTCTGTTTAATGAATAGAAAGTAGGAGGCAAAGATATTGTGCTGTATTCTCTACATTGCCATTTTCATCTGTTTAAAGGTCTCCCTGTTCCAGCCCTGGGTCAGTCTCTGGGGGAGTTATCCAAAGTCCTTTCTCCCAGGTGTCCAAAAGCACAAGCAACTTCCAGTGGATCTTTTCCTATTCTGCAGAGAATACACCAAAGTTGTTATGAAATAACTTTGATATCCCCTGCAAAAAATGGGGACTTGCCAACATTTCTTGTTTGCGGGCTGTTTCTGTTATAAAGCAGTCTTCKGCAGAAGCAGGACAGCACAGGCAGGGACAATATATGGTTTATTTTCAGTATATTACACCAAATAACTTCCATTCAGTTCCTGATATATGGCTAAGTTTAAGCTCTCTGAATAAAGATAACTTCTCAAATCAGGATTTAATTCTCCCAGTTCTACAGGGATAGTAAGTTTCTGCCCTCAAAGGTAGATCTTTTTTATATTTGGTTACTCAAGGTAAATTACAAGCCTTTTAAAACTTCATTAATTAGCAAGAATATCCAAAAATCAATTATGTAATCCCACACATTTTTACCAGGTTTTGCTTTTCCAATAAATGTTCCCCCCAAGTCACACACGCTGTCCTTTTAAACCACACTCCAAATACAATCTTAAAATGATAACCTGAAATGCTTCTTTCCAACTGATGCGTCTTTAAAGAATTTAAATCAGATGGCCTTTGCACTAGTGGAATGAGAAAGTWAGGCAGTCAGCTAAAACACAGCTCTTTTTTTYCTGCTTTTTCTTTTGTYGGTGCGTGTAGAATTATGATTGCACAGGTAGAATATCAGCCGCACGTGTCGGGACCATCGGTCACACAATCAAATGTGGGATCATTCTTTACCATTAATGCATTAAAAGGGAATCAGTCACATAGATTTGGCTTTCCACAGAGCAGCAGGCTGCGTTCTWTTCATAACAAATCAGCTCACGCTTTGGGGAAAGCTACAAATCACTCCCACAGCATTATTCATTGGATTGTCCTTTGCATTCCTCCAAGGAATTCTCGTGTATTCTCTTTGCTCCTGGGCTAACAGTGACAGAGGGGGAGGCAGAAAGAAGGAGCAACCTCCTTGGAAGGACAGCTCTGTTTCTTTTTTGGGGGGTGGGTGGGTGTTTTTAATAAGCAGGTTTTGGTATTTGTTTTTCATGGCAGGCAAGCATTCTAATTGAATGCATGGGAGGTTATCCAGGTTTAGGTTTAATGAATTTCTTATGATTTAGCTGGAAATATCCACTTTCTATCAGTGTGAATCCATCATTAGTATTGCTAAGGCATAGAWTGCCTAAGTAGTTGTATATAAAATTCCTTGCTGAACTCAGAACCAGTTGTACCGAGCTCCAGACCTCCCCATACAGAAAATAGTAATAAATATTCAGGAGAAAACTGAAATGGTCAGGTCTCAGCCTATGCCTTAGGAGAGATAATCAAGAGAATTTCAAAATTCCCCCAAAAGCCGTGGTTGCCTAGGAACATATATACCTCCACCTCCAACAAGCAAAAGGATTATATTAATTTACATCTTGTAACCAAAGGGGCTAAATTCCTTCTCTTTCTCTTCCTGCAGTGTCAGCAGGGGAATGCTGATTCTCCCAGGTCAACTGCAGCCCCAATCAGCTTAGAGGAACTGAGGAGGAAGATGAGGATTTTGGTAGCTGCTCTCTTKGGCTCCTGCTGCCTCTGTTATTGTTTTTGCAGTATTTTTCAGCTCCGTTCAAGCTGGCTCTGGTGTGGCAATCCCTAAAAACAAGGGACCAGGTGGTGGCAGAGATGTGAGTAGGGGGAGCTGCTGGGGAGGCTGTGGGTTCAGTGCTGCTGCTCCAGAGGTGCCCATGGGCATTGGACAGGACTGGGGCACTCAGACCCTTCACCACAGCAGGGCTGGCATCAGTTTTTGGCTCAAAGGAGTGACTTTTGCTTTTGCTTCCACTGCTGAGAAAACTTGACATGGCTTTGTGAGCCCTGCACTGTCCACTGCAGGGATGGGGGGCAGATTTGGGCACCTCTCCAGGTGGATCCCAAAGTGAACACATCAAGGTTTGGAACTCAGTGGCTCGGAGCTGGGCAAACCATTCCTTCTGCTGCCCAGAGAAGAGGGAGATGGAGTCTGGTGGAAATGCAGAGTGGGCAGCAGTCAGCCCTGCTCTCGTGCTCTGTTTCTGTGCCAGCTGCCAGAAGTTGCCAGGCTGAATTCAAGTGTGTGTGTCAAATACTTTACAACAGACTCATCAAGTCATTGCATGGAATTTCTCTCAGTGCTTTCTTAAACCATACATCTCCTCCTCTCCAGGTCTTGACCTCAGGTTTATGAAATGGTCCTTGGGAGGCAGCCTGAAAACTCTTTCCAGCAAATCTGCTGGCTGAGAATCCTTCTCTTTGCCTACAATCTAAACACAGCTCTCAGAGACATCCACTGTTGGGAGGAGAGGGATAAAAACTGAAGATTGGTGAGAAGGGGTTGGTTCCCTCAAGTGACTTTGCAGGGAATATCAAGGCCTGGAGAATATCAGAGTGGGAAACCCTATATTATTCCTACTGCTGTTAATCCTCTGTTTTGAGAAGCAGGATTTCTGATGGTGCCGATGTTCTCACTCATGTGTCTCTGCTGCCTGGGTGCTGTTACATGATCATCCTCTTTGGAAGAGTAAATAAATCTACTGTTTGCATTTCAGCCATAGTTTTTCAGTTGTTCTGGTCACCTGTCTGTCTATTCACACGTCCACCAACCAGGGTGYTTGATTTCATTGCTGTTCTCTCAATAATCTGTGAAATAGTAGGAAGGATAAGTATCTACTTTGTTGAGTGCATTTATCATGAGCCCATCCTTTTCCAAGCAGTTCAAATAACTCCTAAAGCAAAGATCCTGCACTTTAGATTAATCACAAGACTCAGACAGCAGATGAAATGAGTAAAGCAATAAGCATCTCATGCAAGAGAATCTGACCCATCAAATATGTGCCATATGCACGGAGGATGAGGCTTCAACTTTATTTTCTCATTAACTCTCCTTACAGCAGCAATGAATGTGAAGCTAGWGCAAAAACATTGTTGACTGACATGAGGAGGCCATGGGTTCAATTATTAAGCAGTGCCCCCCATGAACTTCTGGAACCTGAACTTTATGGAAAGCAGCTGAAGGATTTGGTAACRTTAACATAAATATGAGGTATAAATCCATGCACAGGAAATTGTCTTTSAGCATCAAAACATGGATTTTCTTCCAGATGGTTCCTGACTCATCAGGAAAAATGGCGGTATCAGAAAATCAGGCTACAACTCCAAGTTGATATAGTTTTGCAAAATAGGCTGTCAGTTAAATGTCAGACTTCCTCAAAGGTTAATTTGTTGGAACGAGAAATTTAAATGACATATCTAGATTTGGGAATAACAGAAAGCTTAAATGTCTTTGGTAGAACTGTTTTGTCATTTCCAAACATATCTTTTCTAAATATGTTTTTATCAGCTTTGTACAGATACTTCAGTTTTTATACCCACACACATATGCATACACACAAATTAGAAAAGAAAGAAAAGCATATTCCTAAATGTTTCAAAAATTAGAGGAAGTAAAATGGTGATAGTTCAAAATGTTTCCTGGAACAAAAATTTCATTTTCTGCTTTAACATAGCATTAGATCACTGTCTGACCCTCCTCTTTGGAAGCAGCTGATAATTTCCAGGAGAATATCACCTCATTTTCCTCCTGGCATTCACTGGCATAAAGACAACAGTTGTCAATTTTTTTTTTTTTTTTTGTAAGGTCTTTCCTTCAAACATTTAGAACTAAGAGCCACATGGAGCATACCAAACACTGATTTGTTATAGCCCTTCATTTACACAGACAGGTGAAACCCTGCCTGCCTGAGTGTATCCACATTCCCTACTGAACACTTAGAAAATGCTTCACGATACAAAAACACCCAGWCAGCAGTGCAATAGAAATACTCGGGTAGATAATTCAGTTAGTGTCAGAATTGCTTCTCAGTTTAATCTTTTTTGATGATTTCCATGAAACATCTGGGAATCTTTAAATTTCTTTCCTCAGGCATTGAAATTCAATTGATCACCTACTGTTTCAAAAGAACTAATCTAATGTTGTGGTTAGTTAAAAATCTTTTACAGGAAAAAGTTGAAACAGAAATAGATTGAAAGCATTCTGGCATCTGTAGGAATTAATACAAACTTGCTTCCCCTGTCTGTGATTCCTAATTGAATTCTGYATGAAGCAGGTTGTAACCTTTCTTCCAGCACCTGATGGAAATATTTTGTGTCTTTGTCCTACCTTCAAGATCAAGACACCCACCTTCTGCTTCATGACTCAGTAGTGAATATCAAGGGGAATGAGTTATGAAGCCAGAGTAGCTGGCTTGACTAATTAATTCTGTTGTTAAAGTGCTCCTTCCAATGTGGAAAGGAGCAACGAGTGAGAGAGGCATTGGAGGAAGAAGGAGCGAGGAAATGGGAGCAAAACAATGTTTTGCTTTATGAGGAATCAGAGTGGTGTTATGGTCCATATGATGCACACTTTAAGCTATCTTGTGGGGAGTAATATATCACTGCTTTGGAAACYGGGTAAGAGAAATCTTAAGAGGTCCTGAAGAGTCTGGTGGAGGGAAAAAGCAAAGAGATGATCATATCACTTCTGACATCAGTGGGAAAATAAATAATGTTCATAGGTAAAGAAATTCCATCTGCTTAACCAGTTTAACATTTTTAGGCCTGCGCATGACTAATAATACTCGTCAGCAGGATGTCTTGTATAGATGAAGGTTTTATGAGCAGTGRAGAATAATTGTTGTAACAGTAAAAGTGAAGACCACAATTGTGTCTTCATTCCATCCATGATTTATACATTTAAGTCATGTTTCAGTAGCATAAACTGAGCTCCCAGGACACTGCCTCTAACATGCTCAAATGTTCCTCAGAATGGTTTCAGACACTTCAGGCCAATGCTTTTTAAGGCCACAAATAGAGCAAAGTGGATCTGTGTGAAGTAYCTGTCCAGCTTTGCYCACAGAAAGGACAGACTGCTCTGGCTTCCATCACAACACAAAATACCAGCCTGCAGCAGTTCCAAAGCTGAACTGGATTTGCCTGATCCTTTCTTCTTTTTGCCCTGTAACTCAGGAGACAGAGCATTAGAGATGCATGGCCAGCTTTTTCCTATCCCTTTCTCAGATGTTCTTGTGGGTGAGGCTGCTCCAGGGCAGTAATTTCACTGTGAGCAAACTTGGTCTGTGTTTTGTGTAAGTGCTGCCCAAACAGCACCAGTCCTTTTTTTTGTATTTTTTTTTTTTTTCTGTGGACAAAGGCCTAAAAGAAGAATAGAACAATGGAAATCAAAGCAATTCAGAGGGGATTTTTCCTTCTGCTTCTCAGAAACACATCAGGCAGGTTATTGATAACAAAATGTTGCGGCAAGCTGAGAGAGGCTCCCATTTCTCCTAAGCTTCATACATCATATGTGTTTAAATAAATAATGAAGGGGAAAAAAAGCTGAAAAAAAACAAAACCCCCATAAAGATCTTGTCATTGAAGTTCATATCTTTCTAAGCATATTCATTATCCTACAACAAGTGCTGAGGACACTTACTTGTGTGCTGAAATGAATAAATCGATTTTTCTTCCAATACATACAGACCAACAAATCAAAGGAAAAAATCAGCTCTGATAACATTTAATTGGGGAGAATTATTACTGAAACAAACAGAAAAGCATTTTTGTTTCAGATTGAACAGAACATTTTGTAAGATATGTCATTTTCTTATCCTAAGCTTGTAAAGAAACCTAAGGAAATGTTTTCTGTGTGTTAATTATCCATTGGAATTCTCTGACCTGGTACCACAGTGGTCAGTACAGTCACACTGTAAACTCTGTTCTCAGGTTTAATCCTTCCCATCCCTACCTGGGAATATTATAGACAGGAGATAACARATCTGATAACTTTTCATTTATGGTAGACAAACTGTTTCTGAGTCCTATTTGAAAACCCATGGCCAAGAAAAGGTCTCTCACAAAATAAAATGGGAAATCTTATTCCAAAATAAGAGGAAACTCTGTAATAATAAGATTTAAAACCCTGTATCTAAATTGCTGTGTCTTCAACATTCCTTATATCTCTGCATTTTAAATAGTTAGCAGTAATCATTGTGTGTATCTTAGGTTTTGAGGGCTGGACTTATACTTTACGAGATCTTTTGTGGGACTAGAAAATAYCCCAGACATCCTTTTTATCCAGCTAGGCATTTCACATCTCTTTCCTTGAGGCTGAATGTGGTATGGTGCTAAGCAATCCTTCTTTTCAGTGATTTTTTTTTTTTTATTTTCAAGTGTATTCCACTTCAAGAACAAAGAGTTTTTTGAAGCTGAACCCATATCCAGGTATTCAGTGTATTATAATGAATTCAAGATATTATCTGTAATGTTTATCAACTGACAACTGTGCACTCAAGTACTATTGTAACTGTGACTTGAAGAGGATTGAGAAAGATACTGACTTTTTGAAAAGAATTTRGGCTTGTTGTTTCATAATGTTGCTATTCTACTGGTTGCTGGTAAACTTTCTTCAGTGTCAAATTTTTGACTTTTCCATCCTGTTGAATTACACCATCCAGGTCCTCAAAATTACTGACAAAAGTTGCTGTCTGCAGTGCATTTCCTATTAAATCCCCACTAATCCTCAAAATCTCTTGAGACTTTGTCCTTTTTACCTTCTCTCTCCAAAAATACTGCTGAAGCCAGTAGTTTGATAATTGAGGATTTTCTTTCTTTTCTGAGGAGTGTTTTACTTTTGCCATCATAACAAATGAACTTTTCAGATAAGTGCTGGAAACAAACTTCAGGCAGGTATTGACCAGGAAATTCTTTCAAATGTGCTTCACTGTGAGCTGGGTCTTTGGCTGGTACAAATGGAAATGCTTCCTGCAAGGCTTGCACAGCTGTAAAAGCTGCAAACCTGGAGCAGAACGAGCTCCTGGTGAATGAAGAATTGTTCTCCACAGTGCACTCTGCAATGTTTTAGCTGCAACTATTCTTCAATGTCCCTTTTGTGCTAGGACTAGTTTGATTTTTTGTTTTTTCTCCAACTCCCCCATTGATCAGACAAAGTGTTGCTTGTAATTAAGTTTGGTATCTACAAGAGATATGCAGCAAATGGAGCATTATTTGTMATTTCTCCTGATGAGGTGAGAATGTATGGGATTTGGAGGCAGTCATGAGGAAAGGACAGCAGAGTTGTACTGACGTGCTGCAGAGGAAAGAAAGAAGATAAAACAGAAATTCCTTACCAGAATTTGTTGGCAATAACATTTTCTTTTTGATTTTACCTTTTCCAGAAAGCTGATCCTTACATTATTTCCATCTAACATAATTTTCAGCTCTTAGGACCCTGGATTTTAGCAGTAGTTTATTTCGCCTTGCTCAGTTTTTATAATGATTTGGGTTTGCTTGGGGACTTTTTTTCTTCTGTGGTGTTTTGAGAAAACCTCCATTTGCTATAGCATGTATTTGCCTGTGTGGTACCTGCTTTACAGCTAATTGTACATGGAGAGGCTGGAGTTTGTAGGCTTATTTTAAATGATGTGTGGAATTGCTAATTCAGTTTTCCCCTGTGCTTATTTCCCATATAATTCCTCATTACAGGGGTCAGGTATTATTGTTCCCCTTTGCCTGTTTTCCTCACAGCAGACAGGAGGTGGAGTTCCTGCTCAGTGGAATTGCTCTTTCAATTGTGGTTTTTTTTTGTCCATTCTAAACCTAAAGAATTCAAATGAAGGAGGCAAAGGAGCCATGACTTTCTCCCTGCTCCTCCCGGGCCAATGCTTGAGATTTCTCCAGTGTGGGAGAGAAGGATTTCCTTACAGCTACCTAGGTCTGTCGGAGTCTTTATGATTTTTTACATCCTTTGAAAACACAAGTTTTTGAACAGGAGGCAACTTTTCATGTCATCTGCCCCATTTGCAGTGAACACACTAAATGTTTTTGTTTTTTTTTTTTTTTTACTAGGACCATTTGTAAACATCTAGCACAATCTTGTATCAAAGAAGATGTGGTTTCAACAGTTCAAACCAGCTTCCTCAAAGTTTTTAGTAGGATCCCAGAATGGTTTTGTTTTGTGCAACAGCACTGTAATTCCTTTGTTCCTTGGTCCCATTTATCTATCAGGGGTGTCTGGGAGAGCCTCAGAAGTTTCTTCTCTCAATTTGTGTTTAGGGTCCTGAAATTCTTCATTAAAAGCTGCATTGATCTTCTGGATGTAATTATATCTGTCTTCCTGTAATTATTAATTTCTTAATAGCTTTATGAAGGGCTCCTTATTCCATCTTAAGTGCCATTTGGATGCCCTTTTTCCTCTTGCACAGATTGAATCAGTAATAATAAAGCTTACAGAAATTCAGCAAGTGCTCTACAGATATTGCCTGCAGTGATGGTTTCAGTCACCTGTGAAATGCAGCCATCTCTGGAGTGGAAGCCACTGAATATTTTAACAAAATCTTTATGAAAAAACAGAATTAGAAGCGTACAAAAGTAGCTTATTTTTGTACCAAACTTCTGAGTTTAAGAACTTAAATTTTTTTTTGTTCCCAACTTTGGAAATGTAACTTGAAGGGTCCTTTTCAGAAGGATTTTCCTCATGGAGACATCCAGCAGTTTTTGTGTCTGTGACCAGGCCAAGCAGTTGATTGTACCTACCTAATCTAATTATTTTCTGACATTTGGCAAACTGAAAGCTGCTTATTCTCTAAATGGGGAAAGGGGAGTTGCTTCTAACTCTGACAGAGGGGAATGTTCCCCACTCTCTGCCTGCAATTTGTAGGTACTGCTTCCCTTATCAAATAACTCGGGTTTTTTAGCTCATAACTACTGGTTTTGCCACATCACATAAAAATTGTTTAGGGCACCTGGAGGATTATAATCAGTGTTCTGCATAATTTGATAGAAAAACACCTATGGAATGATTAAGAGGGTTCTTTACTTTCCTTGTCTTCAAATTCCTTTCTGGATTTTTGTGGTTTGGGTGGTTTTGGTTGATTGGTTGCTTTTTRCCTTCTCAAAACAATTCCCACTGATTTCCACTCTGTATGTTGCTGCCTAGGGGATGAAAGCAGTCAGAGAATCTGCACTGCAAACTCTGCATTATTGCTGCCCAAGCTGGCACAGAAATACAGYGACTGTGTCTGCTGCTCTGCCCACTAAGCTTTGGGAAATGTATCTGATGTGCATCTGTATAATAAATACCAGTTTTAGTGCTTTGAACCAGTTCAAAAATTTGGCAACAAAGAGTTCTTTGAAATTTTCTTTCTTCTTCTGACTGCAGTAATTATACCAAGTTACACACAAAGGAAAAGTATAAATACTCTTTTAAAGTTCCTGACCTGCCTTGGGACGAATGGATTTCCTTTTGCATCCCTACAGCCTTTAAACCAACAGAACTATTGCTTTGCCTTTGTTTAGCTTCCCCTGCTGATATTGGTTAGGTTTTCATCTGACTCTGCTTTAATTTCCAGTGAGATTCTTTCTCTTTAAGCTGCAGGGAATGCAAAACCCCAGTTGTTTACTGATCCATAGCACAGTGCAAGGGCAGAGTTTTCTGCCGTTCCAACAGTTCCTACTCAAGCAACTGGAGTTATGGCAGCTTCTAAGGATCTCCTGCCTCTTTTGTTTGGGTTTTTTGTTTTGTTTGGGTTTTTTTTCCCCAGACAGATGCTTTGTTTTTTGTCTGTGCTCTAAATACCTAGAATAGCTTTAGGGAAGTGGCACCCAGGTGAGCCTGGAGTAAGACACCCTGCCCTTCACGGAACTTTGTTACCCTAAACACAGAGCAGCTCTTCAGCACCCGAGCTCAAGGGCACACAGGGAGAGCTTCTGTCCCAGGCAAAGAGCTCCTGGCCCTTTTAGCCATTCCCAGTGCATTCTGTCTTACTGGTGCTCTTTGGGCATGGATTCAGGTAGGAGCACAGTCATAGTGTCTTGGTGCTAAGGTGTATGGGAGAACCAGCAGCAATTTTGAACCTGTCCTTGAAATGGTATTCCATTCCACCCTTTTGACCACTCCTTAACTCACTGGAATTGCTTTTTAAAAAAAAAAATTTTTGTAAATCATTCTAATAAATTTGTGGCTATTTTGACTTTGAGGATTGTTTTGTTATTATTGCCTATTTCTTTCTTTTTCTTTTTATTGCAAAACTATTAAGCTATTTCAGTAAGTAATATGAGGCTGTTGTTGGATACTGCATTTTTGGACGCTCTTTTAATTTTTTCAATCAGGGAATGCACATAATATTTTTAGTATCTTTAATGGGCATTCAGATGCTTTCAATAGCCACGACTTACACTTGGGCTGACACTAAAAATCAAGTGTTGCTCTGCTTTGCATCATGTATATCAATGTTATTCTATAAAAGACGGATGCTTTCTTCTGATTAGACATAAGGCATTGATTTCAATGTGTATTTAAATTAGGAGTGTGCCTCTGTGTGTTTGAGCAAAAAAATGACTCAGCTCCAGTGGCTTTTTGAGTTCTGCTCCTGTTTCTGCTGTTGACCCAGACTGTGCACACATAACCCATCCTCACCCACACCCTAACACCTGTCTGATCTTCCAGAGGGAAGGACAGAGCAGCACTGTTCCAAACATGTCAGGAAATAGGGGTTTGAGGGAATGACATTTACTTTTCTTCTAATCAAGACTAAAACCAGAAAACCCTGGGGACAAAGAAGGAAAATTACGTTATGCTTGGATGGATTTAAAAATGTATGGGAAAAAAATTCACATGTTATTTCATCATTTGATGTTATATTTAAAATTTGCAGAATATATGCCTAGAATTCAGTTTGCAATGAAAAATCAAAGGAGCTTTGTCACACGTTTCCATTACATATTACCAAGCCTTCCCCAGTGAAATCTCAGCTGAACAGAGCGTAAGGTAATTCAGTGCAGATATAAATTCTATTCCCACAAAACTACATTTTCCAATTCCTACTTTATTTCATCTGTGGTTTCTTGAGCAGAACCAATCTAATCACAGCACTTAGATTGACAGGATCTACAAGTATTGTCATAGTAATAATAATAATAACTAAAAGGACTACATCAAGTGTCTCTGCTTGTTTAGCCATACATTTTTTATGTTATGTTTTAATCCTTTTGCTGCTGTGTCAGTGCTTAACAATGCTGGAAGGCATCATCTGCAACTARATATTCCTCAGTCCGAAAATCAACTTCATATAATGAAAGTAACCCTGGAGATAGCCACTGAGGTCATTCTTCAGTGTTTCATCGCAAAGCTTTTTGTATTTACTCCCAATATTATTTTGCTTTATTGTGTTGTCATTGCACTTATGTGCTTCACATATTTCCATTGGAATATAATCATCTTCTATGTGGATTTGTACAAGCTGGCTTTGGCAAATGCAATTTATTTTTCGATTGTTTTATCAAAGAGCRGAGTCATCTACCTGGAATAGATGAGCTCATTAAGAGATGAAAACTTTCAGCCTTTAGAACACAGCTGATATTATTTTTAGTCAACTCTCCCTTTTCCTTCATGCCAAACTCWTCATGSAATGCAATGAATTATGCACAGAGATGATGAACTGGTACCAAATCACCTTTCTTCTGTGTCACAGATGGTTTTAGTTTGTGCATACAGTGGTCTGYCTTCCAGTTGATGTATCGTTGGATGGGGAAGAAATTTATGACAGTCCTGCTGAAGAGGCTAATGGAAGTCACAAGCATTTTCCTGCCCTCTGGCAGGTTTCTTGGAACCAAGAATGAAATTGGAAAGTGCCCTGTGTTGTAATGATGCATTTAAAGTAAATCCCTAAGWATTTTCAGCCATTTCATCTCTGAAACTTTGATTGATTTCAACTACTGCAGAAAAGTGATTAATATAAGGAATTTTTAACAAAACTTAGGCAAGTGGAATTTTGGAATTAATTCATTAACACAACTCATCTCATTTAGGAGTTTAGCATATTAATCAACTCAACATTTTACCTCCATTTTTTTCCTATTCATTTCCACTGTGGTATCAGTGTACTTTTGAAACTCTCCCTAACTCATTTTTATCTTGTTAAATTTCTTCAACTCTAGAGAAAAAAATATTGGCTCTTCAGTTGTAATACTGTGTTTTTAAAGAAATKGTKTATRTTTTTCTCCCAAAGCTTCTAAATGTTTCACTTCTCTTTTCCTTTTAATGAAACAAGCCAACTGTATCTTATGATACCTGTCTGAGTGGAGTTTGAGACACTTTGGCAATGTGATGGCTGAATCTGTGTTTAATATTACCTGGTGTGTTTTTCTGGACCAGGTTCAGACTGACATCTGAGCACCTGAAAGCCTTGATGGACACCAGGCAATGGCCAAAACCAAAAGTTCAGATGTTAAGAGTGTTTCGTTCACCATAACCTTGGTAAACACAGCTATGTCAGATGCATGGTTCGAGTGTCCTACTCTGCATCAGGAAACGTGAATTTAATTTTCACTTCACAGTTGTTTGAAGAGGAAAACTCAGCTGCTTTGCCATACATCTACTATTGGGATCACTGGGATCCCAAAACATCACAAAGCAATTTCAGGATTATGACTCTTGGCCCATATTTGCTAAAATAATTTCATGTACTTACAAAATTGTACAAGCATATTAGGTGCCTCCACATTACCAAAATCAGTTTGGTGCTGAAGGGCTAAATTATTTCATGATCTTAGTCTTTTTTTTTTTTTCAGTCCTTCAGCTCTCTTTTTGGATTTTTATTTTTATGATGATAATAGCATGTTTTACAGTCACAGAAGGATTGTCAGTATAGATAGATACATTAGAGCTTTTGAGATGGTCTCAGTGAAGTGGTCCCTGCAAGTTTCTTCTCTGAGCATAATTAATATATTCTGCAAGGCAACTGTGCATATGCTCATTTAAACTTGTTTTGCAGTAGCAGAAGAATTMAATGTGTGCTTAATCTGAAGCTCATGTTCAAGTGCTTTGTTGAACCAGGCTCTGTAATAACATTACAGCCTCTTCTAAATAGTGTTTCTCTGTTCCTATGYTCCTGACTAGATTGAGCAATGTACTGTTTAATTACATCAGAGCCACTGAATATTGGCATTCAGCTGAACCCCAGGTAATGCTTTTGATGTCACTGTCCCCTTATCTAACAGATGTGACATCTTTACACTGGAGTATCTTATCCTCTAAGTAATAAGCTTCTGCTGTAATTAATTATATATGAAAAAGCAAGAAAACACAGCTCAAAAAA